>NC_060950.1:18671666-18689224 GCF_022045245.1 Lucilia cuprina
AAAAAAACTAAACGGCATAGACACCAGTACGTATACGTAGTATGTATAAAAGCTGCTACTTGGCGCTTTTTTTGTTAACAGTGTTTTGTTTTTGTTCATTTCTTTCTTGCTGCAGACTTTTTTTTAATTTTTTTCTATCATGTTGGTATGGGAAAAGACAAAGTAAAGTAATTTCTTTGAGTAAACATTGAGTCTTTTTATTACGCCAACACACACTCACACATCTACGAGTATATACCCAAAGGTGCATTTGAAGAATAAGAGCATTTTGTTTGTAATATGTATACAAAAAAATGAGTGAAAACAAATAAAGAAATAACACATCGAAGTTGGAAATGGTTTTTCCTATTACGTCTCCTTTTCGCTTATTTCTTAATGCTGCTGCTCTAGTATATTATGTTGTAACTGTATGTGTTTGTTTGAAATTGTGCTTTTGTATTAGAACATCTATCTCTAAGTTTTTGTGTGTGTGTGTGTAGGGATGTGTTTTTTTTGTTTCTTCTCTAAAGGTTTTATTTTGATTGTTTTTGTGTTATCCTTTTTGGTTATGTTCTAGGTATTTACATTTGTCAGGGCTTTTACCCTACTAGGTTTTGGTTGGAGCAATTTGCCAGCAATAAGGTTTGTATTAGAGGTTCTTCTTTAGGCAGGTCGAGAGTTGTTTATTTTAAAGATTTGAACACAAATATATTTAGCAATTTTAAATATTTGAAAATTAAACAAATTAAGCCTATTTATTAGGTAAATAAATATTGTAAAGGTTGTAAATTTATATTACTGTCAACATTTCAAGAATTTACAGTAAAAATTTTGCATCTTTATTATGTTTTTCTACTAAATCAGTTTGATTTGGTCATTGAGCTTTAATTTCCGTTTTTCATTTTATTTTGTGTTATTATCTGTTTCCTCATTCACTTTTGTGTTTTTGTTAACAACGTGCTAAAGTACTTTAAAAACAAAAACAATAAAAATGCAATAACATAAACACACACTTTACAACAACAATTTCATGTTTTGCATACGATCTGTGTGTGTCTGCATACCCTGCAGTTCACAGCATCTAATCGAAAATTCTGAATTAAACCGGCAGTTCGACAAAGTGTCAATCAGGCCGAAAAAGACAGTGATTTTCACTAAAGTTTAGACGTAGACCTGGGTTTCTCTTATTCATGTTTTATCACGGATGTACCTACTCTTTTTAAGATAGTCGTCCTTTTAATATCCCCTTCGCAAGCGAGAGTGTGAACAGTTAGAAAACAAGCTTAATCTTTTTGTCTGTCTCTTCCTAATCTACATGGTGACGATTGACTTCCTCATAAACGTAATTTGCAAGTGTCCTACCAAACTCCTGGAAAGCTTTAATTTAGAGAGCCTTGAGTCTATGAATTTTGAAGTTCAGTAACGGAAATAACTTCCTGCTTGATTACTTTAAGGACTAAAAGTAACAATTCACTTTTCATAACTTTAGTCCGGTAAACTAGTGGAGATTAAATGGAACATAATTGCTCCTTGCTAGATTGACGAATCGGCTTTTCTTTAGATTACTTAGGTACAACAAAGTGATAATAGCTTCTACACTAAATAACACTTAAGTGTACATTACTTTTCCTCCCTATATTATACAGTAAACCTAGCTTCTCTCTAGATTATTTAGCAAAAAATAATAAATATTTCTTTAAAAGGGATACTTTGACTGCTTCTTAAAATTACCGGTAAAATTCACTTCTACGAAATACATGTTTGTACATTGTTTTGCTTTAAATTGCATACAAATTGCAGCACGTAACAACAGTTGACAGTAAATGTTTCGTGTTGTTTTCTTCGTTTTTTTTTATTTCATAACAAAACAAACATTATGAAAAAAATTTCCTATACACCTACAGTTTCAGCTAAATAAATACTAAATAGCAGAAAAAAACAATATGTGTAAAAAGAAAAGGATTTACAACCGGCAACAAAAATAGAACTTTTTACATTCAACATAAATAGAAGAAAGAAACGTGAGCTGGCATACCTTTACAGTTTAAAGGTAAACATTTTTGTGGTTACATTATTCCTTATATATTCAAGTGGTAAACACAGAGAGAAAGACAGACACAAACATTTTAATACATAGATGAATCTAAACACATATTAATGTATAGACTTGTGTGTTTGTTAATATGCATGTGTGTTAAATTATAAGGATATTTAGGGCTAGTGTTCTTTCTTTATTTTTTGCTATGACATCTCCTGTCTCTGATGAGAAGGCTTGTATATGTAAAGTTTGCATTTGTTGTCTTAATATTGTACACGAATTAGACATAAGCAATTGGAATAAAATAAAAAAAAACAAGTCAGGGCACTTGGTGACATCACATCGAATTTAAAATACCCTACCAAAAGCAAGCTAGAATCTTTCTAAAACAACTTCATAATACAACTAATTCATAAAACTATCAAAAGATTTTCTTTTCCTTTACTTCTTAAAAAGTAGTTTTTGAAGCATATTTCATTCAAGTTTTAGTTGTATTGGAAATGTAATATTTTTTAGCAAATGTTTCATTTAGACTAATAAACCTAATAATACTTTTAGTAAAGCGCCTAAAAGCAAACAATATAATGCAAAAAGTATGGTAAAAAAATGTTGCATATTTATTTGAAATAATTGTTGTTTATCTGAGCATGAGTTGTTAAGCAACAAAAAACACTTTACAAAAAAAAAATCCTTGACAAAAATTCAGTATTAATGTGAAAAAACAGAAAAGCTAAAAAAGTCATATAAATGCATATGAAAACCATAATGAGTTTCGTATTTAATTTAACCCTTTAAAGGCTAAGAAAAAAACAACATGGGTTTTTAGCAAAATGCAAAACTTTCAAAAGAATTTTTCGAATATTAAATATAAATTTTAAAGAAAATTTCATATAATGTTTAATGGGATGTTAAAGAATTTAATAAAAATAACAAAGCATACTTTAGGGAGTAAATATTTAAATCAAACTTATATTTTTTTTAAGCTGAAAATGCAGTTTTAATAGGATTGTGAAAAAAGACGGAGAACTATCGCATTAGTCTTTTTGGTGATAACGATTTTTTCACTTTTTTCAGTAATAATTTTCATTTAAATTATTGCCTCAATTCCTAAGTAATAGCATATCTTGAGGCTGTCATAATTTCTACTTTCTTTCTTAAGCATTTAAATTTCCATAGAAATATTCTTTAATAAATACGATTATATTCTAAAAGTAAAGCACACTTTTAGGTTAACTCTATTTTTGCCAAAAATTTGGATTTTAATAAAGAAAATATTAGTTATAAGCTATAATATTCTTTTATATATTTTGGCTGAATTATAGGAATATTTTATTCTTAAATTAGAGCATAACTTAGGGCTGAGTATATTTTATAAAAAATGTACAATAAACATTCTGAAACTCTGCAGAAAAATATTAATATTTCATTATTTTAATCCTTTTTAAAAAAACCATTCACAATTTTAAGGTTTTTCCTTATTTTAAGTTCGTGTTAATATCTTACAACTAAACTAAAGCCTACTTTTAGGCATCATGTCTGATATAAAACTATTGCCTAACTCACAGGTTAAAAAACTGAATTTTTACGCCTCTCAACGATTTAAAAACCTAATTTCAATATTCTTTCACTCTCCTCCTCTCCCACAAACAACTGCACTTTATCACAATACTCTAGAGATTTTTGTTTTGTTAACCAAAAAATAATCTACCCACACAGTCTTAACCAACAAAAAAGTGCATCATAATATTGCCTTGACTTTATTTGTTGCAAAAAAAAAAATTATTTGTTTTATTTTTAATTATTTTTTGTCATATATGTTTTGTTTTCATTTTTTTTACTAAGAGACACAAAGTGTCTGGAAAGTTACAAAAGATGCTGCTGTTTATTTTTAAGGGTTTCTAAGCTTTTGGCGTCTTTTAGAAAAGGGGGTTATTATAAGAATCATAAACTTAAAACTTTTTGCACAAACAATTTTTGGGGTTTAAACATTTTATGAAATGAAGTTTTCTGTTTGTTTTCTAAAAAAAACTCCCACATATGAAAACATGTGTTTATTTTTATATGTTATCTGAGATGGAAAAACTTTTGAGACTAGAAAAGGTAATAAATTGTTTAAAGAAAAATAAAATACTTTTAATTGATAGTCAATAAATAAAGTTAATAAACTAGAAAAATAATAAAATTCACAATAAAATAACAAAAAATCCTTTTACACTTTAAACAAAAACTAAAACACTAGAAATTTTAAATCCTTATATAATTTTGCAAATTTTTTACAAATAAAGGATTTTTAAATTTTAAATATTTTAATAATTTTTATTTAAATTCCCCAAAAAAAAATCAAATCTTTCTCTATTGTTAACCAAATAAAATAAAAATCCCGTTATAAAATTTCTCCCCAAAAAAAAATCAAATAAAGCATTAAATAATAATAAAAATCCTGCCAAATAAAGAGAATAAATAAAATAAATAACAACATGAGAAGACACACTTACCATCTTCTAAAGTTCGTGCCACACGTGAATTTGATGGTTTACCCTCGACCGATTTATAAAAGGGTACAATGAAAAATTCATATAAAGTATATTGTAAAAGTCCAGTCATGGTACAGGATGAGGCACCACCACCATTCAAAATGGTCAACATACGATACGAAGTACTGCCAATATATGAAGCAGCCGATTGTAATATGGAGGAAGGTGTGGTGGACGACGTCAGTACATAGGGTGTACCATCACGTCTGGCAATATTTGGTTTTGAAGCTGAAATCAATGCGGATGAAGAGGCAGCTGTTGAACGGGTATTACTATTACTGCTGCTACTGCTACGTGCAGCGGCTACTAATGGATTAGTATTGGCTGTAGAGCCTGATGAAGTTTCCATAAGTTGACGTGCGTAAATATAAAAACCCTCAACATATTTACCATTGATGATCTGAAACAAGATATAAAGTAGAGTGAAAAAATTAGAGGAAATTAAAAAATATATTTTTGTTGAATAAAGTTTTAAAGATTTTTTTTTTCGTCCAAAAAAAAAGAAAAGAAAAACTAAATGAAAAAGTTACCAAAAACAAACAAATACTAACCTGCCAAGATAATTTCATACTAGTGGAATCCACAACACTAGCATTGATAAGTTCTACTACATCTCCAGACAATAAACTGGCGCGAGCTTCACTCAAATCTAAGCCACTATTAAAGTATTTCTAAAAAATTTAACAAAATAAAACAAAAAGAAAATTAAAAATATTTTAAATTAACAAATTAAACAACCAACTCACCGTTCCCACTGTAATGGGCTCCGATATAGGCGAAGGCAACGATACTCCATGTGTATTTTCCGCTCTAATCAAAAAGAAATAATTTGTACCCGGCAATAAACCCACTTGTGTATAAGTTGTATTCTGAACTCTGGAAGCCACTTGCAACCAACCATCGGTTTCATTTTTAGCAAACATTTCCACTACATAACCCACCAAACTAGAGGCACCCACTTTATTACTGCGTGTCCAAGACAAACTAATCGAATCTTCGGTTTTATCCACCACCTGAGGTTTACCCGGAGGTCCCGGAAATGTCGAAAGTTCAGGTGCTCTAAAGAATTTAATATTAGGATTGGTAGGAGTATCCAAACGTAAATAACCACTCCAGGAAGATTTGCCATTACGATTACTAGCCACGCAGGTATATAAACCCTCATCTTCACCCTTCACCAAATCCACAATAGTCAAAGCACCCATTTCGGACATATTGCGACGTTCATGTTCATTAACATCTACCGGTATACCATTCAAATACCATTGTACTTGAGGTATGGGAGAGCCCAAAGTACGACAGGGTAGGGTAACAAAAGACTTAACAGGCAAAGTCTGATTAACAGGACCCTGTTCAATAACCGGTGGTGGTAATTCATATTGAGTATCTACCGTAACCACAATACGACTGCTAACACTGCCGACAGCATTTAAAGCATTACAGACAATAACTTTACCAGAATCTTCACGGGCAAAACGGAATATGGAAAGTACCGAACGTCCCTCGGGTGTGAGTGTCACTTCGATGCGATTATCTTTATAGCCAGGGAAAAGTAAAGAGCTATTACCCTCCAAGGACCAATAGACAGTGGGTTTGGGATAACCACTAGCTTGACATTCAAATAAGACCTCATCACCCACTTCAACGAATTGATTTTTAGGTCGTAAAGTAAATTTGGGAGGAGCTAAGGAAAAAATTAAAAATTTTATAAAATTTATTAATAATTTAAAAAAATATTTTAAACTTTCTATTTGTTAGTGTTTTTTGCAAGAACTTACCATGTACTACCAAAGTTCCTGTGGCTGTTATAGAACCCACTGCATTGTCGGCCTCACAAGTATATTCGCCCATATCTTCAAGAGTTATGTCGTCAAGCTTTAAACTGCGATCTTCCAAAACGGTGACACGACCTTTTAAAAAAAAAATTAACAAAATTTTAAAACATTTGTTTAATTTAAATTAGGTTTAAAGCAACAATCCATTTTATAGAAATTTATATAAAACACATAAAGCTTTTTTTATAAAAAAAATAAAAAGCTTTTCATATAAAATCTTGAAAAAAATCTGCAAATGAGGTCTGATTTTTTTTTTTTCATAGAAATGCTTAGAAATATTTAGAAAGAGCTTTTTTTTAAAAAAAAACTTTTTTAATAGAAATTATTAGAGAGAGAGAGAGCGAGATTTTAAATTGTAATTTTCGAAAAAAGTTTTTAACATAAAACCTTTTAAAAAGTCTTTAATAAATGATCTTGAAAATTTATTTTTAAAGAAAAGAAAAGAAAAAGCTTTCAATGTATAGACAAGTTTTAAAAAATACCGTCATGGAAAAGCTTAAAAAAGTTTATTTTTTTTAAAAAGCTCTAATAAACTTTTAAAAGGTACAACCTATAAAAAGCTTTTTAATATAAACGTTTAGAAAATATGTCTTAAAAAAGACTTTGATTGAAATATTTGAAAGAAGTTTTCATAAAATATTTTTATAGAAAAGCTTAAAAAAAGCTTTTTTAGAAAAAGTTTTTGTGTTTAGTAAAGTGTAGAAAAATACAGTTATGAAACAGCTTTAAAAATGTACTTTTTTATAAAAAAGCTTTGATAAACTTTCAAAAGGTACAACCTTTAAAAAGCTTTTCAAGATAAATGTATAGAAAACACGTTTTTTTGGAAAAGATTTTGATTTACAAAAAAATTGTTTATAAATAATAAATTTGAAAAAGATATTTTATAGAAAATATGAAAAAAGCTTAAAAATCAGAAAAAGCTTAATATAGCTTAACTGCCTGCTGAATGTATGGAAAATTTTAATTTATCAGAAATTTTAAGCTTTATTTTTAAGTTATTTCTCTAACTTAAGCCATTTTTAACAAAGTATTTACACATTAGCATTTCACCATCCAAACAACCACATTTTCACCTCACTTCCCTAAAAAACACAACTCCATACAATTATCGACCATATGTTAAATCGAAAAACCCTCAAAATTACTAATTCAAAAAGTTTGTGGAAGAAAAACTTTTAAATAATCAAGAGAAATACATAAAATCATTAAGTTATATTGTATTACTTTAAAAAAACACAATTGTTTGAAATACTAACCCGACTTTTGATATCTTTGACATCTTTCCGCAAAGAGGAAAAATAAAATAGAAAATTTCATTAAACAAATCAAAAACCTAAAACTCCATAAAGTCAGATCTAAACGAAAGAAACTTCATTTAGACGTTCATAAAGTTAAGAGCAAAAATAACATGACTGAGTTTGTATCAAAAACCATACAGACAGAGACATAAAGTTGAGGTATATGAAAACAATTTTTGGTAAATGTTAAAAGTTTACAAAAATAGTTAGACATCGTGTGTGTATGTGTGTGTGTAAGTATGTATGTGAATCTATGATTATTTAAAGGAAGGTATCATATATAGATGACCGCTTACTGTGTTATGTGGTTTCCGGCTAATTGACAATAAGAGAAGGGTTAAACAAACAGAGTATAACCGCAAATGTTTATATACAGTCAGCAAACATAGTACAATAATAAAAACAAAAGCAAAAAATAAACATTACAAACACATACATATAAGCAAAAAAATATAGATTTTATATATTTTCCTGGAGTATATGTATATGAATGTGCGTGTGTCTTAAATAAACATTTCTGTCTAAAGCTCTCCTGTTTCCTATTCCTTAAAACAGGTAATTTATTTAACATATTAAATGGATTGTTGTTAACGTACTGCATTTTATCAAACAAAATTTTGCAAAAAAAAGAAATTTTTAAATAAAATTTTTCAAAATAATTTAAATAAACTTACGTAATGGCATATTACCACCAGAGGCAGTACGACGCCACAGGACATCCGGCAATGGATCACCACCAATACGACATTGAAATATCACTGAGGTACCCACTACAGCAGTTTGATTTTGGGGGCCACGTATTAAAAATGGTCGGGCTAAAATTGGAAATAAATAAATTTAATTTTAAAACAATTTTAATACAAATATTTAATTAATATATTTTGAAAATAATTTTCTTTAACTTTTTATTAAATTTTACTTACTGTGTACTTTTAGAAAAGCTGTTGATGATTCTCTGGTACCCACTACATTTTTTACCACACACTGATAGCGTCCATCATCGGATTGTCTTACATCTTGTATGGCCAAATTACCACCATCGACTACACGTATTCTTTTGTTGCCATTTAAATTTAAAGTTTGTCCATTTTTACGCCATGACACTTGAGGTTCAGGTGATCCCCTTGGTGGTCCACATTCCATAATGGCTACTTCGCCTTGAGCTACTCGAGTGTTCTGGGGTTCTAAGCGGAATTCATCACGCAAAACTAGTTGGAAGAAAGAAAATGGAATAATTTTAAATATTACGATAAATTTTAAAAAATGGTTTAAAGCTGCATATCTTATAGCAAAACTTAAAGATTACACTTTTCTTAAAAGAAGCTTTACGAAACTTAAAGATTACACTTTTCTTAAAAAAAAGCTTTACGAAACATAATTTTGAATTGTTCATAAGAAATATAAACAATTTTAGTTTTAGGAAAATTCAAGCTTCTCAATAAAGCTTTATATAAGTAAGTTTTTCTCAAGAAACTTAAAGCTTTAAAATTTCAAAGCTTAAAGAAGAGTTTTCTTAAAAAATTTGTTAGAAACTTTGCTGTAGGGAAACTATAGTTTGATTACGTTTTTTTCAGCAAAGCTTTTTGATTAGAGATCTTTAAATGTGAAGATATATCGAAAGCGTTTAAGTTTTTTGCTGATATCTAAAGTTATATTTGTTTAAAGTCTTTAAAATATGTATATACTTACATGCCACTTGTAGTGTTGCATTACGTGATCTGGCTACACCAAACTCATTTTTAGCTTGACACCAATAAGTACCAGCATCACTTTCACGCCGTGAGTGAATAACCTGTAATGAAGAACAAATAAACAAAGGAATTAATACATTACAATGTAAAGTTTTAGTTTGAGCTGAACCCTTAAAAGCTTTAAAAAACTTTGTTGACATTTTTTACAAAGAAAGAGGGAAAGCTAAAGTTTTTAGCTTAATAAGCTTTAGCTAAGAAAAACAGATTTATAAAAGCAAAGCTTTAATAATCTATTTCAAGAGAGAGCTTTAAAAAGCTAATTTTCAGTATTTAAAATTTTAATTAACAAAATAGTTTAAGCTTTTAACTAAAACTTTTCGAAATGTACATGCATTTTAAAAAGCTTCTTTAAAGCTCTGACTTCTAATGATTTCGAAGATTTAAAACAAATTTCTCCCCATAATTTCCTTCAAGTTATAAAAGAACTGCAACTTTATCTCCATTTATAATCTCTTTAAATAAAACTGACACGTGTTTGAACAATCTTTTGTTTACTCAACCATATTAAAGTCCTTTTAATTTTTTAATTAGTTGTAACAAACATGTTTCTTTTTTTGTAATTGCTGTAGAAAACATTCTAACAATTTCAATAAAATTTCATTGTTCGCAAGAAAAAAAACAACTTTTTTTAATAAAAATAAATTTTTCATTTGTAAATTTTAAATTAACATCCGTTATTAAATAGCTACAGTTTAATACAATATTATATGTAATTATTGTCAATTTCTATTAATGTTTTTAGACAACTAAAATATATATATTTTTTTTCAGTTAGGGAAATGTTTTTGTTTAAATTTGTATTTCAAAACAAATATATTGAGAAAAAAAGGAAACGGATATTTATACTCTATAGTTTAAAATGATTAAGCAAAAAAATTGTTTTTAATATGGAAAAAGTATAAAAACATAACAGCATTTGTTAAATGTTAAAAAAAATAATAAATATAAAATTTGTCATGTGTAAGTAATTTGTGGCTGGCCTTTTTTAATAAAAAATTAGTTTTTTTGTATAATATAGGTTTTTATATTTAATATAATATTTATTTTTTTAATATTAACAAAAAATGAAAAGTAATTGTTAAATGATTATGATTTTGTTTTAACAGCAAAATAAAGTTATTAGTAGTTTAAATTTTTAGGAAATTAAAGTTTTAAAGTGGAATCGAGTTCGTGTATTAATAGACTTTACAATTATTACTACATATCATTCTGATTACATGAAAGTACTTTAATAACGCTTTATTAATAAAGTGTTATATAATTACGTTATAGAATGATCATGTGGCCATCATTTAGCACACAAAGATCACAAGATCACCCTTCTTTGCATTTCGAGAGTTAATCTGCGGAACTTTGAATGAATCTGATAAGCAGTTAATTCTAGCATGACTTAACGAATCTATCGGAGGTTCATATTCGAAATGTAGACTCATATATTTATGCGACAAACTGATTAGGTTTAGGAAACCAGAGTATTTAGGAATAAGCTGACCGTTTTCTCTCATTGCAGAGAACAATTTACTGGACCCAAGTGTATCCCCAGTAAAGACATCGCAAGGACAAACCTAACCTTATTCATTTAAAATTCATTTGTCAGCTTTTGTGTAAAGTTTTAGAAGTTGTAGATGTTTTCTAACGTGATTTACATTGAATGATTTTTCTCATTACTTGTAAGCGATTGTGGTGAGTAGGTATTGAAAAGTGTTCAATTAAAAAGCAAATGTCGCTTTTCATTAAGGAGACAAGTAGTTACAATGTTTGCCTACAAATAACCACTTCAATAAGTTCTTAATTCACTGCATGTTTTTTTACCATGATTTACACTGAATGATTTTTCTCATTACTTGTAAGCGATTGTGGTGAGTAGGTTTTAAAAAGTGCAAATGTCGCTTTTCATTAAGAGAGTCAAGTACTTACAATGCTTGCTTACAAATGACCACTTCAATAAGTTCTTAACTGGCTGCATTGCTTAAAATGCCATAGCTAAACTCAAAATGAAGTACTTACGTATCTGACTATATGTAAGTCATTATAAGAGCACTTATAAGTAGGCATTGACTTGTAAGTGGTTATGGAAGTACAATCCATTACCGAGTTTTTGTAAGACTGTTGTATGATTTAAAGCGAATTTGAAAATTTTTGAAAAATTGTTAAGTGTGAACACATTACTTTAAACAAAACTCAAAATGACTTAAGTTACTAGTCAGTCATGATCTTTAGTCCGTATTTTTGTCAAATTTTTAAGCAAATTTATTGATTTTTATTAGGAATACACTTAATTGTAAATATACTATTCGCACATCAAAATTATAGATAAATATTGCTAATAACTTGCTTGCAGAGACGGCAGTTGTCCTGTTCTATCGACAATTTGAACCAATTTTGCAATATTTTTTTTATTTTAATGAAATAAAAGATAATTAACCAAACTTACCTTTAGAAAAAACAAATCACCCGCTGGCATTAAAATACGATGTGAACCTGAATCGGTTTTCAATTCATAACCATCCTTAAACCATTGTATAGAAGGCTTAGGACTTCCCTCTGCTTTGCAGTTAAATGTAAAAGGATCATTTTTAGGCACCACCATATCCATAGGATGTTCAATAATACGAGGATTTTGAGCTAAACGATAAAGAAAGCAAAGAAAATTAAAACAGGTGTTAAAAAGAAAAATAGCTTAAAATAAATATAAATTTTTAAAAAAGAAATTCCTATAAAAATAAAGTAACTTAATTAAACCTAAAAAAATAATTTCAAATTTGTCATGCCTTAAAAAAGAAAAGAAATATAAAAGCTAAATACCGCTTGCTATAACACCGACAAAAGGCCTTATTATCAATGACTTAAATACGTTTTTTATAATATAGCTCTCTGCAAAAGCATAAACTACCACTAGTTTTTTTGTTGGCTGTCCTACGTTTGTATTCATTGAAAAGTCCTTTTTTTCTTGGTATTTTTCTTATTTGTGTTTTTTTCTACTAGTTATTTTGTTAGCCTTAAGCACCTATTCATTGGTTTTCTTTATAAGTAGAAAATTATTGGATTACTTTTTGATATTTATGATAATTTGAGTTTTTTCTCTATATACATATATATTCATTCTATTTAACAAAAGGTATTAAACTTATGTCTACCTACTGCCGCTGCTTTAGAACGACTGCCTGCTGGCTTTAATGGTATCTTTAAGATACTAAAACCCTGACTGGCCGTTCATCCATTGATATTTACTTAATATTGATGATAATTTTATTTAAAAGGTTCAATTGTGTTTAATCACCGTAAAAGTGATGTTAATGAATCTAAAATAAATTTTCATAAAATTAAAAGAAAATTTCTAGCTTTACAGCGTCAAATGGAAAATTTAATTTGTAGATAATTTAGGTTTATTTAAAGGAATTGTTTTTCTCTTAAGAATTTTTTCATTATTTTCTGGGCTTAATGATATTTTATAATGTCACCTCTTTATTTGTTAGTTTTTTGGATTCCTCTTTCATAGTTTAAGTTTATTTCTTATGTTGCCTTTTGGCCAAAGAGTGTCTTCTGTGTTTTTAGCGGAAATTAAATTTTGTGCAAAATTTATTGAAAACGGATAAATGAAGCCATCAATTGTGTTAGTTAACAACAGTTAGAGAAAGAAAACAGCAGCAAAGTACCGTTTTAAGGATGCCTTTAAGGTAATTTATAAAGATAAGAGTAAGAGACAAGGAGCAGCAGCAAAAAAGTAAAAAACAAAGTCATTTAGAAATTCTTACACACAGAATAAAGCAACCTTAAAAATCCCTAAAAAAAGTTTATTGTTTAAAAACAGTTTTGTATATAAACCAAAATTTGCAATTTTGGAAAATTTTCAAATTATTCTATATTTGACAAAAATCCAAAATTTAACAAAATTTTTAATCAATTTGATAGCTAATTACATGATCTATTCAATAATAGAAATATAATTAAAATATTTTAATAAATATTTTTTTAATTTGCTCTTAAACTTAAAACTTTTTATAGAAAACAAATTTTTAACCAATTTAAAACTTAAGCCTAAAAGGCAGCTATACATTATATTAAGTTAAAATTTTATTATTTCTTATTAAATTTTCTTATTTTAACTAAAGCTTCTTTTGATATCTTCTACATTGACTTTTAAATATTTTATTAAACAATTTGTTCTGCAAATAAGTATATTTACCAGGAAAACTTAATAAGTCTAATAGTTAAGAGGATTTCAATGGTTTGTTTGTATAATATTTTGTAATTTATTTTAGGTGTATTTAACAACAAAATATTCTCAAGGATGCCAAAAATAATTGATAATATTTAGCAGACAAAGTAAATTTTTCCTTAAATCTTATTAAATATTTTTGAGTTTTTGCATTTTTCCCACAAAAAAACCAAGTTTAGTTGACTTTTCAAATTCTTAGTTTTTTCTTTATTAATGACATACATATTACCAGCAACAATGTTCTGATATTTAAAATAAACAACATCTATACAAACAACACATTGTCATTGTTATTTGAAACATAAACATTTTTAAAATAACCCAGCAAACATAATACATAACATGTTTGCTAACATGAAAAAAGATTAATTTTAAATATTAGTTAAAAAGTGTTTACTATAAAAAAATTTAATTTTTTGTCTTAAATGTTTGCTGGGTTATTCTTTCAATTGCAAATATTGTTTACTATTGGCTTCAAAAATAAACAAAGCTTTTGTTTTCTAGAATCTTCTTCTTTTTTTTTTTTTTTGTTAACAAAACTATCATCATATATCATCTCTAAAAGACTTTTGTTTTTATTAATGCTGCTGCTCTGTTATTGTTGTTGTTGTTGTTAAAAGTATGACAACAATGTTAGTGCATACATGCATCTATGCATAAGCTTCATAAAGTGATGCATGAGCTTTCAGGTTGCAAACATGAAACTACATTAAGAAAATGTGATAAGAACTTTTAGAATTAATTGCAGCAATATTTATAAACTTTTTTGATTCGATAATAACGACATTTTTTTCAGTGAATTCAGAAAAGGATAAAGGTTGTACAAAGAAGAAGATTCAGGCCTGATATCTCTCCTTAAAAGATCAAATATTCTTTCCCCAAATGGGTACCAAAGTATTTATTAGAAAATTTCAAAATGATCTGAACATATATAATTAATTTAAAAAATCAAACATGATATTTTCCTAAAAAGTTGGCAAAGGATAAGACAAAGATCGGTTTTCAAAAACACTGGAAAAGATCTTTGTCAAAAAAGATAACACTAGATCTTTATCACAAAAAATCTGACAAGATCTTTATTACAAAAGCCTAGGCAAGATATTGATCACAAAAATCTGATAAGATCTTGAGCAGAAAGGATCAGAAAGGATCTTGATCAGAAAATATCAGACTAGATCTTGATCAGAAAAGATCGTACAAGTTATTTATCACGAAAGACCCTAAAAGATCTTTATTACCATGATCAGTTAAGATATTGATCACTAAAGATAAGATCCTTATCACAAAAAATCATCCAAGATCTGTATTAGAATAGATCTTTATTAAAAAAGCTCTTTATCATAAAACAACAAACCAGATCTTTTACAAACATTTCTTAAAGATCTAACATGATCTTTTTTGCATATAAGATTAGAAGAGATTTTTATCATTAAAGATCTGACAAAACCTTTATAAGATATCAGACAAGGTTTTTATCAAACTTGGTCTTTTCTCTAAAAGATCAGTAAATTTCTCAAAATATCATTATAATACTTGCTTAAGATCAGGCATGTTCTTTGCCAAAAATTGTGAAACATGAGGGTTTTTGAATAATATGATATGAACACACTTGACCAAAGATCAGACATGATCAAAGATTAGACATGATCAAATATCAGACATGATCAACGATCAGACATGATCAAAGATCAGACATGATCAAAGATCAGACATGATCAAAGATCAGACATGATCAAAGATTAGACATGATCAAATATCAGACATGGTCAACGATCAGACATGATCTAAGATCAGACATGATCAATGATCAGAAATGATAAAAGATTAAACCAGATCAGACATAAATAAAGATCAAACATATTTAAAGGTAATTTTGTAAAACTTGTAATTTTATCTTTGAACATTTTTTTGTTGTATTTAAATAAACATTATCGTTTTCTTTTGTTGTAATCTTAAAAAAATGTTCTTTACTAATTTACTTCCTGTTGTCATTTGCATATCATTTCACTGCTGTTGTATTTTTCTAACTTATTTGTTGTTAAATTACATTTTACTATTCGTTAACGCTTTAGCCAAAAAAAATAAAAATACAACAAAAGGGAACAAAATACTTAAATCATTTGAAATTATACTCTTCAAAAAGAAAAAAAAAACATTTTCCTAAAGTTGTACAATTTTTCCTCAAAAGTATTTTCTTTTTTAATTTTCCTTTACTTTTTAGTGTTCCTGTGTTTATTTACACTTGTACAGCAATTTCATTTTTTGTACTTTTCTGGCAGAGTATCTCTTAGATAGCTAGCTAGCTGTTGTAGTAGTAGTAGTTTATTTTAAATGTTTATTTGTTGTTTTTCTTTGTTGATGTTTATATAAAATTTATTTCAATTTTAAACTTTTGTTGGTCAAATACTTAAAAAAGACTCTATCTGTCTCTCTCTCTAGCCTGCTTTTAAACAAACACACACACACCTTGCTTTACAGGTGAGTTTTTTCAGTAGTTTTTTTGTTTTATTTCCTGTTGTTACAAAACTATTTGTTTTTCTTTGCTTTTCCTAATCAGTTGTATGCCACCCTGAAACATTTTTTTTTTTTGTTATTTCTTAAAGTTTTTGCACATAATATTTTAAGAAAAATTTATGAGTTTGTTAAAAAAAATATATATTTATATATAAAACAACATCATGTGGCAGGTATTTGCTGCGTATTCCCTTTTGCTCTCTAACACTTTAGGTTTTTTTCCGGTGTGAGATGAATTTTAGTTTTTCTAAAAGGAAATTTATGTTTCTGTTTCATTTGTTTTGGACTTAAGTGTCGAAAATAGAAAATATTTGTATTTTTGGTATTTAAAGTAATTAAGGAAAAGTAAGCAATTTATTTGATAGTAAAATATTAATATTTTAAGGAATTAAGTGTAAAATTTTATATGTTAGAAAGCTTTCTTGGTAATATATACTTAAAGCGTTTAAAATTTAAATTTTATAACTTTTAGTTGATTGGTTTTAACTTAAGTTGCATGAACTAAAAATAATTTAGTTGCTCTGAACAAATTTAGTAAATACAATTAAATAAAAGTTTATTTATCTAATACTTTAACAGAATTTTGTTGTATTAATCAAACTTTTTTAAGCACAAAAACTTTATTATTTATAACAACAGCAATAAAACTAGTCTTAGTAAATCTTTATAGACTTTGTTTTGATGGAAATACAATAAGTTTAGTTGCTACAATAAAAATAGTTAAGAAAACTGCTTTAACAATGATGCTAGACTTCGCAATCATATGAAGTAGCTTTTCACTTAAGCTTTCATGCAAAAAATTACGATTAGAACATAAAAGACGTATTGAACTATAGTTTAAGTAAAAATATTTAGTTGCTGTAATAAAATTTTGTAAACATAATCATAATTTGAAGAGTTTTAAAAAACTTTTAAAGCACAAAGCTTGTTAAGCTTTAGCATAAACTTATGCAATTGCTGCAAATGTTTTGCAAACAAAATTCAGAATTTGTTGATATTTTAAAGCAAAACGCGTTTAAAACTTTTGCTTACATTTTGTTGTTGTAACAAAATTTTGTTAAGACAACTAAAGTTGGTTGAACTTTTAAGTAATAAGCTTCTAAATCCTCGGCTTTAAAATTACACACTTACTCCTTCTTTGTAAAATTCTGTGAAAATCAACTATAATTAAAAAAGTTTTTTGAACTTTAAAGCAAAAAGCTTTTAGCTTTAGTTGCAGCAACAAAAGTTTGTAAACGCATCTAACATTTGAAAAGTTTTGTTTATTTTCCGAACAAGTTAACCTTCTTTTGTGGAAAGCTTTTGTTGATATTTATATATTTAGTTGATGTAAACAAATTTTGTCTAGATAACTAAACTATATAAAAAGATTTGTTCAACATTTAAA
>NC_060950.1:18689324-18691041 GCF_022045245.1 Lucilia cuprina
GTACTTATTTTAATTTTCGCGAATTTTCATTGTATGAACCTACAATGTACACATAATACACATACATAAATAAATTTAATATTGTATTTTTCATATTAAAAAATTCTGTATATTTTTCAATGACTGAACGGAAATAGCGCATTCACAATTATGTTCATTAAAGAGATGTAAAAAGCGAGTGAACAATGAGGAAAAAAATAGAAAAAGGACAAAAAAATTTAACACGAAAACGTATTTATGGCGGTACTGAGTATATTGCATATAGTACCGGATGTAGGTATGTACTTTTAGCATATGCCTGTGAAAAAAATCAGAGTCGGAGGTGGAAAAAATGTTTAAAACTGAACTAGATATTTAAACCTTATAGGCCTTAAAACAACAATGTTTTAATAATGCAACTAAAATCGTATATACAAACATATTTATGCTAGTAAAATTCTTTGTTTCGACGACTCTGCAAATAAGTTGCTGATTTATTATACGAGGTCATAGAGCGGAAAATAAATGTTTCTGCATCTGTTTTCATTTGCTTTAATTATACCCTACAATATTTTCCGGCATTAAATTTTAACGAGTTGACACTAATATTCGACTTAAAAAAGTTTAAAAGAGAAAAACTAAAAAAAAACATTAAAAATTAACGTTATAATATTTCTTTAGAACGATTTCAATTTTAAGATAATTGTCATCAATATATGTATTTTAGGATAATAGTTATTATGTTCCATTATGTAAAAAAACACAACATTTTTAATTAATTTTACAAACCATAGTTACTCATCATAACTTCATATTGTTCATCCGGTGTTTGTACTAGCGTATTAAATATTCACTCATTATCAGTAATATGTATTTACTTTTATGTTTAATAAGCTATTAAATATTTTTCAACCATAATATTATAGAACAAAAAATAATTATAACATTGTGTTAATAAATATTTAAGCACTTCAACTATAGTTATAGTACTAATTAATAAACATTATTTATTTTTACACAGATTTCGCCTTACAAATTTATCATTATTCGATAAACTTTTAAAATACGATTTTTTAATGCAGCTTATTAACACATGAACGTAACTTCCGATAATTCTTTATAAAATTTCTTTATTAGCATTTGATCTCATTACTCCTAGCTGAAATAAAATGAAGTACTTCCAAAAGAATAACATTTATCACCACTTCAAAAGTAACACTAAGTAATTTTTTTTTAACTTCTATAGAAGTGATGTTCATTGACTACCATATAAGCGAAAGGATCCAATTTTTGTTTTTAAATTGAAGGTATATTTTTTGTACTGAAATGTTTTGAATTAAACCAATTTTATTTTGAAGTTAATTGATAAATGTGTAATTTATTTATGTTAATATTATTTGAGTTAAATTAGATTAGAATACATCTAATAATACTACAATTTCACTTCGTAAAACTTCAAAAAAAAAAAACAAAAAAACAAAAAAACAAAATAAAAATTACTTCCTGGGAACGACTTCAGATATAGTGAATTTGGAATCAAATAGAAAGAACATCCCTCCTATGGCAAGCCTTTATTAAAATCATCAATCAGAACTGAACTAGAACTGAAGTAGAGCTAAACTAGAACTGTACTAGAATTGAACTAAAACTGAACTAGAACTGAACTAGAACTGAACTAGAACTGAACTAGAACTGAACTAGAACTGAACTAGAACTGAACTAGAACTGAACTAGAACT
>NC_060950.1:18691141-18693533 GCF_022045245.1 Lucilia cuprina
GTTAGCACAAAAAAAGTTCACACAGTGAAATATTTTCAGAGCCCTTTGAAAAACAATTAATCATGTCTGCCTCCCATCATATATATAATCGATAAACGAAAACAAAATTTGATAATGCGATAAAATCGATTACTCGGTTTTCAATTCGCATTGACAGATGTGCCCCTATGGCGATTGATAATGCGATAAAATCGATTACTCGGTTTTCAATTCGCATTGACAGATGTGCCCCTATGGCGAATGATCCCCCTTCTACCCTATACTAACTTTCTGATTCAATTAAGCTATATCCGTCTTTGTGTCCGTGTAAACATTCTGTGCATGACACAGCCTGCAATTTTCAAGTTAAGATATAGAAAACTAATTACTTTAATTCCACAGTCATATCTGTCCATCCAACTCAACTTTGTAATCAAAACCCAACTGGAAATTTTGAAACTAATGTAATAAAGTTGTTTTCCCATAAATGTATGCTTTTGCCCCGCATTGCACTTTCAAACATTTAAAACAATTAAAAACACTTTGATTTTTTTTTTAATTTTTCATAAATATGGCATTTAGTTTTATTTTGTTTTCGTTTTGTAATCGGTTTTGTTTTTCCGTTTCTTTTTTTTTTCATTAATTTTATACTAATTAATCTTATAATCGATATTTAATAATCACTAAAAACTGCTGCTGTATTATAATTTATTTTATTTTTAATATATATTCTTTTTTTTTCTTTTTCAGTTAATATTAAATTATTTAAATACAGCTTAAAAAACAACAATTCTATAAAATATTTTTAAATGTTTAAATTATAAATTATAGTAAAAACTTATAAATTTATGTATTTCATGTGTTTGTGTATTAATTTTAATTATTTTTTTTATATATATATTACTATATATAAATAGGTAAGGATATTTTTAATTATTACGTTTAAATAATACGATTAAACTAGTCAGTTTTTATTATAACTACTAATTTTAATTATTATTATTATTATTTGTATTTATATTTGTAGTTATGTTTATGTAGTTATTATATTTATATGTATATTTAAGTATATGTCTAGTGATATATTTTTTAATATTTTACAAGAGAGTTTTTTTTATATAAAATTTAAAGCTAATTAAGCCTTAAACAAACAATATAATTATAATAATAAAAATTTACAGGAAGGAGTAGTTTTAAAAATAATAAAAAGAAAATTAAATAAAAAAATTTTTAAAAAATTAAAAAAAGGAGTGTAATAAAATTTTATCAATTATCTGCTAAAAACAGGCAGCATCGTCATTTATAGTCATTTATTTATTTTGTTTTTTTTCTATTTTTAAGTGATTTTTTAATTGATTTTGGTTTTTTTATATTTATTTTTTTATTAATTAATTCATTAATTTTTTATATTGTTATAAGTTTTTTTTGCACTAAACTACTATTTACATATATTTTAGCTTTTAACTTTTATTTGCTTTTAGTTTATATCTAATAAGACATCACATTATTTTAATTTTAAATGTTTTAATATATATATTTTTATTTATAATCTATATAAAGATTTTTATTTAACTGTTTTTTTTTATTATTAATTTAATATTTTATGTTTATTATTTTAAAGAGTGTTTTAGACAGGAACATTTAGTTGTCTTTAAAATGGCAACTTAATTTGTGTAAATAAAAAAATGGCTTTTCATAAAATTAAGAAAAATTAAAAAAAGAAATTTCAAAAATAAATATAAAGAAAAGTCGGTGGTATTTTATATTGTTAAATGAATTTTGGCAGTAAAAGTATGCAGTTTAAGAGCTAGAGAACGATGAGAAAAATATATTAGGGAAAATATATTTAAATAAAATAATTTTGTTAAAAAGTCCAGATTTTTATCTGTTCTGTTATAATAAGAAATTATATAATCTTCAATTTAAAAATAAATTTAGTCATTATAACAGATACAATTGATCAGATGGAAGATTCAAAGAGCTAGTTCAAGTACCAATAGGACTCAATTTAAGTAGAAGAGTTGTCATTTTGTATTCTATTGAACTTTAATGATTATGATTTGATCTTCTGATAAATGACTGATCATTGTCTTTAATGTATGATTTTTTTTTCAAAAAAATTGCTTTACTAATTCGATGAAACAGTTGTTGTAATAAGAAATTTTTGTTAATACTAAAAATCAAAAATTTGAAATTTAATATAATTTTTTTTAAAAACTAGAAATATTTCTTTTTTACTACATAAAAAATATACAAAAATTCGTCATTACAAGAATAATATTTGAAATATTTAAGAAAGATATTTTAAATTTTTCCAAAAAAATTTTCAAATATTTTAAGAAAAAATAATTGAAATATTTAAAGAAAAAAATGAAATATTGAAAAAAGTCTTTGAAATATTAAAAAAAAAAAA
>NC_060950.1:18693633-18698773 GCF_022045245.1 Lucilia cuprina
ATTATTGCCATTACGTTCGTTTGTGCCATTTGTACCATTAGCTGTATTGTTAGTTAGACATACTGGTGCATAGTCATCAATTTGATCCTTTTGCATATCGAGTGTATCCCCACTGGGCTGTGTACGCCATACCATGCCACCCGTTGAAGCATCTAACCAATAACCATTGCCATTACGTGATAAACTGGGCATTTTTAAAACATCATTCGGATGAGTACCTATAAAACAATATAAAAAAAAGAAAATAAAAAATTGTAAAAAAATTAGATTTGTGTCTAGGATGGAAAAATAAGGTTTGTAAAAAATGTATGTAGTATATATATTGTCAGCATTAATTGTTGTTGCAAACAATAGTTTTATAGTGTCTAACTACTAAAAAAAAGAAGCAGGAATTAAAATGATTTTTCATTTAGTTTGTTTTTCTTGTATTCTTTTTCGTTTTGTGTATTTGTGAAGGTTTGATAAATTGTATGGATGTTCTGGTCATGTTAACTATTTAGTTAATTAACATGACATGACAGAGGGAAATGTAGTTTAAAAAACGTATTTGTCGAATTTTTTTGTTGATAATAAAATTTATATGTTAAAAAGTTTGTTTTTGAGTTTAGCAAGGACGATTTGTTTTTTTTTTATTTCCTTTCCTGTTTTTTTTTTCGTACAAATTAAAACATCAATTTCCCCAGAGATTAAAATAGTAATGATTTGTGTCAAAGGGTTTCTTTGATAAATAGTGACAATGAGAGAATGTAGAAAAAAAGCTCAACAAAAGAAACAACGATTAGAAATAAATGTGAAAGAAAAATAGAGAGTTTTCTAATAAAAGCCGATTTAATTCAGATATTATTATAAAACGGCTTTATTATAAATGTTTATACTTTTTGTTAGCTTTTAGCCTTGATTAAGGCTTGATACCATTTTGTAATAATAAGTTAACTTTCAAAGTTTTTAAAATCTAATTACTTGGTTTAAGAGCAAAAGCTTTAATAAAGTATTTCAAAAAATAACTTTCTTAAATGTTAAACTTTAGACTGTGAATTAAATTTAAAAGCTTTAAGTAACATAAACGTTTTAACGTTATTTAGAGAAAGCTTTTGTTATTCTACATAAAACTAGAGGCCTTGAAGCTCCAAAATCTTTTAAATATATTTTTAACTTTATTGTGTACTCAAAGTTTGAAATAACATGATAAAAAAATTAGCTTTCAATGTCTACAAATACAATTACTTAGTTTATGAGTAAAAGCTTTTATAAAATGCTTCAAGTGCTTTAGTTTGTGAGATGAAGAGAAAAGCTTTTAATAATATGAATACATTGTTTCAAGATTAGAATGAAAGGCACTGGAAAGTAAAGCTTACAGAAAACATCAATTTCGCGATAAAAGCTTTAATGATAAAAAAGGCAACTGAAACCACCATTGAATAATTTGCAAAATGTATCTTGAAACGTAAAGCTTCAACTTTAGGATTTTTTTAAAGTTTTATTTTGACTGAAAAAAGTTATTGTTTTAAGAAAAGCTCTTTAATTAGTTTGTTAGCAAAAGCTTAAAGTGTTTCTTGAAATGTAAAGCATTGAAAAATCACAGCATTAAATAGTTAAAACTTTTTTGAAGTTAAGAGCTTTATAAAAGCTTTTTTATATCAAAATATTAAAGAAATCCCTTTAAAGCTTTTTGTAATTTAATAAATACTTGATTTTTTTCCAGCAAAACTCATTTCAAATGATTTACCACTGAATGTAAAAACCAACAACAAGAAAAAAACTTTAGCTCTTATTTTTCAAACAACAAATGCAACAACAACAACAATTATAAAGCATGATAAAGCAGAAAATTTACCCTGAATTTTTTTTCGAATTTACTTTGAGTTGGTTGTTAAGGTAAGAAAAACTTTTATTTACACCTGCTCGTTTAACAATGATTTTTCAAGTGGTTTTTGCTGATTTTTAGTTGTTGTTGTTGTTGTTGTTGGAAAAAGTTGCTGTAGTAGTCTATAGTAGTTAGTTGTTGATTTAAATGAATCATACAATATTTAAACAACTAAAGCAACAACAGCAACATACATAAACAACACTCGTTAACTTTTGATGAAGGCAACAACGCGCAAAATGAAAAGCACTTTTGCCACTTAACAACAAAAAAAAGTGGGAAAAAATTTAAATAAAAGAAAATTTAACAAAAACTAAACTTTTTCTTTTTTTTACATAAAATAGTAATAATAAAAAATATTTACTAACCTCTAATGGTATTTAAGGCTGATTGTTTCATCATCATATGTTTACGCTTGACAAAGACCATGGCGCCAAAGGATAACATCATAACAGCCAATATAGCACCCAATAATATAATAAACCATGGTTGAGTAAGCACATCATCGACATGATCTTGATTTATGGGATAACTATAAATATCGAAAAAGAAAATATATAAATAAACAAAATATTTATGAATAAATTAAAATAATAATATTAACATATTAAAATTTCAATGCAAAATCTCTACAACTTACCGTTGATTTATGAAAGGATCCAAACGTTTAGTAACCGGATCTAATCTTAATGTAGCCGGTACACAGTAGGGACCCACACCCGCATTATTACCAGCTGCCACACTGACAGTATACATAACACCTTCGGTTAAATTGGCCAATACCAAAGTGGGTGAGACAGCATCAATTGTGACATTTGTTAGAATACGTGAAAAGTTATGAGCTGTATCGATGCCTCGCACAACAATATGATAGTATAACAAAATGCCTAAAGGGAAGAGTGTTTAAAAAAAACGTAAAAGGATTATAGTAAATATTTCAAAAAGAGATTAGTAAACAATTTTTCCTGGTGGACGAAAAAAAAAGGGTTTCCAAAATCTTCTTTCTTGCTAATTTTTGCTACTAAAGCATAAATTATATTATGTTACACATGTGTGTTTTTTCACTTTGTAGTCCTGTTTTATTGTTGTTGTTTGTGTATGTAGTTTTTTATTTATTTTGATTTTTTGTTGTTAAACTTACCATGTGCTGGTTTAAGATTTGGCTGTTTCCATTTCAAAAATACTGCCGAGGAATTTAACAATATGGCTTCCATACCAAATGGTGCTTCATTGGGTGCTAAAATTGCGAAATAATGATAGAAAGTGAAATATATTATTTAATATGCTAAATGTTTATTTAATAGGATTTATACTAATTAGTTTATAATTGTTGTAATTATGAGAACTTTGGTTTTGGTTAACAAATGAAAGATTTAAAAGGAGTTGTTAAAGTTGAATGCATTAAAGTATTACAAAAAAATGTAAAATATAAAGTTAAGTTAAGTTAAGTAGTAAATTGTGGAAATTGTAAAGCTTTTAAAAAATTTTATTCTGAAGATTAAGAACCTTTATTTTACTGTAAGGTTTCTAGAAAGCAAAAAAGGTTCTTAGAAGCTTTGTCAAAACATAGAAAAGTCTTTGTACTGTTATAAAAATTATATGAATCTTTGCAAAAAGCTCATTGGTCTTTATAAAACAAAATGCTTTGAAAAATTCAGAAAAAATTTCTAATAAAACTTTCAAGCGTTACAAAAAGCTCTTGAATGTTTATAAAAACAATTTAAATTAAAAAAATCTTGACGCCTTACAAACATTTTTCAATTTTTAATAAAAAGCTTTATAAGACTTATAAAAATATTAAGCAGCATCTATAAACACCTCTAAGCATTTTTTAAAGCCTTTGAAGCTGCATAAAAAATTTTTGAAACTTTATGAAGGCCTTTTCAAGCATAAAAAACCGTTGGAAACTTTATAAAAGGCTTTTTTTTAAATCTTCTGAAGTAAAAAAGCCTACAAATGTGTATAAAAGCTTTGAAAGCTTCATAAATAATGCTAAAAGTATATTTAAAAGTATCAAGTGTTACTTTTTGAAAAGGAATTGGAGAGGGCTTTTGAAGTGTTACCAAAAATTGCTAAGCTTTTACTTAAAGCTTTTAAATCCATAAAAAGCTTTTCAAGCAGATAGCATTTATAGTTAAAAAATCTTTTAAACTTTATAAAAAGCATTTGAACCTTAAAAAAAGCTTTTGTAACTTTATAAAAAAGCTTTTAAGCTTTATAAAAAGTATTTGAAACTCTAAAAAAAGGTTTTGTTACTTTATAAAAAAAACCTGTTAGAAGTTTCTGATTCAAATAAAACTAAAAATTTTCATAGGAGGAGAAAAAGTTTTAAATATTGCAAATACAAGCAAAATCAACCTTCAAACTAAAGCATTTACTCAAATAAATTCAAACAATCCTTTAACATTCCCATCAACTCCAAATATTTAAATTTCTACCCTTAATACAAAACCCAATCCCATCTGTTTTGCCCTGTAAAATAATCATTTTAATAGAACATAACCTTTAGATAAACGTCTACCCCCCCCTCCCCCTCCCAAAAAAAAAAAACTTTCCTCAATTTAATCTATAACTTTTGCTGCTTAACAACAAAACATTAATTTGTATCGTAAACTTCCTTCAAACACACTTATCAAAAAGAAATCTCTACGTTTTTTTTTTCAGCTTCACTAAATATTTAATACATAAAATTATGCAGCTGATGTCAAAAAAGGAAAAATAAGAACAAATTTTTAACCAAAAAAGTTAAAGATTTCTTAAAAGAAATCAAAGATAACAACATATGATACTCAAATTGTGAAAGAAGTTTAAGAATCAAATGTAAATTGCAAATAAATCATAAAAGGGGAAAATGAAAATAGATAAATTGCTAAAAAAAACTGAGACAAACTAGTTGTAAAAGTTTTAAATGTTAGGACTAGAAAAGGTTAAAAAATAAAAAAAAAGTTAACAAAAAAACTTTTCAAAATTTAAGAAATATTATGAAAACTTGTAAAAAAATACATAAAAAAGTCTTTTACTACAAGAACAGCATTAATTTTAAATAATCATACGCCCCCATATGTTACATTATAACAATCATACGCCTGCGTTTAATTTTAATATTAAGTTATTTTTTTAAACAATTTTGAAGAAATTAAGAAAATCTTTAAGAAAATTAACAATAATTTTCCTTATTTGTTTTATTACAAACATTTAATTGAATTAATATTACTCATACGTCTTAATGAAACATTTTTTTGTTTAATTAATTTTAAACAATTTAACAAAAAAAAA
>NC_060950.1:18698873-18700863 GCF_022045245.1 Lucilia cuprina
AGCAACAACATAATGAAAGCAATAATATTTATCAACAAATGTCTACCACCAGTGAAATATATCCCACGCAAATGACCAGCAATAGATCAGTGTATTCAGAACAATATTATTATCCTAAGGAAAAAATTCATATCACAGAAAATAAATTAAGTAATTGTCATACCTATGAAACAGCCGACCAACAACAGCAGCAGCTACAACAACAACAGCAACAACATCAATTGGGTCAACAAACATTTGCTCATATTGGCACTTTAAGACGCAGTGGCAATAATCAACAAAGTAATCGTTTTAAGGTCATTAACACTCAGGCACAAAACTATCAACTGCATTTGGCCGACAACCAGCAACAAAAGCAACAACAACAGCAGCAGCAACAACAAAAACAAAATACGCTTAACAATAATCAAAACTATAATACCCAAGACATGATTAGTAAAAATTTAATGGACTTAGATGCTGGCTCTTTCTGTTACAATGGCATGGCCGATTCGGGTTGTGGTGGTTCACCCTCACCCATGGCCATGCTAATGTCGCATGATGATGAAATTGGTGAAGACCAGGCTCTATATCATACAGCCGATGGTGATAATGAAAGTGATATGGAACGTTTATACGTTAAAGTGGATGAGACACCACAACAGCAACAGCAATTAATACCCCTAACGCCTCAACATCTTCCACATCAAGTGACCAATTCTCATACACATCAAGAATCGAGTGTAACACAAAATCAATATCATAATTGGCGTTCACACAATAATTCCTCAACACGTTCCAATACCTCCTCGTCGGCTTCTTCATCATATCAACGTAATGCCAATATGCTTAATAATGCCCCAGCAATAAACTCCACCTCAACAAACCCCGCCATGGGAAGCTTAGAACAACAACAAACAGCACAAACATCTTCACTACAAATGCATCACTTACATCCGTTGCATCAACAACAAGCCAGCAGTGATTCAGAAATGATTTATGCTCCCGGAGGCAGTATGGCCAGTGAACGTAGTCTTTTAAGTAATTCGGGTAGTTCAACGAGTGGTCCCTCTAATGCACACAATGTGTGACCCTTCGACACGTGCCAAACGACCACCATTAAAATGAGTGAAGATTTAGCCTGCGAAAGCACTAACACAACAATAACAACTACATCTGCAACAACAACAACAACAACAGCTAGACATCAAGAAGATTATTATGCACGTGAGGTTAAGGAGCTGCTCGAATGGTGCGAACGTTTCAATAATGGACAATTAGATGAGTTTGAGTAAAAAATGTTAGTAAAGTAAATGATATGAGATAATAAGCGTTGATTTGTTTGCTTTTAAACATTTTACGTTTATTGTAATTGTTTTAAGTTTTAAGACTGATTTTTTTAGACCTTCTTAACTATTTAATAAAATTTTTTCTTAATTTTAAGTTTTCGCTTCCAAATGAACCAAATTTTTAAGTTTTTTTTTCTTTTTTTGTTTCTTGCACGATTTGTGAGTTTAAGTATTTTAAAGTTTCGATAATATTTTAGAAATTATTTATAAAATTTTTGAATTCAAATAAAATTTTTTTTAAATTCATTTTAAAATTTAAGTTTCATTTCAATTTCAATTCTTCAATTTTCATATCTTTTGATATTTTTTCAAAATAATTTAAAATTTTTCTTTAAAATATTGAAAATATTTTCTTTGAAATATTGAAAATATTTTCTTTGAAATATTGAAAATATTTTCTTTAAAATACTGAAAATATTTTCTTTAAAATATTGAAAATATTTTTTTTGAAATATTGAAAATATTTTCTTTAAAATATTGAAAATATTTTTTTTTAAATATTAAAAATATTTTCTTTAAAATATTGAAAAAATTTTCTTTAAAATATTGAAAATATTTTCTTTAAAATATTGAAAATTTTGTCTTTAATATATTGAAAATATTTTCAAATATTTTAAAATATTTCCTTTAAATGTTTTTAAATATTTTCATTAAATATTTGA
>NC_060950.1:18700963-18703033 GCF_022045245.1 Lucilia cuprina
TTTTAATTTTCAGTTGTGGCTTTAGGTAAAAGTTATTGAATTTTATTTTTTGGGAGGTTTTACTATTTGTTTATTGAGGAAAAAAATTATAATTTTCTTTAGGGTGTTTTTGGTTTCCTATAAGTTTCCTAATTCCTGTTGGGCTGGAGTGTTAATGAACTTTTTTATTTCTGTTTTTAGTTTGATGATTTGTTAAAAATATATTTAAAATATATTTAATGTTAAAGCTTCCAGCTAATAACGGTTAATTTCTATAATAAAGTTTAAAATTGAAGTAAAACCTCCTACAAAAATATGTTACAAATTATATTAATTTGAAATTTTTTTAATAAACTGTTAAAGCTATTAGGAAAAAATTAGAAATAATAATAAATATTAATAAAAGTGGTGAATACTTTTAGGAGGGAAATTTAATTGTGAAAATTTTTATGTCAATAAAGCAACTAAGTGGTTTAAGCTAATTAATGTGAGCTTTTCTTATTTTTAAGAGCTAGTAAAAACCTACAATTAGTTAAGCTTTTAACTTTACTTAACCACCTTAAAGTATGCTCTTGATTTTCTCTCTTTTTTTGGGCAAATAGTTTAAACTTTAATCTTTGTTTATATTTCAATTAATCTCAGGTTTTTGTAGATTTCATTAAGAAATTAGTTCACAATTTACTGAGTTTTTATATTAATAAAATATGTTTTATAATTTTAAAGTATTTGGCCTTAAAGTATACTACGGATTTTTATTTACAAAACTTTCTTCTTTTAAATAATTAATAATTTAAACTAATTTTTTCCAATTTTCTTTTATTTACAGGTAAGCATTTATCATTTTAATTTAAATAAACACTAATGGACTTATTAATAACAATTTATTAAGGATTTATAAGACAAGTTTTCATACAAAATTTGTTTTATAAATCTTTGATAAATAATTATGAATAAGGTAGTAAATATACATACAAGGATATTGTGAGTATGAACTTTGCTATATTTTAAATTGATAATGAACTATTTAGGACCTTATAATTTGACAATATATAGTCTACTTTTAGGTTTAAAGTAATGAATTATTAATCAAACATTAAAGTTTTTAAATCTTTGTAGTAATTTATATTGACAAAACGTAGTTTTATTTATAAATTTCTTATATTAAAGAATATTGAAGATATTTGTCTAAGAAATTAGTATATTTTTAGGCTGTATCGATTGAAAAACTGTTGCCTATTTAAAGGCATCTATTGAAAAAATTGTTATCAATGTTCTTATCATTCGAATATTAAAGATAACTGTCAAAGAACTTAGTCTATATTTAGGATGTTTAGGTTGAGCAAATGTGTTGCCTATTTGGAGGCTTCTATTTAAACTCATTTATTAGTAAACAAAAGCTTAAGTTTAAAAACTTGTTTATGCCACTTTTAAACACTTAAACGCCAAATTTAAAATTTTATTTATTATTTTGTTGTTTAATTCTCAAGTTTCTTATTATTTAATAAATAGCATTTATATTTATTATTGTTTAAATTTTCGGCTTTTTACAAAACCTTAAACAAAAACAAATATTGTCACGCAATTCCTATTAAAAAACAGCAGCTTGTTAATTCTTTAAATAAATACAAAAATCATATAATTCTTGAAAAAAAAATAAAATAAATTGAAAAAGAACTCCAACACTTAAAAAAGTGTTAATAAACAATGAGCATAAAAAATTAGTAACACTTAATCATTTCAAAAATCATTTACATAAAACTAAATTAAACAAAAAATATTTCTTTTAAATTTCGAAAAAAACACCCTCTATTTTTATACCCAAAAAAAACAGTATTTTTTCTTTCTTTATTAATTTAAAGACTATTTAACATGACACATTAGGCACAAGCGTTTTTTTTTTTTGAACAATAAAATTTTAACATCAATCTTGTTTGTTATTGTGTTAGTGTTGGACAAAAGAGCTCTTAACCAAAAATTGTATGTGTATTAAAGATTTCTTTAAGAAATATAGTTTTTTTCTATTAAATGTAATCAAATAAATGGTGAAAGAGATAAAAAAATATAGATTTTTCTCTTAACAACCAAACAAAC
>NC_060950.1:18703133-18717756 GCF_022045245.1 Lucilia cuprina
TAATAACTTCAGTGCATTTTAGTCATTATCAAGTAAAGATATCCATATAAAGTTTGACACAAATAATCCTTTTATCTTCAGAAATGTTATTGTAATTTTTTTCGGCACAAATATACAGATATGATACTTTTATATTCTTTACGATGGGCTTATAATCCCATACATTAGTCATTTCAAAAAATGCTATTTGTACAAAATTTGGCAAAATATAGCTTTTATATATATACATGTTATTGTAAGATTTTTCAGTAATTGGTAATAGTCCAAGTGTTCTCGAAACCACTTTCCCTTCCCGAAAGCTACTTTCACTTACAATTTTCCATTGGGGTTTTTCTATTAGAAAACATTAGAATACTTATCTTCATAAATATTTAATCAATTACTAAAGAATTCGGCCGAATATATCAATCTTATTTGTTTTTAAATATTATATTTAGATCAAAATTTTCAATCCGGGCACCCTAATATACATGTTTACCTAATAATGTATAAAATATAAAGTTATTGCATTTGGTCACTAACAAAAGTTGTATTAAATGTATATCTTTTACTATCAATTTCATAAAATACAAAAATTGAATAGAGTTTTTATTAAACTTTATAAATTATAGTATAACATATAAAATAAATACAAAATAATATTTTAATGTAAAACTATTAACATAAAATAATATAAAATTATACTAATATATTGTAAATACATGTACAAAAAGAGATACTCACAAAAGATTCATATGTATACTTACATCTATGCAATAGACAATAGAGCAATACAATTCAATACATATATCCAACAATGTCATTGTAAATTAATAACAACTCAACCCTATTATGATAAAATGAAAGGAAAATGTTGCTGTAATAACATAATATTGGTAAATCTACTAAAAGCTCAAAATAAACCACTAACACAAACATATACATCATAAACACTGAACAAGCATACATTTAAATCAAAATAGAAATACATGCAGACATTTAACAAATAAACACATACATATACAAACAGACTAATAACAGTTACTTTCCTTTTAGTAATTAGTACTTTATATAGAGTTTAGTATATACATACTAGAAATAGAACATAGAAATCAATGTTTTCTAGTAGGGCTAATCACAGTTAGTTAATCATATTTTATATTAAAATAAACTTATCTTTTCAAAACCATTTTTGAATAGATTTAAACATGTTACACTTGAGCAATTATACTTACTAACTTAAGAAAATAGATTATGATTTATGTTTTAAATTAAGCATAAATTACTAAAACAACTTATCTTAGAAATATAACTAACTTCTATAACTATTACTGTTGCTAAGTTGCATTGTCATATTTTGCTTATTTCAATTTTAACTATGTATATTTAACCAACATTAGGTAAATACAAAGATGTTAAATAGCAGTAATACAAAACCATAAATATACATACACAACTATAGAGTTGTATTTGTGAAAACCAATTCCTGAATACAAGTTGTTACATTGTCAATGAAACATTTTTGGTTATATTTGTGTAAATTTTGTGTGCGAGCGTATATGTGTATTTTTGTAAATTGATGATATTGTAATGAGGTTGTTAGCATTTGTAACAATGAAATTACAAACTAGCACATACACACGTATTCTGATAGTATTAGTAGTCACATGAGTATAAAAGTAATTTTTGTTTTACATGAATCTTTGTAAAATAGATGGGTTCAAGTCGAATGGCTTAGAATGCTTTTTCGATTGTCTTCTTTTAGAATTGCTGTCAATGTTTGTAATCAATATTAGATTCTGTTTACGTATGTGGAATATTTATTTCCTTATATGAGATAAAAATTAAGCATACGCATTGGTGTACACGGGTTTCCTTGAATTTTGAAAATTATAGTAATTTTTGGAATATTTATTAAAAATACATTTTATAGTTTAGTATTTTCTTAAGTTTTGAACCCTTCTAATATAATGTACCTGGTCATGAAAATTTATGTCTATAGTTAAATTGTTGTATTTGATATGCAGACATACTAAATATGTATATGAACGTGTAATGTAGGTAAATAGTTGATATGAAATCTCGGTTTGCCTTTGGCATAGAAAACTAGGTTTATTACATAAGTACTAGCAAAAACAGTTTTGTTAATATCATGGCGGTTCTTCTAATGACAAAACAAATTTTGCAGAACTCTTTGTATGGAATGTGTTTAGCAAAAGGGCCTTTATGGAAGTTTACTCTTACACTATTTCAAAAGTCATTAAACAGTATAAAGAAAAGAAATTCAGAAAGAAAAAAACAAGACTATATATTGATAGTGCAAAATAAGTGTAAATAAGAATTCGTTGAATTACATCACAAAACTAGTATTTCATACAATTGATCAGCAAGTAATTTTCTGAATGTGACTTGGTATGTATATGTTTAAATTAGGTCCGATCATCACAAAAATCGGCAGCATCATTTAAACGTATTCCAAACGTTTGAAAAAAGGGTAATACATGCATAATAGACACTAATGTATAATGACATGTTTGGAGGACACTTTCCTAGGTTATGTCAATAGTTTGTAAAGTAACTAGTCAAGGATCAAATAATGGGACTATCACCCAAGAAACGTTGTTTTCTTTGTTGACTATAGAGTGACTAGAAAGTGACGATTGACTTCCTCGTTGGAGGTAAAAATGGTTAGTCACCTGAGCAGTTAGGTGGCTAGCCCCAACCTAAGTAGTTTTTACTGAATTATCTTGCCTAAATATCTTGGTTATTTTAGTAAACAGAACATTTAACATAATTATGAGATATATCTATTAATGGGAGTACCATTGTATGTGAAACAATTAACCTATTTTAACTATCTTTAATAGGACTTGGAATACTCAAAGATCTGTAGTTTTGTTTTGACAGACGCTAAATCACAAATTCAAGAAATGATAGATGAGTCCATTAGTCCATCAGGTAGTACGTAAACCATCTTGTACCACTAAGTGGTATATGGTATACAAATGAGGAAATATGTTTAGGCCATATTTTATTAAAAATATACTTGTTGTCTAATGGATGATAAAACATTTATACTGGGAAACTTTTCACAACTTTCAAGTTAAGATTTTTATCCAATGATTAATAGTACGAGGTTCGACAAACAAAGAGTAATCTATTACAGAGTACCAACAGAAAAAGTATTTAAACAGCAATGGGTTTGCATCATATTTTTGGACTTTAAACTCTTCATTACTTTATCGTATGGTAAAAAAGAGAATTAAAAATTTGTGAAAAAGTCTTTCAGAATGTTCGTCATCGTCCAAAAATGTATTTCCTGAAAAAGGCAAATGTATTTGGTAACTTTATTTTTTATAAAGAAACTTTTATGTTGAATTTTATCTTAATTCCAAAGTATTTAAACAATTTATTGATGAAAAAACATCATTTTCTAAATGAGACTTTTTATAGGAGTTTAGGTCAAAATGGGCCTATCCTCGTTAAATTTGGGAAAAGGTTATATTTTTAAATAACAGTTAGTTCTGTTGAGTTTCATTGCGATACAAATAGTTACAAGTCAATTGTAGACGTTTAAGATATTTTTTGAAGGGGGGTTCCTATGGGGGCTAGGTGAAATAATGGACCGATTTTAACCATTTTCAATAGGTTTCGTTTCTATACCAAAAAACATGTTTAGTCCAAATTTCATTAAAAAAAAATTTGAAAATTAATAGACTCAAAAAATGATTCTGAATCGAACGGTATACTTTAAGGTGAGTATAGGTATTTTTTGTGAGTTACAAACATCAGCATAAACGTATAATACCCTCCCCACTATAGTGGTGTAGGGTAAAAAATGCATTTGTAGTACTCTACAATTGAATTTCATTTCAGGGCCCCTAAACGTATTACTCTTAAACTGTTATCAAATATTGTAAAATATACATATACATATAACCTATTGTTAATGCATACGAACATTTAAATATAAAAAGTTGAAATGTTTATGTAGATGTGGATTCTAAATTAATTCAAATGAAACACAGCGACGTACAAACATTCATATATTCCTATATACATACCGGTTTAAGAAGCAGCTTAGATTGTAATAAGTATTATGTGAATGTAAAACAGTTTTTACATAAAATTATACTAAAATAAAAAGACTCAACATTCATACTTCCAAACCTAAGATGTTCAAAGTTATTATAAACAGCTATAAAGAGGGAGGTATTATAAGTTTATGTAAATTTTTGTAGTGCAAAATGTTAAGCTTTAAAATATATCAAGTGCCTCTATCATTGCATCCATACACAACTTGAATATGTAGTTTTTCATAAAAAACCATATACTTCCAAAAGTTAATATCATAGTAAGGTATCACAAAGTCGTATTTGCCTTTTTGCAATTTCTTTTGTTTTATTTTCTAAAAATCCAACCAACATATTCCTCCATTGTACACATTAAAATTACTATGATAATTTTACAACACAAAAAGTTTGTAAAGTTTTAATAAAATTTTACACAAAATAAAAAGGAAATTTACCTTGAATAATTCATGTTGCAAATGTATTGTTATACTTTTGGAAACAATATCCGTTTTGTTGCTCAAAAAATACAATACTCACAACAAAGTTGCATTAAAAGTTTGTTTTTTTTTTCTTTCTTAAAATAAAATAGTTTTATAATTTTATAGTTTTTTTTTTTTTTTTTTTTGTTTTGTTCTTGTTGCATAAATGATGTAAAGAAAAGAAACCCAATTTCTTTAATGGCCTTGCAAAGTCGAGATTTTTGTTTTGTATATTGTCGAAGCGACAAAACATTAAAAACATGAGTTGTTAATTCTTCTTAACAAAGTAGTATTTAGTTAGTTTCGAAAAAGTATAGATTAAGAAACTATGATAAAAGTTGTGTTAATTTTTGACACTGTTACAATGGCTTTGGCAAAAGGAAGAACAATAAAAATGTATACAATTTTTCAAAAGAATAGAAAAGTTGGTAGAAAGAAAACTGTTGTTGTTATTGCAATGATAGTTTAAGATTTATGAAGGGAAGGTTTACTAATTTTAAGATTTGTTTTATATTCAGTGAAACTCTTATAAATGTAATTTTGAAAACTTTTACTGGAATATTGAAACATTCTATTATATTGTATGTTTCAAAACAAGTTTTATCTTAAAAATTTTTAATAATGAAAATAAATTAAAAAAATGAAAATAACTAGCGATTTAAAATTATTTAAACAAATCCCCAAAATTTTTCTCTAATAAAAGTATTTTTGTTTTTTTTTTTCAATTTTATTGTTCTGCTATAGAGATTAAAATTTAAATTAAATCCTTTTTTTATTTTACAACTACATACAAAATAACAGAATAAATTTAATGTAAAAACCCCTAAAACCACAACATATATAAACCGCATAAAGTCATATTTTTTGTCTGCTAACGCATTTTAATAAAAACTGTAGAGAATTAAAATTTGTGCAAGGTTTTTTAGAAATAATTATTATTTTAGTATTTTTGTTGCAATTTAAATTTAGATTGATATTGATATTAGTGGAAATGAAGTCAAAGTGCATAGGGGCTTAGACATACATACATGTATTTTAGGTTTTTACTAAGTAAATTTTAAGAAGCTGTCTGTCTATCTGTTGAGAAAGTAAAAAGTTAGATAGTACGTATAAGAGTATAAGTATGGGTCAGGAAAATTTTCTAAACTTTTATTATTATTCAAATATATTCATTTTGTGCTGATGTTTGTAACGCAATCGGCTATAATAGTTTTCTGTGTCGATTAAACCATGTCCGTCCGTCAGTCTGGCTGGATGTGCATTACGATGTCTCATGGACCACTTTTTGTTGAAATACCGCTCAATCGATGTAATAAAGTACTAAGCACGAAAAGATAAAAAATATTTTGTTAAAGGCCTCAGTTTCCTACCAGCGATTGCAAATCTTGATCTCTGTACAATATGTTCAAAAAAAAATTGTATACCCTACACCACTATAGTGGGGAGGGTATTAAACATTTGTGCTGATTTTGTAACACACAAAAATATTGGTCCTTTACCCACCTTAAAGTATAACTATCGATTCAAAATTTTTTGAGTCGATTCGATTCAAAACCATTTTTAAGTCGATTAAGAAATGTCCGTCCGTCTGTCCGGCTGGCAGTCCATGTAAACCTTGTGCGCAAGGTACAGGTCAAATTTTTCAAGATAAGTTGATGACATTAAGACCAAGCATGTTTTTGGCACAAGGGCGAAGCCTATTGAAAATGGTTGAAATCGGTGCAAAATTTAACCTAAACTCCATAAAACCATACCATCCGATTTGAGCTTTTTATGCCATAATTACGTCAAATATACTATTATCTCTCTTGTAACCATTTGTTTCGCAATGAAACTCACTAAAACCTTTTTCCCAAATTTAATGAGGATCGGCCCATGTTTAACTTTTACTCCTACTTATATAAAGCCTCGTTAAGAAAATTTTGTTTTTATCAATAAATTGCTTTAATATCTTTGAAATTAAGGTAAAATTCAACATAAATCCCAGCAAAATCTTTACTTACCCTTAAGTAGGGAGGAGAAAAGTATAACTAGTTACAAATCTCATTACCTGACTTTTCCGGATTAAAAACTGATTTTACAGATATTTCTATGTTTGCTAGTCCTTACCCCAATACCCCATTAACAAGTAATTTTATCATTCTATCTAGAATGGTTTCCATACAAATGTAAATATCAAAATTTCTTGAAAAAACTTTCAAAATCGACTACGGTTAGAAACACTATCAAATTCCTTAGACAATTGACTATAAATTCTATTCAAAGAAATTAGTTTATGTAATTGAAAACGTCAACTCATTACCAAGTAATGTATGAAATAACTACATTACCTACAATACTCGTTACCAAAATTTGAAAATATTTTACTGGAATTCTTCTTTATGAAGAATAAAAATTGTAAGAATATACTCATGGTTTAGCATATTATATGGTCGACCATGTCACAATATTCTTTCCTACTTGTTTTCTAATCTTTTCGAAATGGGTCTAAAAAATTCCGAAATTTTGAGCATATTGTAAGAAAATCTAGAAATATATAAAATATTGTTCTTGGACCCCACAAGTTATATATATTCTGGTACCTCGTGAGGTTCTAAGACGATCTAGCTATGTCCGTCTGTCCGTCTGTCCGTCTGTATGTTTTGGATAGCATCCACAAAAAATATATAGTGAGATGAAATTTTCCCAAAATATTCTCTATTAATCAGAAATGTTTGGTATTGTAATTGAAAATACATTTATGAAAAAAATATCAATAGAGTTCAGCATATATATGTATATCTAATGAATGTGTAGAAGTATATAATTCCGAAATGATTGACCTTAAAAAACCATATTCCACATATAGAAGACATGTTTCGAAAATTCATAATAACAAACATTCATACCTATTCAATCTCAAATATCATATCAATCTTAAATAAATATATATACCTAAACATTTATGCAAATTTCAAAAGGAAACACCAACACCATTACACAATCACAAAATCTCTACTTTTCCCAATAGCTTCATTATTCATTTAGTTTATTAAATTAAAATGATTCTTGGTAATTTATATTGCAAAATTTATTCATTTTAAATTAACTTTCTTATATGTTGTTTTTTTTCTTGTTTTTTAGTTATCTAAAATTTATTTACCGTAAATCGAATAAATGTATGCCAAAGTACTTTGCTATCGCTTCATCTGTCTGTCTCTAGAACAACATACAAAACAATAACTATGAATGCAACAACAACAACAAAAAGTAGCAATATTCTTATCACTCTGTTGACATCTTATGCCAAACATTAAGAAACTTACAGAAAACATTTCAACGTCTTGTGTCGTCTGCTGTTTGTTAGCTGCTTAGTACACAAACAAAAAAGTGTCATAGAGTCATGCCACTATGTCTGGCTAAAACATCAACATCTTTATAGAAAATGCCAGCCAACAAGGCAAACCAGGAGTAGGCAGCTATCAAAGGAATTGAATCAAATTACCTTGTAATCTTAACCTTAAGGTAGTTGAATTTCTTTATGTTGCTATTTTATTTGGAGTATCTCTTTGTATCAGGATACAACATATAATTCCTAAGAATTATAGTTCAGAGTTGTTTTATTTTCATTTGGCAGTTTACACTCACTCGCGGAGACCAAGAGCAATTGTAATTTTATATGTAAAATGTAGAAAACATTTAAATATTTGCTACATTCTTATGCTATGTATAAAAACAAAGCGTTTTAGGTTTAACACCACAGGGAAATTGAAACTCATTGGATCATATTACCAGTAACTATAAGCAAAAATAAACATATTGGTCTAATATTATAGAGAATGAAATTAGAAGGTAAGTGTAAGTTATTTATTCCTGCATGGACGAGTTCCTTTTTAAAATTAACAAGTAAGTAGTTATAGTCGGGCGAGGCCGAACATATAATACCCTACACCTACGAATAAATGTGCTTTAGTTTTCACAAAGCATTTAAGTTGAATTGTACCTTGCTCCGATATGCTAAAGCCATTTACTGTTTAATAAAACTGTGGATATTTAAATAAAATTTTGATGGGGACTTTTCAGAGGAACTAGGGTCAAATGAGGTCCTATAATTATAAAGTTTATCAGGGTTATCAAGACTAGTATAGAACTTGGTTTTGCAGCTTTTTGTCGAGATACGAGTAAATTAAACATAATTATGAACTAAAACTTAGGTTCAGTTCTATGGGGCCTAGGTGAAATAATGGACCAATGTTAACTATTTTCAATAGGCTTCGTCTATAGTACCATAACAGATTATGTGCAAAATTTTATTGAATTATCTCCAAAATTGCGACCTGTTGTTGATTACAAAGTTTACAAGCTCTATTCGGGGGTTCAGTTGTATGGGGGCTAGGTGAAATAATGGACCGATGTTAATCATTTTCAATAGGCTTCAGTATAAGTATAATAGAAGATCATGTGCCAAATTTCATTGAATTATCTCCAAAATTGCGACTTGGAGTTTGATTACTATGTTTACAAGCCCTATTCGGGGGTACAGTTGTATGGGGGCTAGGTGAAATAATGGACCGATCTTAACCATGTTCAATAGGGTTCGTCCCTGGGATAATAGAAGATCATGTACCAAATTTCATTAAATTATCTTCAAAATTGCGGCCTATAGTTTGATTACATGGACGGACAGACGGACGGACAGACGGGCGGACAGACGGGCGGACAAGCGGACTCAGAAAATTAATGATGATATTATTAATTTTCTGAGTGATACCCTACACCCACTAAAGCGGTGTAGAGTATAAAAACAAAATAAATTATTAAGATTGAACGCCTTTTATAGATTAATAATGGCAATAATAAAACTATTTACAAAGCTTTTAATTAAACCATTTTCTATTTGTAAAAAAAAAAATAAACTTTCGAAAAAACTATTTCTCACCACCAATACAATCTTATCATAGGAAAACTAAAAAAGAAAAGCCGTAACTATATATAAATGTAAATGTTAAACACATTGTCACGATATGATTGTTAATGTGTGTGGATATTTTGTAAGTTACTGTTAGACAGGAAATGTCAAAAGGAAATATTATTATAGTTACTATAAGATAAAAATGGAAATTGATATTTAAAAGTGAAATGAAAAGAGAAACAAAATAGAGAATGTAACCACAATAAACAGGAAACGGAAAGCAATTTCAAGATTAACTATTTTGTATATAAATAAAAATGATGTAAAATAATAAAAACAAATTGTTGTTGGATTAAAACAAATGCTAGTAATAAAATAAAATATTATTTAAATATTAAATTATCATAATAATAAGATTTTAGTATTTTATTTACCTAACGCCTTTATTTAAGACGCAGTAATAATTTTGGTAGTAGTAATTGAAAAAATTAATATTTATCATATAACTGTCTTATAAATAACAATTTATCAAAGGTTTAATGAACAAATTTTGTATGAAAAATTGTTTTATAAATTCTTATGAATAAGACCCAAAAGGTACGTTCAGATCTACCAAATATTTGACGAAAAAGACGTAACCACTAATTTTTGTAAATTTATTTCTAATTTTGCATGTTTTTTTTTTTTGTAATTTCAAATATTGTCGAAACAGATAACAAATACTTTCTGAAATAATTTCGTTAAAGATATATTATGTTTGTGGAAATAAATATTTATTTAAAGAAAATCGAAATATAGATTTTATAGGGGTCACGTCATTTTCGTCAAACATTTGAAAGGTGTGAACGTAGCTTAAGTCTTTAAATATATTTAAAATAAAACTAAAGAAAAACATGTATCACCATTTCATAAGTAGAATTAAGTGAATTTTTATCTTCTGTGGAAGTGATATTTAAGCTGTGTTAAAATCATCACGTCTACAGGTCTTTTCATTTACTTCCATAGAGTTCGTTTTCCTTTCTGGGCACAGCTGTCGTCAAGGAGAAAAAGAGCTTATAATTATGTGGGAACGATACAAAATTAGAATAAATAACTTGTCATAAAATCAATTTTTTTTTTTGGAAATGATTTTATTGAACTATTTGCAAGATTGCACAACAAGATTGTTCGCAAGTATTATAGAGAATTCCAAAGAAATATAATACAAATATATATCACCAAAAAATTGAAAATGTTGAATCCAGAATTAAGTGAATTTTTACCTTCCGTGGAAGTGATATTTAAGCTGTGTTAAAATCATCACTTCTACAGGTCTTTTCCTTTACTTCTATGGAGTTCGTTTTCCTTTCTGGGCACAGCTGTCATCAAGGAGAGAAAGAGTTTATAATTATGTGGGAACGATACTAAATTAGTATAATTAACTTGTCATTAAATCAAATTTTTTCGAAATGATTTTATTGAACTATTTGCAAACATTCACAAGATTGTTCGTACGTATTATAGAGAGTTCCAAAGAAATATAATACAAATATATATCACCAAAAAATTGAAAATGTTAAATCCAGAAAATTGTTTAACTCAATCAAACTATTCGGTTGTTGAATTGCATCTTTTGAACAATTAAAAAAATAGTTTGCAGAAATTGAAATTTATATTAGGGATTCTTTTATAAGGGCTAGAGTCAAATATAGATCAATAACTATAAAATTTGAAATAAATGTTCCTAAATATAAACTTTTAAAACTGGCTTTTTTCCTTGTAATTGAAATTTTATGAAAAAATTTTCAGATGAGTATCTTTTATGAGGAATAGGGTTAATTATTGACCGATCCTCATAACATTTAAAAAAAATGATTTCACATATAACTTGTTTACATTGAATACGATCGCTGCACTCGCATCTTATGCCATTATACGTATTTATAACCTACACCACTTTAGTGGGTAGGCTATATTGGGTTTTTGCTGATGTTTGTAACGTACAATAATATGTGTCTTATACACACCTTAAAGTATACCAGAATCATTTTCTGAGTCAATTTAGCTATGTCCGTCAATTTTGAAAATAATTCAGTTAAATTTGGTACATGATCTTCTATTGTCTCACGAACGAAGCCTATTGGAAATGATCGGTCCATTATTTCGCCTAGCCCATTCATAGTTATGTTTAATATACTCCTATATCGATAAGAATCTGCAAAACCAAATATAGGGCATCATTTAACTCTAGCCCCCGCAAAAGGCCCCCTTCAAAATTCGACCTAAATGTCCACAGTTTTATTCAACAATAATAAGTTTATCTGAGGCAAGGCACAAATCAACTTTAATGTTTTATTGTGAAAACTTAATCACATTTTACTTTTTGTAAAAGGTATAGGGTATTATATGGTCGGCCTCGCCTGACTATAATTTCTTACTTGTTTTAAGCTAGAAATGATTAGAAAAGCAATTGAATAAGTTATGCCGGTTGTATTGATATCCGAAAACGTGGACCGATATTTCCATGTTCAATAACAAAACAACCTAACCAATAAGGAATTTCTATGCGCTAGCTTTTTCAGTTTATATACAGTCGTGCTTTTACAGGCATTATTTTTCATAGTGGGTATAAAAAATTTAAAAATTTTCATTTCGAAACCGAGAAAGTACCAAAAAGTTAATATAAATCATCATTTCATTAGGATCCTATATGTACGATTCCGAGTTCAATAAGTCGGAAAACCAAAAAAGTAACAGTTCGATGAATGCGAACAACAAAATCATTTTCTAAAATTGTCTCTTTCAAACACAGAAAATATTCAAAAAGCACTAGTTGAAAAAGAATACAAAAAGTTTCCTTCTATAGATTTTCCAAAAATATTTTTCTTCAGATTTCCATTCACTCAGGACTCTGGATGTTTAGTTTTATGTTGTTACTTGAAAAAAACACCTTTTAAAGATTGAACGCAATTAGGTTCTAAATGTTAAATTTTACGTTTTTATGTTCAATAATGCTGAACGAAAAGGTTTAGAAAATAGTCCTTAATACCAGAGTTACAAATAACATGCTATTACTTAATATATTTAGACCCATTATTACATCTTGTCAATAACTAAAGGTAGGATTTTAAAATGCCAATGATTTGTTTCCCATAATTATACGTATGCGGTAAGATAAACAACCAAGAAAAGTTATTGTTATTTCGTTTTATCTAAGCTTGCAGAAAAAATCTTAGTTTTTATTAAATTTTCAGAGGTGGTCTTGGGTTTTAGTTCATATCTCCGCAATTTAGAAACCTATTTTGCAGATTTTATTAAGAAACTACATAAAAGCATATTTGAGAGAATTATTGAAAATGTTGGCACCAAAAAAATCTGCAGTATTTAATAAATATACAGAAGACGGACAAATATTTGTACAGTCAGACAGAAGCTTATATTTTTAAAATATTTTATTAAAAAAAAATACAAATTCTATATTAAAAAAAAAACTTCGATTAAAACGTAGTTTAAGAAAAACTTTAATAGTTCCATCATTTAATAATCAAAAAATAAAACTGACCAGAATATCGTTTCTTCTTTGACAAAAAAAAAAATACTAATATAAATAATCTCTCATTGGGGGAATCTTCATGATGTTGTATACTCATTGCAACTATTAGGCAAAACTTATAAAGTTACACAAAAATTTTATAAAACTGGTATGTTCATTAATACAAACCTAGAATAAAAGGCAGTGTTGTGTATAAAAGCATAAATTAAAGCAATAACTTCGGTACTGACATAAACACAATTTTAGTAGTACTTTTATAAGGAAGCCTATTTGTTCAAATTGTAGGCATTGTATAAAGCGAATGAGAACCGAATGTAATTTAGGAAAAGAACGAGATCAAAGTACAAGATCATGGTATTCAAAGACCTCTCTTAAATCGTTTTGATTTAAGCGTTATCCAGGAATATTCCAGGAATAACGCTGGGTACAATCCAACTATAATTTCACACAGACAATCCCATGTAAGACACTCACAATATTTGCATACAAACACCTAGTCATGTTTACATACAAGAACAGACATGTTAAAATCTTTGAACATAGTTTGTCTGTTTTTGAATACGCTTCATATCATTTTATGCTTAAAGATTTTCTTAACTTTCAAAATTGAAATTTTGCAGAAATATGGAGTTTGGACTGAAAATTGCTTTATAAAAATAATTCGAAACTTTTATCACTATAAAGATATGTTTCTAAAATGTATCATGGAAATATTTATGATTTTAAGAGTTTCCATTTTGGTTACCTTAAGCTTAAAAAGAAATTTGCAAACCATCTTCCTATTAAACTGCATATATATATACATACACATTTCCTGTTATTAGTTTTAAAGTGTATGTGCAACTAACAATCATACTACTAGCCATCTATCCATCTATCTACGTTTCTGTCTATCCAAAAAACATACATCCATCCATCCATCCATCCATCCATCCATCCAAAGAACAAACATAAGCATTGATTACATATGCAAACTGAATTTCAATTATTATACCACTGCTACAACAACTACTATACAGCAGAATGTAATTTTTGTTTCAACATACACATACGTATGTATGTTTTAACATGCATACAAGTGTATAAGTATATTATCTTTTACCTGTTTAAAATTATAATCTACACTACTTCAGTATTCATACATTTCATTTATTTCTATCTATCATATCAACTACTGTTCTATGCATACATACATATTCACAAATAAACTTATACACTTACATAGATTCATTGGTATGTATATTGTAAAGAAATTTTATTTCAACACCTTTTAAACTTTTTGAAATGCATAGCTTTACATCTTAAATTCTTAGTTTATTTGCTCTTCTGCAAATGTTTTTGTTGTTTTGCGCTATATGATGTAAACATATAAACATAAACATTTTCAATTTTTATGTAACATTGAAAATTTTGAAATTGTTTGAGGAGAATTATTTTATCATAAATAATATTAGATACAGCTGTCATAAGAGCGAATGATTGATATTCAATATCATTAAAATTTGATATTAATCATACGCCACCATTTTATTAAAAATATAGGAAAATTGATTCCGATATTTAATTAAATGGCTATTGTGGAAAGATATTTGTTTGTGGATGAAATCATTGTTCTAGTTCAGTTCTAGTTCAGTTCTAGTTCAGTTCTAGTTCAGTTCTAGTTCAGTTC
>NC_060950.1:18717856-18721425 GCF_022045245.1 Lucilia cuprina
CGTATTTTTAAAGTAGTTATGACTGTTAAAGCTGCTTTTCGAGGGCCTCTTGTATGGGGGCTATCCGAAAACGTGAACTGATATTGTCCATTTTCTATACCAATCAAATCTAACCTATAAGAAATATTTATGTAAAATTTCAATCCTCTAGCTCTTTCTATTCGGACTCTATCGTGCTTTCAATAGACAGACAGACAGACAGACAGACAGACAGACGTCGTCTTAGATTTTAATGATGAACCAGAATATATATCCTTTTGTGTGTCTATGATCAGTATTTCGATGTGTTATAAACAGAATGACAAAATCAATGTATCCCCCATCTTTTTTGGTGGTGGGTATAAAAAAGGGAATGAATAGTAAAGGAATTATGTTGATATGTCTAGTCGAATCTAGTTGTACCTGCGAAATGAATTTGAAGGAAACAATTTTTTTGTAATATATAACAGTTAAGTTTTATTTATAAAACCATTTCTTAATATACAATTCTATATAATAGGAAATATTCATCTAAAGTTTAAGTAAAATTATATAATGTAAAAGCAAGCCGTGCATTATTGAGATATTTTGTTTTAAACCGATTTAAATGAAACTGAGAAAGCCTATCTTTGAGGATCCCTATTTCTCATGACATCGAAAAATCAAAATTTACCCTAAAAAACTTAAATATATTTTTATAATTGTATGAGATGTCTATAATATATCAACTAAATATTCAATGTCATTTTGCGTGTAAAAGAGATAGATAAGCATTCGGTTTCAAATTTGAAGTGAGGAGAAGCTATAAGCAAACATTTGATTTTCTGAGTAAATTTAGCATTCCTTATAAATATTTAAAGAAAGTGGGCAAGTCAAAAATAGGGGGCATGGAACCCATATTAAGTAGATATTAACTTTCGTATATTTAAAAATCGACATGCAGGAATCCTTCTATTTTGATACTATTAACTTTACTGTCAATACAAATACTCGAAGTCAAAATGGGAAGAACAAAAATAATGGGTGTGGCATCTTCCACATAAAGAAAAAAATACTTTTGTTTTAATAGAAAACTATTAGATATATAATATTGAAATAAGTAACATTCATTAAACTTTTTAGGTTAAAAATTTTCTAACCAACTGTAGTGGGCGAGTCCTCTCATTATACTAAATTATTATAAATTAAATTAAACAAATGCGCCACTCAACAATATTCCTTATACATATTCCAGTTTTTGGAAATACGATCGATAAATGGCCGATAAACAAATTTAAAAGGAATATCCAAAATATCTTTCATGTTTTTGGAAAAACGATCGATAAATGGCCGACAAACAAATTTAAACAGAATATCCAAAATATCTTGCCCTATATTTAACCCATTAACATCTGACCCCCGAATCCATTGTCTGATTTTGATGAAAGTTCATACAGACAGCTTTCAGGACATTTATATTGCCAAGGAGGACATTTGAGACTTTCACTTCTCCCGTTCCACTTCTGTCCATTTCTTTTATTAAATCTCAAGATGTCGACCATTAATATCTACGTAGATGGTCTGGTATATCTCAAGACTGTAACAGTGAATTTCATAATGCTATAAACCTCCCGATATGTTGTCTGATTTTGATGAAATTTCATGCAGACAATTTCAATGACATTTAAATTGGCGTGAACAAACCACAGCCAATTTTTTTTTTAAATTTTGTGATTTTTCAAAATTTATTAATTTTGCCTATAAATTCCCCATCAAGACATAATCTGATATTAACGAAAAATATTATTTTGAGTAGTTCGATTCCTACGTTATCTATTTGAAAAATCAGATTTTTGATATTAAATCCTTAGAATTTTGCAGATTTTTTCTAAAACACCTTTATTTTTGGGTATTTTTCTATTTATTCAGCAATAATGGTTTAACGGAAAAGATCAAAATTCAAAGATATGCATACTTATAGGTGATAGCATGATTGAAAGGATGGACAGTATTTGCATGGAAAGCTCCATAAATCTTTACAACAAACTACTCATATGTATGTCATTAAACTTGTATGTGTGCGTATATTTGTATACATGTTTTTTTGTATTTATAACACAGAATATATCTATTTATGAACTGCAATGATGATGTATGTTAGTTTTATGCTACAAATCCATTTATTGTATGTTCAAAAATCCACATACCAAAAAAATACATACATACATATAGTTTAACAAACATGACTTCCATCTACAAACTTTCAGACAAACATGTGTATGTATGTTTGTAGATACAACAAATACTCATACACTTTTTAACATCCATTCTATTTCCTTATTACATCACAATAGATTTTACACACTCGTTTTCGTATTCATTGTACTAACTTATAGTGGGTTGGTTTTTTTTTCTGCCATGGATTTATAAACCATGACCATTTTTCATTTAGTGATGTGCTCCCTTTTCGTTTTTCTTTTCTTGTTTTTGTGCAATTTTAAGGGATTCGTTTTCCCAGATCTATCTCTTGTTGGTTTTTGTGGTAAAGAACAAAAAAAAATATATATATAAATTTTCTTTATATTTATTTTGGAAGCTTAGGTGATACGTATAACAGTAACTAGTTTTTTTTTTGTCTATTATATTTCTTTTGTTTAATAGTAGTTTGTGTATTTTTTTTCCTCAAATAATCATAATAATCATATGTGTAAGTTTATTTATCTGTATCTGTGTCTTTGTAGAAGTTTTCGTCTAGCTGTTGTCTTATTTTAAGGATTTTTGTTTTATGTGCGCATCGTTAGATTTGATAAATTGTGTAGTTTTCATTTTGACAGAACGTCAGCATGTTGGTAAATTAAGATTTCACTTTATTAAAGTATAATATATTTTCTTTAGTTACTTTAAAAGTGCATTAACGGAGTGATGTTTTACATTTTCGAAACAATTATATCTAATACAAATAATATTGTAATACATGATTGAACATATATTGACTCCTCAATCTGCTGAATTTAATTTAGCAAGAAAAATCATTTAAATCATTTATGTCTTTAATGAAATCAATTGCATTGTAAACGAAATTTTGTTTACTTTTTTTCTTTTCAATTTCTTTCTTATTTTCATGGATTTCGTGCTACTACTTCATTTTAGCCTTTCGGCTATAAATTTAGTTATTCCATAAAACATTCACGTTTTTCAAACAGTTTTATATATTTTCTTTTCACTTCTTCAGCAATATTTGTTTGTTCGTTTGTTACATGGTCCTCATATGAACGAAAGATATTGGAACTTGAATTTGATTTTTGCATGCATGAGACATCAATGGAGTCGTAAAAATTACAAAGTAGTAGATGGATAAGAAATCACTTCATATGTTTATTTGTTTTGGTGCATATAAAAATGTTATATACATACATCGAAGAAATGTATCTGAATGAGACACCAAACATTTCGTAGAACTGACCTGGAACTTAACTAGAATTGAACTAGAACTGAACTAGAACTGCACTAGAACTGAACTAGAACTGAACTAGAACTGAACTAGAACTGAACTGGAACTGAACTAGAACTGAACTAGAACTGAACTAGAACTGAACTAGAACTGAACTAGA
>NC_060950.1:18721525-18724067 GCF_022045245.1 Lucilia cuprina
AATACTTGTACCAAATATGGATATCTTAATTTAGTAATGAGTTATGCGCATTTAAGTGATTTTCGTAAGGGGACCTTGTATGGGAGCTATGTCCAAAAAAAATTTTTCATCTGAGTGAATTCTATTGACATAAGATTTTCATTTGTAAAATTTTGTGAAGATATCGACATTGGGACGGAAGTTATTAACAAAAAACCCATTTTTCCGGGAGTATGTACTTTTTTATGGGATTGTGGACCGATTCGGGCGATTTTCGGCAGAGATTAAGCTCTTATGTAGAAACGAATGTATTATGATTTTTATGGAATTAACTTGCATAGTTTTCGAGAAAATTACATCAGAGTGTGTAAAAATGCTTATTTTTTTCGAGGTTGTTTTAAATTTTGACTCATAAATTATCCCGATGTGAACCAATTTTCAATACCAAACAACTTAGGAAAATGAAGAACATTTTTGGTGAATTTGGTCAAATTCTATTGCTTCGTTTTATCGTGAGCGTGTTTTACACAGACAGACGGACATAGCTATGTCCGTCTGTCTGTCTGTCTGTCTGTCTGTCTGTCTGTCTGTCTGTCTGTCTGTCGACTTAGAATTTGATAAGGACCCAGAATATACTAAATACTTTGTTGAATCTCAGATATTTTTTGGTATTACACACTGAATGACAAAGTTATATATACCCTCTACCACCACAGATTGTGGTGTTGGGTATAAAAATATGGAGGATTTTTATTAAACTTGTCATAGTTGAATATAAAACTCTTGTTTTCTTAAATTTTGTTTAATGTTTCAAAATTTATATATCATAGCAGTTTATATTTATGTATGTTTGTATGTGTGCGTGTGCATGATTTCCATCAAAAACAATTGCTTTTAGCAAAGCAGTGCATGAATTTTCTTGTTGATAGTACAGTTAAGGTCTAACGGTTGTTTTAAATTTATTATAAAAATGACAAATAGATGGCGCTTTCTGCAAATAATATAAGTATTATATTGCTGATAAAACAGTTGTCATATAATTTGCCTTGTAGATTTAGGAGGGTGGTTTTTTGAATTCAAATATTAAAATAACGGAATAAAAACTGATTTTAATATTTTTAAAAAATTATATTGTAAATTTTCTTTATAATAAATTAAATACTAAAACTAAGTGGATATATTGTTTTATTTTAATGGAGGACTCTAAACACTATCAAAAATATATGAACCATTTATACGCTGATTGGATTTCCAGCTGGCATTTGGAAGATTGTTGATTAATCAGTAAAAAATTACTCGAAATGATCCCGATATATGATTGAAAACTGAATATTGAAAAACAATAACAAAATTTGTAGCAATCATAAATTGATCATTCTGGTGTTTAAAATATGATGGTTTTAAAAATTTATTTTGTGGTCATATTTCAAGCAGTTGGAAAATCTTAAATGAAATGATATAGTTCTCATTTCGTTTATAAAATTAAATGTATAAGTATTTGAATTTGTGTGATATTTATAAAGTCGATTTTCTGTCATGGAAATTAAAATTATATTACGCTTCAATTATAATAATTTTATATGTTTAATGATCTTCTACGAAAGATAGTTGGGCGACTAATCACTAAACTAAGTCTAAATAATTCCAATTAATGTTTAAAATCTGACTTATTTATTAAAAAAAAAAAACAATACCAATCAAAAATAGGTCATCCAGGTGTTTGAAATATGATTGTTTATAAATTTTGTTTTTAGTTAAATTTCGCGCTGTCGAAAGATCAAAAACTGTTTTCTGTTGTATTGTATTTGTCTGTAACAAACATAAAAATTACTCAGAAAAGACTCAAAAATGACTGTAATATGATTCGGAAATAACTCAAAAAACGACCAGTTATTTGGCTCATTAATGATTCAAAATGATTAAAAAATGAGTCATTATTGATCAGAAGTGGGGCTCATAAATGACTCATTTTCTCCCGACGAATATATCATTTATAATTAGAAAATGAGCGCATATATGATCGTGCAGAAGAGTCAAAAAAGAATCGAATGTGATCAAAATTCAAAAAATGCTAGCTGTGTTTATGCTGATGTTTACAACGCACAAATATAAGAATGTAGTTGTACTTTTCGCGTTCTATGCGTCAAGGCATCTTACGCTTTTGTGCGTGTAACTTGCATCAAATAAATACATTAATTCTACTTTTTGATAGCCGCATTGAATGCGAAAACGCGTAGAACGTGTGGTGTGGACCTCCAGCTTAATGATCTTATAGTCATCTCAAAAAATATGAATACTCAAATACGACATGTTCATCCATCTATCCGGCCATACTTAACATATAGTTGTGTAGGGTATAGACACTAATAGATGAAATGCAACCATTATAAACGGCAGTCATAATGCAGTTATTAATTAAATATTTAATTCATATTTTTTTTTATTGCTAAATGTAAATACATCTAGAAATTAACAGCAATATAAAATAAAGACTGCAAAGTCACAATGTTGAAGTTAATTTTTCTTCGCTGTAATTAAAACAACTAAAAGCTCTTAACTTGTA
>NC_060950.1:18724167-18727393 GCF_022045245.1 Lucilia cuprina
AAAATTTAGCACAAGTATTGCTCATATACAGAGAAATAATATTGTGAAATTTTTTCCTACCGGTCTATAATTGATCATAGCTCCCATACAAGGTCCCTTTTAATAAAATACTTAAAGGCATATAACTCATTACCAAAAAGTGATACCCATAAAATATTTGACATAAATAGTATTTTTGTACATTCAAAAATTGTTCACCATCGGTCCATCCTTGGTTATAGCTCCCATACAAGGTTCCCTCCCGAAAATCCGGAAAAAAACACATAACTCATAACCAGATATTGATGTCCATACATTTAGCAAAAATATTGATCTTATATACACAAACTACACTATAAAATTGTTTCACGATCGGTCCATATTTGACCATAGATCTCATACTAGGTCCAAAAAATTACATATCTTTCACACACATGCATACATGCAAATACCTAAATATCGCTAAACGCTATAAAAAAGGCGTTTGTAATGTTCAATAAATCTTGGAAATGTAATAGATTTAAATATTGGGATTTTTCTAAATTAAATGTGTAACTTATAAGACAGTTCTGAATATATCGCTCATAACTTGCTTCAAAGACAATTAATAAATACTTAGAACAATTAATATCAATGACTGAGACAAAATCTAAAATGGATTAATTTATTAATTATATAAATTAAATATTAAAAAAAATCTAATTTTGTATTAATTAAAATGTTTGTTGAGAATTTATTATGTTTATTTATAAAAAAATTTAATACAATTTCGTTTTCATTTGGCATAAAAGCACGAAAAAAAATTAGCTTTACAAAATTTTAAACCTTTTATTAGCCATTAATGTACAAAAATATTAACCCTATTCGGACCATAAAGTAGACCACAAATCGGCTTAGAATAGTTTTCTGAGTCGATTATGACATGCCTTTCCTTTCATCCGTCCATTCGTCAGGCTGTCCATGTAAAGATTGTGTAAGGTACACAATTCAAAATTGGCTTATTTGGTCCTTATTTGACCGTAGCTCCCATAGTACTCTTGCCCCTACTAGACCCCAATTAAAGTATCTTTTAAGTGCCCTTCAGACGATCAAACTTTACGTATGACAAGTCTAATGAAAAAGTTAAATGAAATTCCATCCGTATAACAAAACAGAGAATAAAAGTCGTATGATTTATATATTTTGTGTTTACACGATTGATATAAAACAATTACAAGGTCAGATGGAAACAGCTGTTTCACTTCTTTACATAAAAAAACATCCCTGATCTAATGAGAACGGCTTGTTTTTTTAATCATTTAAAATAATGAAGAGAGCCATACGACTGTAAAATTTTCCATCTGTATTCTCTCTCGATGTGTATTGCGTTTAGACGATCTCATCCGTACTCTTCTACACAAAATTTTGACAGATCATATTACTTGTGTGATCGTGTAAAGCCGGCTTTATAATTTATCAAAATACTTACCTTAAATAAGCGATTAATAATTTTATGAATACGTAGATTTCTCTTTAAATATGTAATAAAACTCAAATAAATTTTAAAGAAATTTTATCTAAGAATCAACCTTGCCTTGATTTCAGTATCATATTCGTTCTCCATACCAACGGGGACCACACTAATGTACATATTTAATACTAAATGCATAGTTATATTCATGTTAATACCTAGAAAAAAAGCTATACAAAATAATTCAACTACATTTACTTAATTATATTAATAAACCACAAATTAAATTACTTATATAGAAATGAGAAAAAACAAACTCACGTTTTATACACAAAACCACCGTAAATAGTTGCATTCAAATATAAAATATAGATAAAAATCCATGTTATAGCACAAAACTGACCATAAACCAAATAGAAAAGAGAAACTACTGTAAAATGGTATTTGTTGTTAAATAAAATAAATGCACTTTTAGAAAAAATTTCAACTGGATTTTAGATACAAGCTTAGCATCGACTTCTCATGTGTTTTGGGATGAATTTTTGCGAGTGTAGTTTAGTACTTCAATGGAAGAATATTAATATAAATACAATTTAAATGAAAATGTTTAAAAAAATTTACATTCGGTTATGATGAATATCTATGGATGTACCAAAAACGTCGAGTTGTCGTCTTTGTATTTTGAAGTCAATTTCGTCTGTCTGTCCGAATATTTGTTAAACATTTAAAACTATAAAATCGTTTAATATTTCTAGTCCATTTGCCAAAAAGATGGTGAAACGCCTATCCATCTAGGCACCTAGAAAGTCCTTAAAGTGCAATGTGTTTCAAATAAACGAATACACTCAATATAATCCCTTTTCTGTAGTATTTATTGCAAGCAAAAGTAAAGAGTTTATATGAAAGGTAATACATACTTTAGTTCTCAGTAATATTTAAATAAATATGTTATAAAATATCTTTATAGCTATGATAAGTAAAGCATTTTAACATAATGAAAAGAAAACTAAAAGTTTATAAGAATTTAAAAAAGATGACCCTGAAAATCATTTCATTTTATTTAATTCAAAAATTTCTTTTAAAAACTCGTTTTTAGTTCAATGTTTAGTTTTACACAAATTGATATATAATATTTGCCCTACGTTTTGCCAAAGTAATAAAACAAAAAAAGTTCTAAACTCACACTATCTTTCATTCTTCAAGTCACTTACTAGAATGCTATACATACCGTTTAAAACAACTGACGATAATGATTTGTAATTTATCAAAAACTGTTCGTTTATATTGTAAATTTGTTTTTCTAAGATTTTTTTTGGCAATTTGTAACATATGTGCTGTTATGCTTAACAGAAAAATATCTTTCGTGTTTGGCAGTTGAAATATTTATAACTTTGAAAAATATGTATTTCTAAGTATTGATTTCATGTTGAAATAAAACAAACATACGATTTAAAATAAGCAAATAAATGAAAATAGAAAAATGCTTTGCAGTTTCCAAATATTTGTGTAAAAAAAGCAAAAAAAAACAAAGCAAAAAATTATATAGGAGAAGCAAGAATCTCACTTAAATGAAACTCTTTTAAATTCTTTTGACAGTTGCAACCATGTTAACCTGTCATTATGTCGCAAGAAAAACAAAGCATTGTATCCCAAAAACTATGCAACATTTGTTTTTGTCAGTTACTAAATATTAGGGTGGTCATTTTTCGAAAGTAAATCAAAGCAACCCACTAACCACCAAGCAACGAACCGCCCAGCCAACCAACTAACTAAGTAACTAACTAAGTAACTAACTAA
>NC_060950.1:18727493-18728961 GCF_022045245.1 Lucilia cuprina
TAAAATTCCTTTTGCCTTCTTCAGGTTCTTCACACACACTGCAATATGTCCCCTGAGAGTAACAATGAAGTTTAGGCTTTTTGATGGAAATATTAATTCTTCTATCAAATACGTTCTTATGTGCTACTGACCAATCTGAAAAGTTTATAGATCCAGCAGAAAGAAACGGGATAAGAATGATCAGGAAATAAAAACCTCATAGAAAGTTTTTATAAAAGCTCCTCTGCGATATATGACTACACACCAAATATACATTTAAATCTCTTGTACTTATATACAGTCTTACTTTGTCTTGGAAGGACATACTTTTGTCATGGTCGGGTAAAATTCTGTTGTGATAAAATTTCTGTAAAAAAAAGCCGTTTTGTCAATTTAAGACTATTACGGGATCGAAGAAGAACAGAGAAGTGGCAGAGATTTTATATTTGTTTTAAAGTCTACAATTGGACCTTAAAATGATTTGATTCAAATTACAAATAACGATGTCATCGAGTTCTTACAACTTCGTAAATACGGTCAAAAAACGGGGTTTTCAAAATTTAGGACTGGATTTCTCAAAAAGTTAACGTGATGAATTAACTATCATTAGCAAAGTATATCTTTCCAATAAGAAACATTTTATTAACCCTACAACGATCTCATACTTGTTTTCGATTTCTAGATATGTTACAAATACAATGACACGTTCAAAGTATTTCTCTTTTTACATATAATCATTATACAAATTAAAAATACACAGAAAATATTTAAAGGACATAAAAAATCCCAAAGAAACTTACATAATATTTCTGGTTTTCTATATTTTTGGTCATTGTCATTTAGGTCAGATTAAAAATTGACCTTTGTTCCCTCAAGCTTTTGCACATCATCTACCGCTGCTAGTACCAATATGTGAATATTAAAATAGATAGAAAGAATTTTTTAACTTTACTTTTCGTTACATTTTCTTTAAATCCCTTCTCCATGATGAAGAGTAAGAGTGAGTGGGTGTTACTATTGGCAGTTAATGTCCTTACACCAATACATACATATGTACGTAACTCCATACATGTGTATACCAACAAACAAACAAAAGCCTGTTTTTTATGCTAAATTGCTTATGTGTATGAAATATTTGAGGATATATGTGTATGTGTTTGTTTGTATTTTTCTCCTTGTCCCGGTCAACCAAGTGCGAATAATGTGTCTCCATCAGATAAGTTTTTGGTGATGAACTATGATGTTTAATACTCAATGTATGGCATTACTCTTGCCAATGTATGTATCTGGGAGTTTTTTTTGTTGGATACTTTTACTAAAGAAATGTAAATGTAATGTCTTTATATCTTTACATTTTCAATGTCTGTGTTAGGCTTAATAGCATAGTGTTGACATTATGGTTTGTATGACTATGGCAGCTGCTCTTCCTTTGAGGGGAATTACAAACCTTACGTTAAATTATTTAAAGTTGTACCTTTTATATTTTTTT
>NC_060950.1:18729061-18730499 GCF_022045245.1 Lucilia cuprina
TAAAGATGAAAAAGTCTGTAGAGTAAGCATAATCAACTATATACAATTATATGTTCGAAACAGACGAATGGACTGGATGAGCTTCTGGGATGGGTCACCCTCGTGTGTGTATCTTACAGCAGTTGGTATGTGGAATTTCCGGTCCGTACAGGTGCACTTTGCTTAAGTACTTGGGCTATTTAATCTCAGATCATTGCTTCCCAGTTGCTTAACTTCCAAGATAAAAAATATCAATTCCGTTTACAACCATGTAGATAAGAAGGTCACTGTTGAATTGACAACAGCACCTAGAGACGTAACCGGAGATTTTTATCTTACTTATAGTGAACTCCATGTGGTAAATCTGGAATAAAGGTTTCTCTCAACATAAGTGAACAAGGTACGAAAATTCAATGGTATCACATGTACAAGATTTATCCATCACCATTCAACCCTGAATAATTATTATTCATCCGACACACTCATAACAGAAAAAACTTGTATCAGCTCTTCTCTGTATACTTTATCATTAATCCAGTATTATATACATTTACTCATGTCCCACAGTTACTCCTCTCTGGGTTATCTGTTGTCATTCGGAAGCACTACCAAACTTATCCCGAAATATAGATTTCACCGTGTATGAGACTTTTAACCGCCACTACCTGGGTCCCAAACGAATCTCAACCAACTGACCAGCAAGAACTAGACTACCAGATTATGTGGTTCACCTTATGTCAAATCATTCTTAGCTTTGGTTCCAATTCGGATTTGGATACATTTCGTATTATCCTAATGGATCCGTTTTTTTTATCGCAAGCAATAACAAACGCCTGTCCGCTTCGTTTTATCGTATTATCTTAATTGATCGGTTTTTTTTTTTATCGCAAGCAATGATACGGTGGAAAATCGTCATTCGGCTTCAATACGTAATTACTCTGAACTTGTTTGTCTGACATTAGTTTTCATTAAATAAAAAATCCCATTTATGGATTTCGCATATTTTTTGCTGTCATGTAATTCGCTTGAAACCATCTCTCGCTCATCGAAACCGATGCAATACATTCTGGATAAGTTTGAACGTGCCAACGATTTGTTTTCCAAATTAAAGCAAAACTTCCTTTCAATTATAATTAAAATTTTTTATAAAAATTTAAATTTTTTATAAAAATTTTCGTTTTTAATAAAAATTTACATTTTTTTTATAAAAATTTCCATTTTTTTTAAAATTTCCCTTGTTATAAAAATTTCAATTTTTTGTTGAAAAACTGACATAACGCTTTTCTATCAACGTAAAAGAACGACAAGTCAGTGCATCTCTTCCATACTCCTAATTCGAAATTGTGAGAAGCACATAGTAAGCACTGTTTGTTATTACAAAAATATTATGTATGGTGTGTATTATGTAAGGTAATATTGCGGTGATATTATGAGCCAAATATTACTTATTATATATCAT
>NC_060950.1:18730599-18732476 GCF_022045245.1 Lucilia cuprina
CTACTTGTTTGCAATTCATAATATTTAAATGGGTTTCTTTATTTTTCTGTGCTCTTAAAAAAATATATGTATATTTTCATACAATGCAAGTTTTATGAATCGTTAGTGAAAATTACCCAAATTTACATATTTGTATAAAAATACAAATACACGTATGCAAAAATATACAAATATTAACATTAATAATACATTAAATGTGTATTTAAATTTGTGTAAAATTTACCTTTTATGATTTTTTATTTTTGAATATTGTAAAATTTCTTTTATATTTATGTTAAGAATTATTCTTTTTTAGTATTATATCACCTTAAAATTTTTACACATGTTTATATTGGTGTTTGTGTGTTAGCATGTGTATGTATTTATGCTTTCTTTTATATCGCTTTTATTTCCTTTTTGTTGATATTTATTTAATGTTTAAAGTATCATATTTTCTTTATATACCAAAACACTATGACTTATGTTATCATAAAGTATGTCATAATTTTTTTTTTTATATATATATAAAAGCGCATTTTGTATGCTACAGAGTAACATAAATAATAGGACACAAAAAGGTGTGTCTATATCAGTTGAAATACTGCATTTTCTGATACTTATTACTCTTAATACTTATTTGATATGTGAGCGTAGCATATCCCATATGTATTAGTAAATCCTTACATATGTATATATAGAAAGACACTGCGAACAGTGTAAATTTAACAAAAAAATCATATTAATTGGACTAAATCGTTAATAATACGAGGGTTCAAATTTCTAAAACTCTGGGGGCTAATTCTCACATTCGTATATGTACGAAATTATATTTGATCGTACGAGTTTTTTTACTTTTTGTATTATCTTATTCAATAACGAATAAAACGTTTCGAAATTACTTATAATGGCATTCGATAACAAGCAATCGTTCGAATGAAACCTTTCGAGTTTTTTCTCGAAATCAAAATTGCTTTCGAAGTAAAGTTTTAAAAAAAAAACTATGATAAAGAACATGCACTTTACACTCTTAATATTGCTTTTGTACATCGTGAAATAATGAGAGATTATTGATGCAGAAATCCGTCTGAGATCCATCCCGAGTCAAATTATTTGAAATCGTTGTAATAATACATTTTACAAGATTCCATGGAAGATGGAAGAGATACAATTATATGGACCAAGCTTTTTTACCAAAACATTTTTAAGTTAAGTTGAGCTCTTTACCAGATTCTCTTGGTAATGAAATTAAGAGTTCTAAAATTCTATTCTGTATAGTCTTCGAGAGTTGGTATTGTTAGGTCAACATAACGATCTTGTTATTACTAATACGTTTGTCGTGGTATGTTAATATTTTACACTCGTAATATTGCTTTTGTACATCGTGAAATAGAGAGAGGTTATTGATGCGGAAATCCGTCTGTGATCTGCACCGAGTCAAATTATTTAAAATCGTTGTATTAATACATGTTACCTCCTTTCATGGAAGGAGATGCCTCTTATAATACTTCGGAAGTTTGGTAGTAAGTGTTGCAGTCTCTCAAACCGAAGGAGTTGGTGTCGGTGCCACCAGAGCTATTGGTAAAGGACGGAGGTGGCTAAATTGTGTTAGAATCAAAAATCACCGACAATATATTAGCGTTTACCGTGGATTACATTTTTCTGCCAATACTTCTCAAATGATGAGTATAAACCAGATTTTACATATCCAATTTTACGCCTTTAAATTGATTTTTGGTACCGGTTTTCGTTATCTAAAATGAGACCTATTATAGTAGAAATTAATTTTTATTGAGCAGCTCTTATATACAGAGTTTGAGAACTGAAGTCGCCGTTGAAATACTATTTTTGTAAACTTATCGTATTTAGAACATTTATACTCTTCATTTAAGAAGTATTTC
>NC_060950.1:18732576-18736972 GCF_022045245.1 Lucilia cuprina
GTACCTTATCTTTATCATTTCTACATTAAGATGAATGCATGATCACAATTTTTTTTATATAAAATTAACAATCACACTGGTTTGGTTTTTGTAAAAAGATTAATAATAAAGTTTTTCAGAGAAAGAAATATGTGTTATCTATAGAAACATGGTGATGTGTCATAATGTCAAGAGACTTTATGAAACACTTAATTGAGCCGTTTCAAAAGCGGCACAATGTCTATTAGCAAAATGACATAAAGTTCATGAATTTGAAAGAGTCCATTTATCAAATTTAAAAAACTGGCTAATTTAGAAAAGCCGTTGTTCAAAACACCACAGAATTTAAAAAAAAACCCATGCGCCCGTCCAAATGCCGGCTGTCAAGGACATCTTTTTAAAGAAATCTCAAATATAGGATATACCAAATTTTGGACCAATTTATTCCTAAATTCTAAAGAAACTTTTCAATAGATTTTTGTTTTAAAGTACCACAATGTCCATTGACATTATGTTATTTTTAAGAATTTTCTTAATGTCCATGAAAAATAGACACTTTTTATTGTGTCACAATGTCCATGGATATTACAACACGCCACCTGGAAACACCCTTATCACAAAGTAATAAAGATATCTGAACAAGATTAGGTACAGATAACTTTGCAGGTAACAGGACCAGAACATTTGTTAAACTTATATGCTGTTTCTAGATACCGAACGAGTAGTTTGAGCACAAATTTGACTTGTATTTACTTGCACATTATTATTGAATAATATTTTGTTCCTACAGACTGAATTGTTCATTAAGTTCATGCCCAAATTACTCGAAATGGTAGTACTTGCCATCATATCCAACCTTATGTCTTATATGTGCAGGGCATTTTTATAGAAGATGGACGTTCGGGTAATATGTACTGAGAAAAATGGAACTTTTTATAACTGGTACAATCTCGAAGAAGTTTTTATTCACTTGGTTAAACTGTGTATAGACTGATCTTTTAACGCGAAAATTGGCAAACATGCTAGCATTAAAGATGGGTTATAAACACTTTTTTAAACATTTTTTGACTACTGTACACATAGACCAGTTGAGAGGAGCGGGATTGGTTAGCTACTTGTGTTTTTATTCTTGTTCTGAAATTAATGCTGAAGACCAGCAGTATTTCGAGGTATTACACACGAAATGAAAAGTTTTTAGGGTGGTTATAAATTCTCTTCTACTTCTATATAAAACCAACCATCGGCTCAGGAGGACAGTCGCTTATTTAACTTAGTTTTACCCCTAGCCAACCGACTAGCAGCTATTTTAAGAAGAGCTTTTCAAAGAAAAAAATCAATCGTCTTAATAGATTATGCAGTCAGAAAGCCAGTCCAAAATAATGAATGCATGACATTGATCATTTAGGTTACTACGAGTCAGTTATGATTAAAAAAGTCAATTGCCCCCTAAAAAAGGACAACTTCATCGATGATCATTTATTAAAAACTTTGAAAAAGAAAATTATTAAAATGTTTCATTCATGGTGAATGACTCTAAACGGAGGAGTCAACCAGCTGGTTATACTATCTACTTCGAATGCATAATTTTTTTCGAACTGCTGGATATTTACAGTAGTAAAAATTTATAGTTACTTTTGTTTATTGCAATTTACATACACATTCATATTTACATTTACATACATTACATATTTGTATGGTTTGTATTTCTCAGCAGTTTTAGAAGAGCTCATGGACCTCTAAATACATTCCTGTATTATTTAATACGCTTTTAGTTTTTGTAATGCTTATTAGAAGTTCATCATCACTTAAGTCAGTTGTCATTTTAGTGGCCCTAAATAAACTAGAGAAAAATACTTTGAACATAGTTTAATATGTAGAAAATGGTTTGGTACCAGCCATTAAAGGAAATAATCAGAACTAATTCAGAGACAACTACCCACAGGTAGCCAAAATGTTGTCGTCTATCTAGAGGATTGCTAACGTTCTCACGAACTTCTGGGTTGTTGGTAAAACATTTAAATATGGTATATGGGTCACTGGTGTTATATTGGTAGCATAGTATAGTTTTTGTAGTAGAATAAATAAAAACCCCATTTCAATTTAACATAAACCACATAGTGACACATAGCAAAAAAATATATATGTCAGCTTCTGTTTTTTTCTCACCCTACTATATGGCTCCTAAGCGTTATGTATGCGGTTTTAATTATGCTTAAAATGCATGGAATTTATGCATGTAAAATATTTTTAATCTTGCCACAAATGATTTATGAAATTTTAAATTACGTAAATAGAAAACGTTTAAAGAAACTTATAAGTGTAAAGAGTTGTACATGTTCGTGTTATTTTGATTCGTAGATAAATAGAGAAAAAACCCAAGTATATTTCAGTATATTTTACTAAATGTCTTACAAAATATTCTACCAATATATATTTTTATAATAAAGTTACAAATCTAGTGATTTTGGTAATGTCAAATGTGTTATTAAACAGAAACTATAGTATTTTCGTGTTTTTTTTAGTAGTAATGTATTAAACATATGATTTTTTTCACTTGTAGTTACTTTACTTTTTTTTAGTAATTTGCTAAAGTTCAGTGTCACTGAAAATAAATGTTATTATTTTTTACAATTGTGATTTTTTTTGGGTTAAATAAATTTAGTTGCAAGTACACAAAACTAAATAGATAAATTAAAAGTTGTGCTGTTTATTCATTATATAAACAGAATTTTGTTTATAACACAGGCCAACAAATTTGAAAAAAAAAATCGAAACCCTGATACCAAGTTAGACGTTTACTAAAGACCATAGAAAAAAATGTGAAACCTTAGAATTTAAAGTATAGGTAAAATGTACAAATAATACAGTTTTCTATCAATTAACTGTTATAACATGTTATAAGTGTTATGTATGTCCGTCTGTCTGTTCAATCTTCTGCAGGTCGCAATTTTTAAGCCCCCTACAACCTTAACCAAATAGGGCTTTGAATTTTCAAGTATCTCTATCAATTAAGTGGCTCAACTTAGTTTTGTGCAAGTCTAAATGTTACTGTTGATTTTCGTAATGATCAGACTTCATTTGACCCCATACAACAAAGCCTAGTTTTTGAAAATTATTTAAGTTGACAAAATTGTTAAGATGTTTCGGAATCAAAGCAACAGAACAACTTAATAGCTTTATTATTAAAAAATGTGAAAAATTTTAAACACACTAGGCTCTACTATAGGGTACCATATAGTCCGCCAGGCCCGACTATACATTCTTACTTGTCTATTAATAAAGTTATCTTGGAGCTGTTATTAGGTCTCAAAAAGAACCAAAAAAGGTATTTTCTCAAAATTCTGGACCCGACATCCGAAATACCAGATATGATGGAGATATTCTGAAGTCAGATTCGAATTCAGCGGGATTAAATCAGCTGGGAAAAGTATACCTTGGTCTCTGGTTTCAAACTTTGTAGGCCTGTGTAATAGATGTTGATATTATTTAAAACAACACAACAATATAAAATAACAAATCAATGAAAGCATTTGTTCATACATACTCGTAAATGCTTCAGAGTTTTATTTGCAAGTGTTAGTCAAATCACTTGATTTGTTTAATCATTTTTTTACCCCCCGAAGTTGTTAAAAAAAAATTAATATTGATTAACAAATGTTTATAAAGTGGTATAATTGAAAAAAAAAGAAACTTATACAATGATTATAAAGGAAATGTCGTTTTTATAATTTGGAAAAAAGACACAATTGTAGAAATTGTAAAGTCCTAAATCTATATAATCTTTTCAGTCAATCTACAAAACCATTTCAAATTGTAAATTTATTTAAAACAACTATTGGTTTCTTTTTTAACTGTATTGTGGTGAATACAAAAAAAAAATGGACTTAACAAATTTTCCTGTTAAACTTAAATTGTATATAAAATTTTATTGATATTATTTTCACATATTGATATCAAATCTTTCAACCTTAATAAATACCCATATATATCAAAGAAGAAAATTCCATTACATACGTATGAGTAATATTTATAAAATTTATTAATAAAATTATATCAATCATACGACATATGCAAAAATTGCTATAAAAATATATGCAAATTTTTAACATAAAATTCTAATAAACCTTAAATAAAATAAGTTTAATATTTCATAAGTTATGATTTTAAATCTTATTACCCCAGTAATATATTTTTTTTTAAATATTATCATTGATTTCCTTCCATTTGTATCACCCCTTTTTCTTAATGTGCTTTTTGTACTGTGGTGAAGGGTGTGTCTGTGTGTTTGCAAATAAATAGCATATGTTATTTATGATATATTATAAGGATAATCATATATTTACACAAATAATTCATTTTCTTGCTTTGTTACATTTTATATTTTGAATTTACTTTTTTTTTGAAAAAAGAAAAAAAA
>NC_060950.1:18737072-18738584 GCF_022045245.1 Lucilia cuprina
TAGCAATAATGGCATTTAGATTGTCTAATATAATGCAGAATGACTTTTAAGGGTTCAGGTTTCACACAGAATGCCAACCAAAAGAAAAAAATGGCACATGATTCAAAAACTAAAAGCAGTATAATATTTCATTATACATATTTTAATGCACATTTTTTTTTGCATAGAACAGTGTGACAGGTGGACAAAATTGGCGAAGAAAACTAACTAAGATTAAAATACCATTATATTTATGGTATAATTATAATCACGTAAGTATGTAATAAATCTGATATAGTTTATGATACTCAGGACTTCTTTAAAGTCAGCTCATTAGCGGTATTTTTGATCGTATATCTGTTTATATGGACCAGTTTCTATAGTCCAAAACACTGTACAAAGTATAGCTTAGTTTGTAATCAAAACTGAAAACACTATACATTTCTACTGCAAATAATTTAGAAACAACAACAAAAATGTGTTATTTTTATGTTGATTTTTATCAGTATTATTATATTTGTTTTTGTGCTGCAGACATGTTTGTGAATAATACTAAAATGTGAAAGTTGATTTTTTTTTGTAACCAACCAAAATATTATAAAATTTGTATATAATAGGGTGCTTAAAATTGAATACAATAAAATTATATTTTCATCAAACACTGACATACCAAATTTTGATAAGGAGTATTGTAGTTAATGTAGTTATTTCATATATTACTTGGTAATTAGTGGTCGTTATGAATAACATTAATTAATTTTTCGAAAAGGATTCGTAGCCAATTGCTTTAGACACATGCTATGTCTAATAAGGAAATAGCTTTTGGTTTTAAACCTAGTTTTTTAAGGAAATGAAGATTTTTGCATTTGTGTAAAAAACATTACATATAGATTTATAAAATAACCTGTTAATGGAGCATTGAGTATGAGAATAAATTGTAAACATAAAAAATAACTGTAAAACCAGTTTTAAGTCCGAAAAAATCGTGTAAGCACATTTGTAACCAGTTATTTTTTGGTAATCGTCGAGCAAAAATAATTAGTTATTCACCTAAAAAGTAACTACTTACACTTTTTTCAAATATTACTTGCCTACTTACCGGGTAAGTAAAGATTTTGCTGGGTTGTTTTGAATTTTCCTATAGAATTAAAAAGATCAAAGAATGTTTAGTCATACATTCTATATTGTGACGTGTTGCTATACAGCATAAATAGTGTCAGTACATTTGAGATTTTTTTTGCCGATTGTCTCCAAAACAAAGCTTAATCTCTATCATATCTCATTCCTTCTTTAGAATTCTTTAAATTAAATGCAGATCTTAATAACAATTAATTGCCAACAAAGGAAAAAATGTAGAAAAAAGTGAGAATTTTTCTCCGACAAACATAAAAGGTTATGTTTTTGCTTACCTAATACCTTCAGCTAAACAGGACATTCGCCTTTAATATATCCTTAATCTTCGTATCATTTTGTTTTTAATTTCTATAACAGATTGTATTCGGGGTCGCTATAGACAACAGACAGTCAAGTCGA
>NC_060950.1:18738684-18740429 GCF_022045245.1 Lucilia cuprina
TTTCGCGTGAAAAATGAACAGAATACCAAGCTTTAAAATCAAATTTGTTTTTCATTCTCTATGGTTTATAATATCGCAATTTTACAAAATTTCCCTTCTTTAAGTAAATCTGTCGTGATAAGGAATCTTCTTATAAATAGACAAAAACGTATAAGTCTCATATGAAGAACTTTGACCAATACCATTATAAACTAAATATACATATATCCTCTCTTATAGTGGTTAGTGTATATATAAAGAAACTAAATAATAAAAGTAGAAAAAGAGCATAATAACGTTAACAATGCAAATTGCTTATAATTTAAGCAAAATGACATTCATCAGCATTAATGCTGAAGAACGACGAGTAGTCAAATTTAACAGCGCAGTAAGAGATGTATGTTTAAATAAAATCTAAAACGAAAAGATAGTAACAGTGACTGTATGAAGTGTAAAACACTATGGGTTATGAATATAAGATATATTCTGCAAAATCCACAAACGGCATAACTGGTAATATACTTTATGAAACCCTCAACCAAAATTTAAAATTGTTAAAATTTGATGAAGGATCCTTTCGGAATTGAAATTAAACGTCCATTGATGTGTTATCAGATTCGGTATTTGCTAAAAAGTTTAGTTTAAGAAATTTTGCTTTGAAATCTTAAACACTTTAACCCATAGTGCATAACGTATCTTTATAGCTGCTAGTATTTTTACTCTGAATTGTACACCCCTTAAACTTGATGATATAACATTTATTTAAATTTCCAGAGGATTATAACAAAATTTAGACTACAGTTAAAATATTATTGTCCTTTTAGAAAAAAAATAGTAAAAAAATATTATATATGAGCAGGGAATGCAGTATTTGTAATAGAAAAGCTACTTCACCATACTAAATTTTTTATATAGAAAGTAAAACAGCAACATTTATTTAAACTGTTTTTTATTTGTTATTCAAAAAAAAAAAACGAAAGAATTCCAATGAAATGGTCAGTTGATTTTGTTGAATATATTTTTTTGGAACATTTTTATATGGCCTTATACCAGTATATGTGTTAAGGATTGATAGTGTTCCTGTATGTGTTACAATATTTTTTTGGTTGTGGTCTTATTGTTTTGAGGTTTATGTCTGTGATTCCTTGTTTTTTAGCTTTTTGTCTATGGTTAGAGTTTATTTATCTAAAGGATTTTAGAATTCACAGGAAACTGTCATTTATTGCGTGGTTGCTTAGAGAAAAAAATAATGCTGGTATTTTCGCTTAGTTTATTCAGTAGTTTTTGTATATCGGACTTTTTTTTATACAAATATGGTCAAACATGTATGTGTGGGTGAGTGATTATCAATATTTCGCAGCATAAAATGTTTGGAAAATTATTTAAAAACTTTTAAATTTTTAAATTTTAAAGAATTTTGTTTTCTTTTATAACAATCATAATAAAGTCTTAAATTGACAAATTTGCTTTAAATTCTCATTTTTATACTTTTTACATCCTTAATTTGTTGAAATCTTAGTCATACACATGTTTTCTTTTAATTCCTTTAATCTTAACTTTTTTTAATTTAATACTTTTGCTAATTTGCTTTAATAGTTCCACTACACCCACTTACAAACCTACTGTTATACTCTATCACACAAAACAAGTGTAATTTTTTTTCGTCTTTATACATTTTATGCCTAATTTTACTTCTAATCAAAACATTCAATCAGTATCCTAAAATCCATAAAATGTCTATCAAATAACCAACAAATGGACAACAT
>NC_060950.1:18740529-18741811 GCF_022045245.1 Lucilia cuprina
TTAAAATAAAACCATAAATATTGATAATTTCATATCAAATAACCAAACATATGAAATCGATACAATTTATCGGTCACAACTGTCGGACTTAGTGATGGTCAAAGTTGGGCAATTTGATCGTACGTGGTTTTATTTAAATGAGTGTACCTTTTACCTATTGGTCTATTAATATTTCATTTAAATAAAAACTTGTATAACCAAAGTCCGGAAGTTTTTTACCGATATTACTAACCTTGGTCTACTTGATACGAAATAGCCCATATATACATATTTATAGTTTTATTATTTTTTTGCACTTTCTATCATCACTGTATCTGCTTAATATACCACCTGTATTTTATTTATCTTTGTTTTTATACTTCATTATATAAACACACATAATTCTTTTTCACTTTTTTAATTTTCTCAGAAATATAAAATAAACTCATAAATTATTAACATTAACATACCGTTAACTTATATAATGATATACACATACAGAAAAACAAATAAGCCACCCTTTTCTTTGCTCTTTCCGGTAGCTTGCATTTTTTCACCGCCACACATTTCCTTTTCCTTTTAAGAAAGAATTATTTTGTTTTTTTTTTATTATTTTTTTATCTTATACCTATTTCATATTTTTTTTCATATTTTCATTGTTATAGTCATCATTCTTAAGCTCAGCATCTCATAAATATAGCTACATAAGTATAACATACAAACAAACATAAATAACTTATTACATCCACAACCAATGCAATAAATTGTATCTTTAACATTTGCATTATAGAAAGAAACAAAAAAACATCAACAACAGCTCCACCATCAACATAGTAGGTAAAATCAGCAATAACAACAACAATAAGACACATAAGAAGCGTTAAAGCCATAACAACTGTAATGACAATGGTTACAATTCTTTTTTTTTAAATTTTTTTATGTACGTTTCAGGGCAGATTTTTCTCAAAGTAATATTCAAGTGCTAACAGCGTGTAGTTGCAATAACTACAATGGAAATAGGATTTGTCACTATGACGGATGTCCTCTTAAAAACAAACATAGAGACACACAAAGAAGTTGCTGCATACATATAAATAATGACAAGTAGAATATAAACTTTTATTCACGTATTCCATAAATGTGTTTTACTTCACTTTTGATACACGGAAAAGTACTTGTTTATTAGGACCTGTATTAATTTCTATCTATCTATCTATCTATCTATCTATCTATCTATCTATCTATCTATCTATCTATCTATCTATCTATCTATCTATCTATCTATCTATCTATCTATCTATCT
>NC_060950.1:18741911-18743485 GCF_022045245.1 Lucilia cuprina
ATTCTATCTAGGATCAGCGTTTCAAAGTTTCTGTGTCTGTAATACGATCAGGCACATTGGATGATTGTGTATAACCTTTCAATGTCTCCAGATAACATTAATGACGTGTCCTATTACCACTTTTGACCAGTTCACCTAAAGTAATGAGCCGTTCGGCTGTAAGCGCCGCCTCATATCTTAAATATTTTTCAATGCCTGGAATATCTAGCAATGTTTCCAGAGCCTTGGTTAAATTAGTACACATGGCACCACTTATACCCAAGCATCATGCACGCTGAACTCTCTGTAGTAGTTTAATATTGCACTTTTTGTCTAAAGCAAATTGGTATTAAAAATTATTAAAATCGGTTCATGATCGGTGCATAACTGTCTTTGTAGTGCCATTTTACATAAAATATCGGTCCAAACAAGTTAAGGAGTGAAATTCGACATTCGAATTCGAATTTACGGAATATAATTTATCCACTATAAATTATGTCTAAATCACACGCTTTGGTGAGTGTAAAAGATTCGTCATTGCCGAATACAACACTTTTACTTGTTTTATTTGTTTGTGGATTTTTCATTTTTTCTGCGGTTATGAATTTATGTGTCGACTCTCTTGTAAGAGGAAAAAGCAATGTTACGCCAGATACGTGAATATATTTCTTTTACAGAAATTATAGTTAATAATACTAAAACTAGTTAGAAGATGTATGTATGTATAACTAATTGTGTAATACTTGAATAAATACAAAATAGTATGATAAATAGAAAGATGTATATTAGTTTGTAAATTAAAAAAAAAAGAAAAAACGATAACATGTAACTCGTTATATAAATAAGAAAAAAAATATTTTATTAGTTATTAGTTAAACCAATCTTTTAAAAGCAACCCTTATTAACTTACCTTGATAGGCTTTTGTATATAATGAAGTAAAACCTAATTAATTGGTTTTGGTAGGAAAAAAGTCATAACAGATTTTGCTTGTTTTTACTGTATTTCTTCTAGTTTTCAAGAAAAACGGATTTTTATATTTACACTCAAAAAACACGTTTTAAGTGTGAAACAAAAGTGATCACAAAAAATCGGCTATGGGGATTTCAGAGAAAAAAAAATGATCAGAGATTTCGCTTGATTTTGCTGTATCTCTTATAATTTTCGAGAAAAACTGACTTTTATGCTTCAAATCAAAATATCGGTTTTTCGGTAGGAAATAAAAGTGATCACAGATTTTGCTTCTTTTTGCTGTATCTCTTATAATCTTTCAGAAAACCTGTCTTTTATGTTTTCACTGAAAATATCGGTTTTTGGTAAGAAATGAAAGTAATCACAGATTTCGCTTATTTTTGCTGCATCATTCATAGTTTTCGAGAAAAAAATGATTTTCGTGTTTTTACTGCAAAAATCGGTTTTTCATAGAAAATAAAAGTAATCACAGATATCGGTTGTTTTTGCTGTATCTCTAATAGTTTTATGTTTTCACTCAAAACATCGGTTTTTAGTAGAAAATAAAAGTGATCATAGATTTTGCTTGTTTTTGCCGTATCTCTTATAGTTTTTAGAAATTGATTTTGGTAGGAAATAAAAGTGA
>NC_060950.1:18743585-18744803 GCF_022045245.1 Lucilia cuprina
TCTTGGAATAATAAAACAGTGGGTAGAACTACGATGGGGTGACCCTGGTGAGAACAACACGAAAAATCTCCTCAAAATGAGGAAGTCTGAAGTTAGTATGATAGTACGTATTCTGAGTGGACACACAAGATTACGAGCATATTTATTCAAAATTGGACTTGAGTATGCATAGTGGACAGTGAAACTATCACTGGCATTTTCTTTGCCACTGTAGGCATTCGTCGAAGTTAGATCCAAGTATCTTGGAAGTGATGTTATTCCGGAAATAACATTCCTGACTAGCACTGATTGGAAGATTCTTAGGAATTACGATCTGCAAACTGAGTTTCTGAACAATGAAATGTAATTCATTCAGTTTTTTTTTCTCGTGATAAGGCCCGATTGTGGCCTAGATGTATTTTCTTGGGATTTGATGTAGTATACATCCTCCTATCAACCTATCCTGATACAAAAACAAACCATATCGATAGGCTAGATGGCATTGTTAATCTGTCTATTTGTGAATTGTGAGTTCGATTCCAACCAGAAACTCTTGTCTGCTATATCCTGCTTGGTAAATTTGGTGAGGATATAATTTGTAATTTTATTGTAATAAACAAATAAATAAACCTTATCAATAGAAAATATTTAAGCAAAATTTCAAATATCTAGCTCCTCTCGTGTGTGTGTGTGTGTCACAATCGGATTAACGGATAGACGGATATGCCTATATTGCCTTAGAATTTAATATGAAGCCAGAATATATATTTTTATTTTTGTGTCACTGATGTGTTACAAACGCAGTAACAAAATCAATATACTCCCCAACTGTTTTGATGATGGGTATAAAAATACTTGAAAAAAGAAATAACATCATAGAAAAATATTTAATGTTGTAGTCTTCATGCTCTTGTAGTCATAATATGATACAAAACTAGTTCAACCATATTTATGTGCTTATACGAGGGCACAAATTCGAAGGCCGTCCTTAAAGATATTTGCAAAATCAGAAGACAATTTTTTTATTGGTAAAGTTTCATACTAATAGAAAAATTTTGGAAATAAGTATAATGTTAAAAATATTAGTCCTTCGTAAAGTTGCTTTCAATCACTCAAAATTTTTTTCAAACCTGCCCTCTTATATTTGCATAAGTATAAAGTTTTCATAATATTTAAGTTTGCCAATGTATAGCCAAGAAAGTCCTTGTGGCAACTGATATTGTATACGTGCAATGCATG
>NC_060950.1:18744903-18748015 GCF_022045245.1 Lucilia cuprina
AAGTATTAATATTTAAAAAGGTCATTGAAAGATATAGAAAAAATTATAGTCCCCTAACTTGCACCCAAAATACAACTAGACAGTCATACTTAAGATTTTGTCTCTAAGAGTAACAGCTTTTTGATTTGTATATCAAATACATTCAGGGGGATATTTTATGTTGCCGGTAATTCGAGCAGTTTAATATTGGCATTTAATGTTATACATTTGTTTAGAAAATAAACCTAATAAAAAATATATGTATATATATGCATGTATGTTCTTTTTTCGTATATTTATCCCTTTTGTCATTTTTTCAGTGGTGCTATTTTTTTAAGCAATAATTCTCAAGTGTTTTTCTTTACTTCCATTTTTTTTTGTTGTTTTCCAATTTTATTTCTTTGAGCCCAAGTGTTTTATTAGATTTCCACACTTGTCTTTATTGGTTTAGATGCATTTTTTATTTATGCTACAGAGACATCTATAAAAAAGGAGAAAAAAAGTAAACAAATACTTAAGTTCACTCACATATGTACATGCAAACAATCAATGTATGAGAGCAGCAAGGATTGTGTATAAAAAATATATAAGTAGGAAAGAAATTGCTTTAAAAATTTAGTAAAAATATTTTGGATATATAGAGAAAAATAATTGATCCGATGTACCAACAGATCATTTTCCGAAATTTTATAAAACATTACAAACGCGCCCCGACCAATTATGTACCGATAGTAAAATTTTAAATCGATATTGTATTTATAAGTAAGATGTGTTTAAATGATTTTCGAAAGATGTCATTGTATGAGACCGATACCCCAATATAATGAAATAATAATGCAATATTTGTGCCAAATATTGTAAGGACATCTTTGGTAATAAGTAATATACGCTTATGTTTTGCGAACAAATCGGAAAATAAATATTGCAGAAAATAAATATTTTAACGTAAGTTATAACTATTATAGAATCTTGCATTAAACTCTCTTCTTGCGGAACTAAGATCCAAGAGTTTCACATACATATCTGGAAAATAACTAGATACTGTATCACATAGAATGGAATGGAAATAGTGGTCTAGGTGTAAGGACATCTTTGTGAATGAGTATTACAAGCGTATGTTTTGCGAACCGATCGGAAAATAAATATTGACATTTAAACGTAAGTAATAATTTTTATGGAACCTTGCATTAAACTTCCTTCCTTCCTAAGGACTTCACATACATATCTGGAAAATAAATATATACTTCTATGCGATAGAATGGAAATTACGTAAAGAGCACTTAGTACCTGGAGTATAAATAGTGGTATAGGTGTAAATCCAGCCAAAACGAAATAAGAACATACAAGTTACTTTCACTCTTCCTCGCTTGAATGAGGTTGAGTTAAAGCAATCCGATTGTGCAAATATCTAGGAGTTATCATTGATTTGAAACTCTCATGGCATTTGAGAGTGAATAAAGCACATGTAGAAGGGCAATAGAAAAATCCTGGGGTATAAATCCTAAGAATGACAAATTGCTCTTCGACATGGTAGTAAAACCCATACTGCTGTATGATACACTTACCTTGTAGAAATCCTTGCAAATGGACGTCCACTGAAATAGATTTAAATGAATCCTTTGCGCATCACTGCTAATGGTACCAAGTGCCCTTCATGCACGATTTAACGGAACTATCTTAGGCTGACATCCAGTATTCTAATGTAATAATAAAAGTTTTTGTGAATATTTCATTATAATATGTTTAAAAATGTAAATTTTTTGGAGTTTTTTAACATTTTAATTCATAACTTTTTCCGATGTGAACGGATTTTGCTCATTTTAACATAGGAAAATTAAAATGAATACTTTTGATTAAATTTTATTACTTTGTTTAATCGTGAGCGTATTTCACACAGACATAAGGACCCAGAATATATATACTATGTTGTGTGCCAGATAAATATTTCTTGGTGTTACCCTCGAAATGACAAAGTTATATATTCCCTCTATATCCACTGATGGTGGTGGATGTAACGCGTTACTGACTGACTGATTCATCATCGCACAGCCCAAACGACTGAACCTAGAATCATGAAATTTTGACAGTAGAAGTGTTTTTGGCTATGTAGATCCACTAAGGAGGGATTTTTGGAAATTTGCACATATACGGGTAAAAAGGGGGAAAAACGGGTAAAACAGGTTTTCTTAATTATCTTACACAATATTTGTGATACAAGAAATGTACATGTATCTACTCTTAAAATGAGCAGATGGATGTCTGGTACTTTTTTAAATTCGTACTTTTAAGGGGTAAAAATGTGTAACAAAGGTGATTTTGGTACCTTTTTTGGCCCTTTATAACTTTTCAACTAATTAACATAATCAAATTTTTCTAAATATTTTGGATACATCTCTCAAAATTATGAGACACCTATTTCGTAGTTTTTGGTATATTATTTTGGAATTCGTGTACTAAGGCCTATATAGGACTAAATTCAAGTAAATTGTTTGGTACCTTTTTTAAAGCAAAATTATTTGGAATTAATGAATGCAGATTTGAATCGTTTGAGTTTTATCTGTGATATATATGTAGATTTATATGTGGAACATTTTGTAAACTTAATTCTCGAAAAAGTATAGTTCTAAGCGAAAAGGGGAAACATTGTACTCTTTTTATTAGTACTTTCCACTTAAGTAAACTTTATTCCACTTTTGGTACTTTTTCTTTATTCAAATGATACTCTATGTATGTTCTTTAATATGAACTGAAAACACATGATTATTTAACGTACCGTGTACGTTAAATAATCATGGTTGAATAAGAACCATTAAGAAACAACTTTTTAGTACTTTTTATCTCATAAATTGTACTTTTTTAATTTTCTAAAATATTCAACCTAGGAACATTAGTTTTAACATACATGGTCTTGACTGAATAATATTCTGTAAGCGGGGACTAAATGGTACGATTGGTTAACCGGAATACGCATGGTTATTAAATCAGAATTTATTGAGAGAGATTTTTGTACTTTTTAGTTTTTCCGATGGTTCTTTTTAATATTTTTACGATATTGAAAATGTAGGGACCTTAGTGAATGAGAATCTACTGAAAGGGACTTTTGGTACTTTTCATTCATCAAATTATATTTTTT
>NC_060950.1:18748115-18749878 GCF_022045245.1 Lucilia cuprina
TAATTGACATGGTCGTATTCTGCAATTCATTAAAGACAATACCTTTTTTGGTCAAATTTAAAGGTCTTTCGGTAATTGAATTTTCCTCTTTTATAAAATCCTGCTGCTTCTAAAAGTTTTGAGTTTCAAAGAAACTCATTGCTACAAGAGTAGCTCTCAATGATTTGTGAAGATCTTGCGAACTTTGATAACAATCTTTATATCTTCAGTTCTTAGCATTCAAACTGTTTTGGCTTAATTGAGTAATCTTATTCTTATTTCTCGCTCATTGAAACCTGCAGGTATGCAGCTTTTTAACATAACATTTACGGAAGTTAAAAACAGTAATTGTAAATTTTTGTGATATTTCATTTGTTTTTAACATGTTTGAGATATTGTTATTATTTGAATAGAAATCAATGTTCAGGTTTTACCAGGTATTAACTTTATCATAATTTCAACCTCCTTCATTGTGTTATTTCCCCACTACATTAGAGTTTTCTAATGATGCAATTTTGCTTATACTTGGGAAGTAATAACTGCTCTTTATTTCTACATTTTATTATGTCATCTGAAAAAAATAATCTATTGATTTTGAAACAATGTTTTAACATTTTCCTGCTTCGAGATATCGTAACCTAAATCCTTAAGCAACTTTCAAATTTTGAAACTAAATTTATGGCTGTTTTAGTTGTGATATCTCTAAAGTTAAAGGATATATTGTAGAAGTTAAGCCTTTATATTTAAGTCGAAAGATTTTATTTGGGAACACAATATCTCAAAATATATTATGATGGAGGAATTCTAAGGGCAAGGCTTTTTTCTTCCAATAACATCGCTGTTTTAAAATGACGACATAATTTAATTTTAGAAAGTTTTTGTTGGGTATTTTACTAGAAATGCTAAACAACAAAGTTAAAGTAGGAATGATGCTTACGAAGTCGGAATTAAGATGACATTCAAGATTAAAATCGCAAAAAAAACTTTCAAAACATTTCTTAAGTTAAGTTTTTAAGTAAATTAAGCGTATACTTAATATTTGTAATATCAGTAAATGATTAACACTTATACGTACAGGTGTCGTTAATAAAACCAGTGTAATATAACAATGTTAAACTTTTAACTTGAAATGAAAAATGAAGATATTGTTTTTATTTTTGTTTTTATGACGATAGCTTTCCGAAAAGTCTAATGCGACTGAGACATGATAACTTTTTTTGAAATATATGACATGCATGACTTTGAGCAAAACTGGGAAACACGAGTCTGGTTTTGGTCTTTTGGTGTGTCCATATGTGTTTATATTCTGATGTGGACTCAAACAAAAGCTTTTTGAGATGCTAACAAAGGGACTATTTCAGTAATAAATATCGATTTATAAGAAACATTATGATTTTACTGAAAAAATAAGTTTCTCTAATAAAACTTATTGTATATACACATTATAATTTTAAAGTAATTGCCTAAACTTTTGGATTTCTCACAGTGTTTATTTAAAATTTAAACATGAGCTACCAAGACTTCGTGTTGAATCTCCTACTCCTGCTCTCTATATAGTTTTTGCTCAATTTATGTTAAAGCGTGACTGTTGTCTAGGTGATTTAAGTTTTCTTTGAACATTTACAGCATCTGCTTACGAAATATGGTTGCATTTATTTTAGGTTAAACTAATTTACCAAATATGTGTTCATACAATGTTGTTGTCAGTAATGAAATGTGGAAAATTTAAAATATGCAAAGTACTTTCAACGACAACTTTTTAACAAACATAGCAAGCAGTATAA
>NC_060950.1:18749978-18752517 GCF_022045245.1 Lucilia cuprina
GATTCTGAATCGATCGGTATACTTTAAGGTGGGTATTGGACCAATATTTTTGTATGTTACAAACATCAGCACAAACGTATAATACCCTCCCCACTATAGTGATGTAGGTTATAATAAAAACTAATTCCGAAAGCATTCCGTAAAACAAGTTTCGACTGTATAATACTGCCACCGTACTAATTCCGATCAAAAATCATTGGTATCAAAGCCAAAGTAAAACAAGTACAGGTAATAATCAGGCATTTTAAAACTAATAGCAGAACTAATACAATATTTCCTAGAAAGTTAAGTCCATATTATGTGTCAGTTTATGCATGGACTAGCAAACTACAAGTTTTATTACTTAAGATAATTCTTTGAAATTTAAATATCTTATTGTCATCACTGCAAAATTTGTATATACATAGTCCTTAGAGAAACAAAACCTTAAATCTCTTTTATTGGACAATGATTCCATTATCAGATGCATAAAATTCGCAAATCTGATAATAAAGATTGTGAGAAAATTATCCGACGATGGCGGCATAATGCTCTTACACGGTTGTCAGATTCCAGGCAAAATTATTGTTTTACAATATACTGAAAAATACTTTCCGTAACAACGTTGCAAGACAGAAATTTTAAGTTCACACGGTTGTTAGACATTTGACAAACATTATTGTGCCAACGTTGTAAGATCTGATAACCGTGTATAGCTAGCTTAACACTTTGGTACCGATCATAACTGGTTTTTAATCGTTTGAACTTAAATCTCTTTGAAATTTTGGAATGAAGAAAAAATTTAAGTATAATTTTTTAAATATTTCTAGTTTAGTTTACAGATGATCTAGTCGTAAAATTATGGTGTGTAGGGATGTAGTTCCATCTTTTGAATTAAATTAAAAAATTAAAAGATGCGAACAGCGGTCGTCTCTACCTATAGACGTACAATTAGAGTTAAAGAAATTTATTCCAGAAGAATTAAGCGTGGTAGGACCACCTAAGCTGGAGGCAACACAGCTTTTAAGGGAAACACAATTTTTACAAAAAATTAGGACTAAATTTATCTTTTTGAATTTTAGCAGCAAATAAAATATGTATCAATCGATCCAATAAATTATAATATACAAAAATCAAAAAAGTTATTACCAATTCCTCCGTTCATTTAGTGTTACTAAACATTTTAATCAGAAATATTAAAAAGTGACAAAGTTTACGAAATTTTCTAATAAAACCATGTTTTTGTATATTAAATGTTAGTTTTATTCTCATGTGGGGTATAGTCATGCTAAAAATATCAGATGACAGTTTCGAAAATCCCGTTTCAATCTTTTAGCAATTTTGTTAAGTAAAATTTTAAAATTTTCGGAAAAACTAATATAAATTCTGATCAATTAAGAAACAAATAAAATAGTAAACAAATTAGGTAATCTTACGGTACCTGCGATTTAAATTTTGATGATTTCAAAGAAAACTAAACGAAATTTCGTATTCTGCGTGAGTAATTTTTTTTTTTACATTTTAAAACAAAAAAAAATTAAAAAATTTAACTCCTTATTTGTAAGTACTTTTATAAGTTGTGATTAACGATCATTTTAAGTACATGTCTTCAATATCATCACCATGTTAAAATAATGAGTTAGAATTCTAGAGAAAATATATGGTAAAAAACTATTTCTAAACTAATTAAGATGTTGCTGGGATAGTCTATATCTTAACTAGATTACAAAGCGATCTAGTCATAGCCATATATACACTCAAAATATTATGTAGGTAAATTCAACTGAAAAATCATTTCAAACAAATGAAATATCATTAAAAAAACGGACTACAAACTTTTCATTTATTTCAAATGAGTTTTTCAGTTATTTTTAAATGTTGATTTTTTAACTAACAAATTACGTAGATACAAAGTTTTTTTCAGTTGTTTTTACTAAAAAAAATTTGCTTACAAAAACAGTAAAATTTACTGATTTTTTAGTTATTTTTAATGACAACTTTTTACATACAAAAACTGTTTTCATTTATTCTAACCCCAAAATGTTGTATTTGCTGTTATCGGAGGTGGAGCAGCTCTCTCTTCCCTCGATATACATAGTTGCGAATTCCAAAATATGAAACAAATTGTAAAATATGTATGTTAAAATTAAAATTATATGGGATAACACAAAAAAGTATTCTTACCTTAACTTCCATAGAAAATCTTGTCCATTATTATTATTATCCCGCATCTACACAATTTCAAAAACTATTGACAAAAACAGATATTTTTAAAACATTTTTTAAGAAAGTCAACAAATACTTACAGTTTCTATAATCGCGGTATTTACTTCTAAAATAATCCATTATGAAACGTCTCAATATGTTTCTTGAAGAAATTGATTTTTTATTTAACAAATATAATTTTTTTCTATTTTTATGACAATTTAATTTTGTGTATTTGAAAGAAAAATTTAACTGATAATAATAACTGTAAGAAAAAAAACACTTTTTTGTGTAGTAAAATTTTTTAACAACATCCCAAAAAGTTAAAAATATAATTTATTCGAAAAATAAAAGA
>NC_060950.1:18752617-18760117 GCF_022045245.1 Lucilia cuprina
GTTTTAGTTCAGTTTTAGTTCAGTTTTAGTTCAGTTTTAGTTCAGTTTTAGTTCAGTTTTAGTTCAGTTTTAGTTCAGTTTTAGTTCAGTTTTAGTTCAGTTCTAGTTTTGTTCTAGTTCACTAATTATACCAACGATATTTCTTATTCTGATAAATTAATTTCATTGTTTTATTTAATTTAGAAAAGTAAATGCTGTACAGATATTTAAAATATAACAAAGTAAATAAATGAAAATAAGCATAGACTCATTTGTTGCTGAAATACATTCAAATAAACTAATAAATATTTATTCTTCAGCTGAAAAACTCTAATGTACAGATGCTTGTATGTGCGAAAGTAAGCAGAAGCCTCGATGAGTGTGTATTGATTACGATTGTTATAATATTTATTTAGAGGGTTTCAATTTTTTGACATTAAAACTTTCTTGTCTAGGCATTGTCATGGTAAACATCAAAGTCAGATATTGAAACAACGAGGCAACCAGTCCAACCAACTGTCAGTCAGTTATTTTGTCAGAATCAGCATAACTAAAACTGCCTTAAATATTTAAATACTGACATATTGTTTGTTCGTTTATCAGCCGCTTGACTAGTTCTCTTGTATTTTATGTATATATTCTGAGATACTTTTGCTATATTATTATTTAATATTTTTCTTTTTTTGTAAAATTTTTCTACAACAATCAACATCCTTCCATCCGTTTATCCTGTGGCATTGGTTTCTATTTATACACATTACCAACACAACCATTGTTTGCATTATGGATTTTGTGGGCTTACAAAAATTGGCTTCTTCGTTTGTTTGTTCATCTTCGCCTTGTTGTTCAGCTTCATCATTATTCTTCCTTTTTTTTTTGTAAATATTTTTGGTTCATTGTCTATTTAGTCGGAGCGTTTTTTTTTTCTAGTTCGTTTACATATAGAATCAATACACTTGTTTTCGTTATACCGTGCACCAAATAGAGGAATATAATAATTTCTTTATTCCATTTGTTTCTCCTGTATATTTTTAGAATAAAGAACTGCAGGGTATCGAAAAACTACAGCAGATACTATAGTCTATAGTATAGCCCATATCCTATACTATGGTACAGAATATTGACTATTGACTATAGTCGGGACTATAGACTACAGTTCAAACTGCAGACTGTAGTCCATGCTATATACTATATTCCAGATCATAAACTACAGTATAGACTACGGTAGACAATATATATAAAGACTATAGACTACAGTTCAGACTGTTCAGACAGTCCAGACTGTAGTTTATAATCCAGTAAAGAATATATTCAACTTTATAGAATATATTCTAGATTATAGGCGATAGTCCATGCTATATACGAAAGTTCCGACTATAGATTATAGTCTATAAGCAAAGTGCAGGGTATAATCAATTCGTTACAACTAATTTCAATAATATTACTTGTTACATTTCAAATCGAGCGATGTTGTTCTATGAATTTCACTTCAATGCTTTATGCAGAGCGATATGTTTTTATAGCTGTTGTTAATTTTATTTTATTTTTTGGTTCTTTGGCTGCTGCTTCAGTTGCTATTGTTGTTATTCTTTAAGTTTACTTTGAGTTTAAAATATCCTTTTGTTTGATTTTCATATTAAGTTAGCGCATATCAGTTTTGTACGTCCGTCTCTTTAACTTGTCTGCCTGTCTGCGACTTTTGTATACTCAGCAGACAACCAACGCTTTTCTTTAGTTTATTTTTGGGCTTCGCTTTCATTTTGCCTGTTGACGATAAGCTTAACATTATGGCAGTGTTAATACTTTAATTGAGGGGTTAAGTTGGGTGTTAGTTTAGTTTAAGGTCATATTGAGTGTTTATTCTATAATAATTTGAATATTAAGGCTGGAAAATTTTCAATTAGAAAATGTTGTTTGTTTGCAAACGATGGTTGTTAGTTTTGATTTTAAATAAAACGTAATAAAATTATGGCAATTTAAATTTAGTGGAAATAGTGGAAAAAGGATTCATTAAGCCTTTTAAAATTAATGTACTTTTTAAGGTTTTTAGTGAAATAATAGTTTTAAGAAAAACTTCTTAAAAAAATTAATAAAATAAATTTTGGAATGTGACACTGAATACGAGGGGAGAATTTTTTCGAAGGTAGTTTTAATTACTAAAATCTTTAATTTTATAATATTTTATTAATATTAATCATAGCAATTAAAAAACCATCATGTTTAGTCAAGCTGTCAGATAGCATTGATTTCTCAAGAAGTTGACAGTTATTTTTTTTAATAAATGTTATTAATAGAAACTAAAGATTGAACAAATTCAATTTACAAATAGAACTGATCAAATGTGCTAAAGATTTATCAATACGTATATGTAATTAAATAATTCTCTCATATTGTTTTTTCTTAAGTAAACAGTATTTATAATTCTAATTAATTATTAATTTAACCACGTACAACTTAGCTCAAATGAAGCGTACAACAATTCTACTCAAATCAGTACATTATAAACACAGGGTCATACTGATCGTATGACGGTTATATTGATGACGTCGTTGACAACAATAAATACATTGTAAAATAATTATTGTATTGAAATAAAACCGGATAACCGCTATTTATCTATCATTTGTTTTTTCAAAGTTTAATGCATTTATATTCTATACAGTCATGAATAAAAGTGAAATGAAATAAATAAATAATAAACACAATAGCATAAAAAAAACTTTTATTTAAGTTTAAAATTGATTATTGTTGTGTAGCAGCAGCTTTAGTACACAAAAGCTCTTCAACAACTGAACTTAAATGTACTTTATGAAGTAACAGCTCATGAATACGAAATTGTTTTTGTTTCATATAAAATAAATGATAAAATTAAAACAACAAATATATTTTATAAACAAAAAGTTTAAAAATATACTTTTGTATATACAATTAACTAAAGAGTTTCAAGTTTAGCTCGAACGATATAAAAGCAAGTGCACTACAGGCGGTGGCTAATGTTGGAGATGTATTTGGTGTTTTTTTTTCAAAGAACTTATTGTTTCAAAATTAAGAAATTTTTTTTATTTTTGGATGAAGTCTAACTAACTAACTAACTAACTAACTAACTAACTAACTAACTAACTAACTAACTAACTAACTAACTAACTAACTAACTAACTAACTAACTTACTAACTAACTAACTAACTAACTAACTAACTAACTAACTAACTAACTAACTAACTAACTAAATAACTAACTAGCTAACTAACTAACTAACCAACTAACCAACTAACTTACTAACTAACTAAATAACTAACTAACTAACTAACTAACTAACTAACTAGCTTACTAACTAACTAACTAACTAACTAACTAACTAACTAACTAACTAACTAACTAACTAACTAACTAACTAACTAACTAACTAACTAACTAACTAACTAACTAACTAAATAACTAACTAATTAACTAACTAACTAACTAACTAACTAACTAACTAACTAACTAACTAACTAACTAACTAACTAACTAACTAACTAACTAACTAACTAACTAACTAACTAACTATTTAACTAACTAAGTAACTAACTAACGAACTAACTAGAGTTCTCAATTGACATCCACAAGGACATTTTTGGAAAAAATAGGCGGAATGGCTATAGGGGGCGTGGCACTTCCATATGAAGAAATTATTAAATCAATTTATCTGAGAAAATATAACAGATAGAGTCTTCAAATTTTGTCGGAACAACTTTAGTTTCAATAATATTATTTAAGGGAAACAGCGGGCGGACTGGAAGTAGGGGACGTGGCACCTACCTAATGAATTAAATATAAAAATTCGCTTATCTGGGAAACTGAGTTAGAATCTTTAAAGTTTGCACGAAGAACTTTAGCATTCATGTAAACATTTTGTGTAATATATTGGCGGACTACCAATGGGGGAGGGGGGCGTTGCACCCCCATATGAATGAAATATACAAAAAATCGTTCATCTGAGAAACTAACAGAACTAGCATCTTAAAATTTACCACGAAATTGAATATTCATCTGATTATTTTGGGTGAGAAGGGCGGATTTTTAATGGGGGGACTTGACACCTCCCATATGAATTAAATACAAAATTCGTTTATCTGGGAATCTATAGCACTAGATTCTTCAAATTTTGCACGAAGAACTTCATATTCATCTGAAAATTTTGGAAGAAAAAGAGCGGACATTTATTTGGGGGGCTTGGAGCCCTCATATGAATTAAATAGAAAAATTCCTTTATCTGAGAAACTATTACAGCCAGAATCTTCAAATTTTATATGAAGAATTTACATTCATGTGAACATTCAGAAAATAACGGTCGGATTTTCCATAGGGGGCTTGGAGTACCCATATGAATTAAATAGAAAATTTCCTTTTTCTGAGAAACTATTACAGCCAGAATCTTCAAATTTTACATGAAGAATTTACATTCATGTGAACATTCAGAAAATAACGGGCGGACTTTCAATAGGGGACTTGGAGTTCGTATAAGCGTTACAAGCATTAGCTCAAAACTAATATATCATCCCCACTAAAGTGGTGAGCTTAATTTTTGCACCAACTAGGTAATGAAGCCAATACAATCCATATCAACTTGTAGGGTGATATGAGAAAAATAAAATAATGAAATGCAATTAAACAAAAATAAACACAAAATTCACAAAAACATCACTTAAAAGAAGCTTTATCAAAATTCTACACGAACAATAAGATGAGATTGAAACTACTTACTACAAATATTGAGCGTAAAAACCCCTCAGCGTTAAGTAACTATAGTATTTTTATTTACTTAATTGTTTTAAGGCAAACTTTTGCCGGACTTAGTGTTTTAGCAACTGTTATCGTGTTTGGTTTAAAGTAAATGTGAATTATAATAAAAAAAGTGAAATTTACAAAATGTTCAAGTGGCAAATCTGTGTAGCGTTATTGTTTTTGCTGATGACCTTGAGCGAACCAAAGCGTGTTAAACGCATAGTAGGGGGTCATCATGCTAAGGCACCACCGCCAGATGATCCCGTAGTATTTACACGTATTTATAATCGTGATGCCCGTGTTGAAGGATTCCGGAATTCTAATACTAAAGTCTATACATTTTTGGGATTACATTATGCAGAACCACCAACCGGATCTAATCGTTATGCTCGTCCGGTTTATAAAAGGCTGATGGGTGATGTTAATGCCACAGTTTATGGACCACCTTGTATACAACCAGATCCACAAAATTTAAATCGTATTATAGGCGACGAGGATTGTTTGCTGTTAAATATTTATACACCACGTATGCCAGATGAAACAACGGGTCTGCCTGTCATAGTATGGATACATCCGGGTGGTTTTCGTTATGGTTCGGCTAATCAATATGATGCCACACCTATTGCTCAACAAGGCGTTATTGTAGTAGCACCTCAATATCGTTTGGGTTCTTTGGGTATTATAGGTGATGGTAGTAAAGAATTTGATGGCAATTTAGCAATTTTCGATATGGCTGCAGCATTGAGATGGGTTAATGATTACATCTCTCATTTTGGTGGTGATCCTAAACAAATCAAGGTAGTGGGTCATGGTTCGGGGGCTGCCAGTGCCATGTATTTATCAATGTCTAGATCTGCACGAAGTGCGGGTGATATAACCGGTGTGGTGGCTATGTCCGGTACGGCTTTATCACAATATGCCACCGATAGGGAACCGGTACAAAGTGTACAGGAAGTGGCGGAAATAAATGGCTGCCCAACTACCAGTGAAGTGGAAATTATTAAGTGTTTAAGACAGGTGTGTATATTTGAGGAAGTCAGACGGATATGCAAAGTGTTAGAAAATTATTAGGAAACAGTCCATTTTAAGCTTGGTCCCTTCGTTTCTACCTAATCGAATTTTTGCTTATTTTTTGAGATGAAAGTACAATTACTGTTAAAAGTTTTTTCTAGTTATTGTTAAAGTGCCTTATTCATAACAATTTGTCAAAGGTTTATTGAACAAATTTTGTATGACAAATTGTCTTAAATTAAATTATTATAAATAATACCCTTAATTTCTAATAATTAATACATTTAATCAGGTAGACAAACAAATTGACAAAGGATCGACTGGTGGAGATGTTTAGGTGTTACAAACGAAATGATAAAATCAATTTTATATTTTTTATCTTTCACAGAAAACCGCCGAAGAAATAATTGAAAATGATTCCAAAATACAAACTGAAAGATTGGCTGGTCGAGCTATGATTAAAGCGCTTTCCGGTAGTATAGGTTTCCAGCCTCACATTGAGAATGAAGATGATGGCCGCGCTCTACCAAGTCTAATAGTGGGAGAACCAGATCAACAATTGAAAAGTGGAAATTTTACAGCAATACCTTTGCTAACGGGAGTTACAAAACATGAGACAGCCAATGCCTTTACTTTAGATAATATAAATAAAGTATTTGGTTCAGCTGAAAATTTTTTAGGTTCCCTAACAAGCACTCTGCAAAATCTAACTGAATTTTTGAGAGTGGACAAGATAACAGGAGAAATAAGTAAGGCGCAATTGCCTGGGTTATCTAGTGCTTTAACGCCCACTTTAAATGATGTACTCAAAGTACCAGAAACATTGAATTTAAATGAGATTTTAACAAAGGTAATTTTTAGTTAATATTCCAACCAAAAATTTTTGTAAACATATTATATTCTTCAGATAGTTGAGTCCACCACAGATGTCTTATTCAACCTACCGGCTGTTTTAACCACACAAGTATGGTCTAAAATTGCTCCCGCCTTTATGTATAGTTTTGAATATAATGGCACCATTTCCAAAGGTATTAACTTTCTACGTGGTCTACCCATAGTAGCGGATACAAAAAATTCAAATTCCGAAATTGTGTCTCATGGTGATGAATTGGGTTATTTGTTTGATTGTAATGATATCTATGGCAATCCTCTGCCTGAAACTCATCTAACTTCTGAGCAAGATTTAAAGGTGCGCAGTAATCTTATTGGTATGATTGTTAAATTTGCCAAAGATTTTAAAGAGGACACTAAAATTGGTGCATTTAGTGATGATCTCTTTAAAAGTGTTACCGGCAAAGGTACACCTTTCATAAAAGTCGATACCGATATAACTGCCGATTCAGATTTCCGTTTCTGTGAACTGTCTTTATTTGGTGCTTCCTTAAGTCCAGTTACTTCTACTTCTTGTGAAGGACTGGGTAGTATTGTTTCTTCGCTGCAGGGATCATTGGGACAAGTGACTAACGTTTTGGGAGGCTCCAATTTGGGTGGTGTACTTAGAGGTGGCAACACTGGTACTGGAGGTTTACTAGGCAGTCCGTTTACAGGTGGCAATACTGCTACTAATACTCGGAAAACTGGAGGCTTATTTGGTTTACTTTGAAGTGGGAATTGTGTTTAAGTGTTTTATTATAACTTTTGTATATTATATTTTTCTATTAAAATTTAAAAAAAAAAATAAAAATTCATGTATGGTTGCAATATAAAAACTTCCAATAATTGAATTATTATAACTTTTGTATATT
>NC_060950.1:18762617-18766405 GCF_022045245.1 Lucilia cuprina
ATTGTTTCCTTCCATTATGGATTTCCATTTAGTCAAATTACTTGGCAGCAAGTATTAGTATGGGTTTTCAAGAGCTTTTCATTTAGCTGTTAATGAAAAAGAGGGAAAATTTGATATCAATTGTCATTGTATAGGGAGATGTTGTTGTTGTTGATGTTTCTGATTTTGGTTCTCATAATGTTTGCTAGTTATTGTTTTATTTATTCATAAGAGGGTGGTGTGTGAATAAAAATCTTTTAATTAGAAACTAAATTTTTAAAGCGAAAGTTTTTTATGACTAAGAAGGAAAGCTTAAATTTTTCGATTTTAGTTGGAATTTAACTTTTATCCCATCCCTCGCATTAATTTATAACATTGTTCTAGCAGCCTCCTTCAATTGTAAAACTTTTAACATATTAAGGAAATGAAGATAAGAATTTCAAGTATTTTTATGAATTGTTATTTGTTGGAAATTTCTTCTTTTTTATTATTTTTGTTTGAAAAAAAAATGTGGTTACAATTATTATTGTTGTTGTTTTTAATTTGAAAGTTTCATACTGTGTTATAGAAATTTGAATAAGTGTTGTTTTAATAATTGGAATTTGTTTTAGTTGTCGATGGTATATTTGTTGAGAAAAGCACAAAATTTAAAGAGGAAATAAAAAGTTTTTGTTTGTTTGTAGTTTTAACTTGAATAAATTTAAAGTTTTTTTTCTATTTTTTATTTTAGTTATATATGGAAATTAGAGTCTGGAGTTAAATCGATCGCCAAAATTGACTAAGGAATTTATAACGATCGATTACAAAAATTTACTTTAAAATTTAAGGAAATTATAGCGATCGATCACCAAAATTTTCCAAAGAGAGTAAGAGCGATCGATAGCCAAAATATGTACTAAAGAAAATTAAAGCGATCGATCCCCTAAATTTAATAAGGAAATTATAGCAATCAATCGATAAAAATTTACTTAAGAAACTATAGCGTTCGATTGCCAAAATTAGCTATAGACATTATAACGATCGATTGACAAAATTTATTAAATAAATTATAAAATTTACTAATAAAATTATAGCAAAAGATTTCCAAAATAAACTAAATAAGTTTTAGCGATCGATCCTCAAAATTTACTAATGAAATTATAGCGTTGAATCTTCAGAATATAAACAAGTAATTATAGCGATCGATCGCCAAAATTTATTAAAGAAATTACAGCAATCGATCGCAAAAATTTACTAAAGAAATTACAGCGATCGATCGCCAAAATTTACTAAAGAAATTACAGCGATCGATCGCCAAAATTTACTAAAGAAATTACAGCGATCGATCGCCAAAATTTACTAAAGAAATTACAGCAATCGATCGCCAAAATTTACTAAAGAAATTACAGCAATCGATCGCCAAAATTTACTAAAGAAATTACAGCGATCGATCGCCAAAATTTAGCGATAGATCTCAAAAATTACTAAAGAAATTATAGCAAAAGATCTCCAAAATAAACTAAAGAAGTTTAAGCGATCCTCAAAATTTACTAATGAAATTATAGCGTTGAATCTTCAGAATATAAACAAGAAATTATAGTGATCGGTCGCCAATATTTACTAAAGAAATTACAGCGATTGATAGCTAAAATTTACTAAAGAAATTACAGCGATCGATCGCCAAAATTTACTAAGAAAATTATAGCGATCGATTTCAAAAATTTACTAAAAATTTATAGCGATCGCTACTACTAAAGAAATTATAGCGATATATCTCCGAAAGTTACGAAAGAAATTTACTAAAGAAATTACAGCAATCGATCTACAATATTAACTAAAGAAATTAAAGCAAACGATTCCTAAAATTTTGCGATCAATTTGCAATTAATTTAGTGTCAGATCGTTTTAAAAGAAAATTGTAGTGATCTTTAGTTTAAACCTGCTGAAAATCACTGATATAAACTAAACTATTGACGATCATGTCCGATTCGTACGAGTTTCATTAGAAACATTTAATTTTTTAGAAAATTTAAGATTTTAAAAAAGTAATCATAAATCATTTTATTTTCTAAACTGATTTAAATAATATCTGCTCGGCAGCTGCCAAAGAAATCTAAACAAATTAACTTTAATCACAACAATCGAAATTCTCACATTCCACTTGTAAAATTAAAGCTCACAAAGAAATCTTTAGTAAATATATAATTATGCCAGTCATTCAATATGTATTACCCTGCCATCACACTTTAACGAAGTGGAAAATAGTGTTAAAAATTATTTAGCAAAAGCCTTGACAGGCAGCCCTAATTTCCACCCCCACACAATATCATCTGTTACACATTCCTATAGATTCCCCTGGTTGAATGTTTTCCCACAATCTTTCTCAAATAACCATTCATTTCAACAAAATCACCTCATTAGTCATTTCAAAACAATTAATTACACAAACATTTAAAATCGGACATCATTTATAACAACTATACTCAATTCTAACTGACTGTCAGCCTGTGTGGCAGCCATTGGTCGTTCAGTTGTTTAAATAGAAAATGAAAATGGAAAAGAAAAAATCATCATTATATTTAATATTATTATTTCACCCCCAAGTCTTAATATCATCATCATTTGCGATTTAATAACAATAAATCCAAAAAAAGATTTAAAGAATATTCATCATAACACAAGTGACAACCAACATTAATCACATATTATTTTTCTTTTGCTCTTAGTAGCAAAAACAAAACAAAAATAAAATAAAAATATCTACAGGCATGAAAATATTATAAAAGAAGAAAAAACTGAATTTTATCCATAATGAGCAACAAATAGACTTTTGCAATGTGTTAAACTACATGGCAGTCAGCCACATTTTACAATGCAGAATAAATATGAATTAAAAATTCAATTAAAAAGATTTCCTTTTTTTCCTGGCCATAATTAAAATAACAACAATGATATTTGCAATAAATATACAAATACACTTGCATACCAACGTGTTTATTACCAATTCACTAACATTTATTTTACAAACATATGTTGCATGCATGTATGTATATGTATGCTTACTGACAGCTGATGCAAGTGTGAGTGTCAAAAGGTAATTTTCCAATTATTGAACGTTTGGCAAATTATAAAAGTTTGTATTAATTAAAACACAAAACGCATCTTCTCTTCAGAAGTGTAAGTAAAACTTATGTACATATGTATGTGTGTATGTTCACATATTTGTCCGTCTGATTTTGTGTTCCCGGTTGTTCTATAGGTATTCCTTTTGCTTCGTAACTGACTCAAATTTAAATAATTTTACATGATTTCTGTCGAATGTTCTCTGTAATCTAGAGAATAAGTTTATTGTCATATTACTGTGTACTAGAAATGATATATTTGGAAATCGACAGTGTTTACTGTAGAGTGTCACTTGGGTTTTCTTCCTGATAAAAATTAGTCACATAACTAATACTGTAAAAGTTTATGTGTAGAAACACCTGTCCGGCATGGTCTTCCAAAACTGTAGGGACGCATATAATTGTGTTGTAAGTGTGTTGCAACTAATTGTAATGTGTGCGAGAAAAACATATTTTCACATTATATTGGTTAAGTCTAAGTAAGAGTAAACGTATAATAATGTGTGAAAATATTACACCGCCGTTGCTTGTTTTTGGAAACATACTATGATTACCTGCTTTAGGGGAAATACTAATGTAATTTTAAGTCTATAGTCTTGACTTTAGTCCAGACTATAGACTGTTCTATAGTCCAGACTATAGACTGTTCTATAGTCCAGACTATAGACTGTTCTATAGTCCAGACTATAGACTGTTCTATAGTCCAGA
>NC_060950.1:18766505-18771230 GCF_022045245.1 Lucilia cuprina
AGTGGACTTAACTACATTCTGATCTTTAGACTCTAAAATCTGTACTATAGAAGCAACTTTGATCTGGCTGATGCAAATATGTATATGAGCAATTATCAAAGTTCTTTAATTCTTTTGAAACTGAACTAAATTGTTAATAACTTTGGTAAGAGTAAAATGTCAAACAAAATTTTTTTCAAGATTACATACACAAGACTTCCAGTCTAAAAATTGTAACACTCTAGGTCTTCATTTCTAAACGTAATCGTAAACTTGAACGTAAATTTTTCAAAATGTCAGTTTTTAGCGCGGCACATTTGCACTTATATAGAAAATTTTAATTATTGCGTAAATTGAGCTTTTAGTTGTTTTGAAATATAAAATCGGAGGAGCATGCAAAAATATTCGAATGCAAAAATGTTATTAAAAAATTTTATAAAATTTCATTTTATTATTTTTGTGATTTTATTTGTAGATAATAGATAATGACGAACACAATGGTTTGGGATCATAACTGTATTTTCCAAAGCACATCATGGATGATGCTCAAAATTCCTCAAAATTGTTACCATTTGCAAGTTTTCTTAATACTTTAATGTAAAACTGGGGCGCATTAAAAAAGTTAAATAATTGTAGTTTTTTTTTAAATAAATCTTATGGTAAGTATTTAATGCGTTAAATTGAATTATTTTTACAATTATGTACAACTTTTTTCAAATAGTACATACTATTTTTAAGAATTTTTTAATATATTAAAGAGAAAATCGCTATAATTTTTGCGCCCCTCGATTAAAATAATTAACGCGAACGAATTCATCATATATTAGGGTCTGTTTATATTCACACAAAATATTTTGAATGTGCCACCAAAAAATTTTTTTGATTTTCTTTAACTCTAAAATCAAATTTTTTTGATAATTGGTCATATTTATCTTAATAAAAAATTCATATATAAATACTATATACGATCTAAAAATATTTTTCCTTTTGTGACACTATTCAAAAATTAATGTAAATATTTACTTTTTTATTATTTTATCACTTTTATTTAAATTAAAAAAAATCTACTATTTATATAAATATTTGCTAAAGGCTTTATTTTGAATCCTTGTTATATGTTTGTATCAACATTTGACATAAAATTTTTCTTCTACTTTAAAAAGAGATTTAGTTTATATCTTATTCTCTACATTTTTTTCTGTCAAATTCTATGTCATTTTCATTTTCTCCATATGAGCTGTTATTGCAACATTTGATTGCAACAATAGATGATTTTTTTTGCATTCAGTTGTTTGCATGTCTATGTCCTTATGTTTATTTCTAGATCTTTTAACTTTTGCTAAAAGTTAAAATAAATATTTTTCTTTTTTATATTTATCTATTATTCTAGGGAAGAAAGAAAATAAAAATGCAACAAAATATTCAAATGATTGAGAACATGATGATGATGATTGTAAAAAATAAAAATAACAAACATATTGTTAAAATATGTATGTATTTATGTATTTATAGTGGTTTTCTGTATTGTCTGCCCACAATTCCCAACTAGAGAATGTTGCATGTTGTCGGTTTTATGTCGAAGTCTAAGGAAGAATTATTGAAAAAGGGAGTATAGGAAAATAAAATACTAAACAATTCTGCATTTGTCATGTTTAAAAGTTGCATATTTTATACTTTTGTTGACAGTTTCAATTTCAATATTATTCTTTATTTGTTTTGTTTTTATTTTAGTTTTAATATTTGTTTGTCGATTGTGTGTGTGTGTGTGTGATGGATTTGATTTAAAAGTGGAATGGTTGGATTTGTAAATGATTTATAATAAAATAATTTTATTGTTTTTTTCATAATCCTAATATGGTTTAGACAAAATTCTTATAAACAAAAGAAAAAGTCTATATATATCTCAAATATATAGACTTGACCATAGTCTGGACTATAAAATTTACTACAATCAGTGAATTCGAGAAAAGTCAGGATTATGCCCTTAATTAATTTTTAAACTACAAACTTAACTATAGGGTGAACCATACTCTATACTATAGTTCGAACTGCATACTCATCTATAGTCTGTACTAAGACTCAACTATAAACTTATCTACAGATCATGATCTTGACAATATATGTATTATAGTCTGGACTATGGACTATATTATATGGACTCACGTATAGTCTGAAATATATACATGGCTATATTCCGGATTATAGCCTGCACTGCATACGAGACTAATATATACTATAGACACACCCATAGTCTGGTCTTGACTATAGAGTCGACTGATAATATTGTCTAGATATCAAACTTTAGTCCAGCCTAAAGTGGTCTGGACTATAAACCCGACTATAGGCTAGATTCTCGAGTATAGAATAGATATAGTCGACTTCAGTATGAGCTGAATTGTAACTCAATAACTAGATGAATTTGATGAATATGACAATATTCATGTCTAAACTATATATTCATGTCTGGAATATATACATGACTATATTCTGGACTATAGTCAACATTATAGCTGCATACTAGACTAGTATATACTATAGAATCACTCATAGTCTGGTCTTGACTATATAGTCTATTGGTAATAACGTCTGGATATCAAAATTTAGTCCAGTCTAAAGTGGTTTTGATTATTGTCTTGACTATAAACTCCACTATAGATTGGATTCTGGAGTATAGAAAAGATAAAGTCGACTTCAGTTTGAGCTAAATTACATCTCAACAACTAGATGAATGAACTGAACTGAACAACCTTCAAACCATTTTAACTTTGCAGACAATACATTTCTCTTGTCTATTTAATATGTCAACGCTTGTCTAGAACTAAGTTTTTTCCCATAAAAATATTTAAAAAATCTTAAAAGTAAAATTTCAAAAAATAGTAATATACAAAGATTATAATTTAAAATAGTTTTTGCTATTAAAAGTTTTTAATTTTCGTAAAAATTTTATAAAATATTTATTAATCTCTAAACTTTTTAATCTAATCTTTGCGATATATTTACGAATATTTTTGCAAATATGTATGTATGTATTTTTCAAATATTGTTATTTAATACGATTATTAAAGTTAAATTTTTGATTGCTACAAAATTACTATAGAAACTTTGTAGTTACTGCTGTCAGCTTGAGGTTATTTTTAGAAACTTATAAATAAAATATTTATATACATATTAGAATTAAATTCTACATACTAGCACTTATAGAAACACATGTGTATAAGTACATTGTCCATGTGTGTATATTGTTGGTTATGTTTGTGATCTGTTAAAGTGACCTTTTACTTTTCCTTTTGGCTTGTTACGATGACTAGTTAGTTGGTTGGCTGTAGCTAGTGACCGGTAAAAGTCATAAAATTTTCTAAAATAAAAACAATATTTTGCAAAATTAGATTTTCTCGTAATAAAGTTTACGAACATTATTAGAAACATTTCTAGTTGAGTGTGTATGAGTGTATGTTGAAAACATTGTTGTTTTATTAACATTTTCAAAAGGGTTGGGTACGAAATGAACCACGCAAATATTAAATCAAAAGAAAATGTAATTAAAATTGTAATAGAATCGACTGTAATCTGGTGTATAGATCCGAGTACAGTCTATTTTTTGGACAACACTATAGAATCGACTATTGACCAGACAATACAAGTAGCAATTTTCTGAAGCCACTTAAATGTGACTATAGACCCGACAATAGTTTGGACTATAGAGACAGTGCAGATTAAAGACCCGATTACCGTTCAGTCTTAAAAGCCGATCAAGATCTAGTCTAAACAAACGACTTTAGACTACACTATACATCATATTATAGTAACTATCCGATTGTTTGTAAAATATTCCATAAGTAAATATTGCTGGGATATTTAGTTATTCACTGAGTATTATAGCCTGCTAGTTATACGATTAAATTATAAAGAGTTTTTCTTTCTCCTTTTGCCTGTGATTATGGGAGTTTCAACATATGGCCCAAAATAAAGTTTTAGTTTCATGTTAAAATACACAGACAAACACATGGCTTAATTGATATTTCATTGTCATATCAGAGAGTATGCGTGTTAAATGAAGGTGTTTACTACTTTTTTACCTCCTATATTATAAATATTATTTCTTTTTTAATTTTAGATTTATTTTTATTTTTTGTGGCAAATAAAGATAATGAGATTTTGATGCGAAAAATATTAATTAATGGAAAAAATTGTGTTTTTATTATCTGTCTTTATAAGTAGGTAATAATATGTGTAACAGCGGTATGTGGCTTAATTCTCCACATGAAGTGTTAATCATGGCCCAAAAAAATATGTTTCGTTAATTTAATCAAAGCACGCAAACCACGCATCAGCATCCAGGCATAATAAATTTGAAAAATGTGTATTTTTTAGCATGAAAAATGCTTGAGCTTTTATTAAATCAATCAAAAGGAGAACGTTATGAATAATGATTAAGAAAATTATTTTTTTTTTTTTTGGAAATATTTTAAACGAAAAATATGAAAACTTCTATATAAGTGCATGTAAGAAATTTCAATGAAATACATTCAGGTATTTTACATAACGTGGTAAGGGTATTCGGTGTTTGTGCGGATGTTTGTAAAGTATACAATATATGTACGTAAAACACTAGTTCTAAAACTTACCAATAACTTCTACTTAGTTCAGTTCTAGTTCAGTTCTAGTTCAGTTCTAGTTCAGTTCTAGTTCAGTTCTAGTTCAGTTCTAGTTCAGTTCTAGTTCAGTTCTAATTCAGTTCTAGTTCAG
>NC_060950.1:18771330-18776944 GCF_022045245.1 Lucilia cuprina
TTGTTTTGAGTATAGACTACACTATAGTATTGACCAGAGACTAGATAATACTCTTGACTATAGACTAGAATCTTATCTGTAGTCTTGGCTTAGAACTTCAGTCTTGACTATAGACTAGACTATTGTTTTAATTATAGACTAGACCATAGACTAGATAATAGTCTTGACTATAGACTAGACTAGAATCTTATCTGTAGTCTTGGCTTTGGACTTCAGTATTGAATCAAGACTATAGTCTTGACCATAGACTAGATTATAATCTTGACTATAGACTAGATTATAGTCTTGACTATAGACTAGACTAGAGTCTTGTCTGTAGTCTTGGCTTTACACTAGACTAAAGTCTTGACTGTAGTCTTGGTTATAGACACTATAGTATTGACTGTAGACTAAAATACACTTGATTGTAGACTATGTATTTTTATTATATATTTAAGTGGGCTAAAGTTATTATAGTTTGCTTCATCCTCAAAATATTTTCCATTCATTTAACTCTTCGCACTTGTTGTCTCTAAAGACAAATTAGAATGAAAACCGATAATGCAGTTTATTATCAAGAAAACTAAATAATAATCTATTCCTACCATACTTCACACCTTTATCAATAAACTAAACACATAATCGTGTCAATTAACATATCAAATCTTTCATTTGAAAAAAATCACATAAAATGAAATATCATAATCGTAAAAAAATCATATAAATGTAGTAAAATTAAAGAGAATTGTAAAAAAGCAGCGGCTTTTATTGCATTTTACAAGATAAATTAAGCAAAGCGTGGGTTTCATTAAAGCACTTGGAGTAAAGAAAAACCTTAAATAAATAAATAAATAAAATTATACAAAAAAGAGTCACATAGCATGCAGAAAAAAAAAAACGTAAATGCTAAATTGATAAAGCATAGCATTATTTTGGCAAAGATTTGTTTTTCCAACAGATCAAAAAAGAGCAGTACAGAGACCCATTACTTTACTTGCACGTAATAACAAATATGAATCATGTTTTTATATGAAAAATTTGCATACAATGAGTATGTGCTAATGTTTGTTTTTTCTCTTTTTTTCCTTCTTTCTAATAACACAAAAATATATATTTATTTATTTGTGTTTATTTTATAACTATTGTATAAGCATATTAAGATATATGACAAAAAAACTTTGTGTATTTACAGAAAAGTTACAAAGATAAAGCTTTGTGATACCCTACGCTTATATTTATAAATATTCAAAGATATTAAGTTGACTAGAAAGGAGTTATAGCTACATGTTTGAAATACATTTCCATCTTACTGAACTACAATCAGAACTGGTATAAAAACTTGATTTTTCTCTAAATAATATTTTGCTCATAGGAAAACGTAGAATAGATTATAGTCTGTAGAGTATTTATACTATTCCAGCAAAAAAAATCTCATTATTTTAATATCCAAGCCAAAATAAAACGAAGTACTTCCAAAAATAACATTTATCGCCACTTCAAAAGTAGCACAAAATAATTTTTTTTATATTGTCTGTTGAAGTGATCTTTATTAACTTACAAAGAAGTGAAAAGAATTTGTAATTTATTTATGTTAATATGATTTGAGTCAAATTAGTTGTAATCTATAATACTGAAATTTCACTTACTAATATCTTTCAAAAAAATGACATAAAAATAACTTCCTGATAATGACTTCAAATGTGAAAAATTTGGAATCAAATAATAATGATATCCCTCCTATGATAAGCTTGTGTTAAAATCATCACTTCTTGAGGTCTTTTTCAGTACTTTTATGGAGTAAATTCTACTTCTTTTTAGCTTCTTTAGAAGTTCTTTTTATTTTGCTAGGTAGTGTCATTGGTGGCAAGTACTTACCATGAATGTTACAAGTAATTAGAAAAAGTAGAATTTCGAATGACTAAAGTGTGGACTATTGGCTATAGTCTACATTACAGACTATAGTTTGAACTATAGATTGTAGACTGGATTATGGCAGCATATAGTCTGAACTATATGCTGCATTCCGAACTATTGGCGGTAGTCTGAACTATAGACTATACATTCTCGATTATAGACTATACATACTGGACTGGAAGTACAGAATATATTCTAGACTATGGTCTCCCCTGAACTTGTTTCCATGATGAAATCTCCATCATGGTGTATTGCAATCCCGTGGTGAAGAGGTACTGCCAATACCTCTAGTCTGCCGGAACTATAAACTGGTGATGTCAAATGTATCCTTGGCTTCGCCTCGTAATGATTTGGCATGAGGTCTAACCAGAGCACCATATAATCTGGCACTACGTATGGCCAGTTGCCCGCAGGACTATGTCCTTGCTTGTCAGTTGGTTGAGATTCCTTCGGGATCCACGTAGTGGCTGTGGTTTAATACCCAAAATCGCGGGGAGAGAAAACTGATATATCCTATACCTAATGGGTTGGATAAATCTCTCTTCAAACAGGTCTGTGTACAAAGCAGCATATGTTGAATTCCTAAACCCGATCGGTATCTATAACCGTTCGTTTAGTGGGACGCCAGTATATGTTGGGGAATTGTTAGGTAAGTTTTCAATGGTTGTCTGTCATCCCTTAGATCGATCTTTATGATCATGGGAATGGAACTTATGATAAAATTGGTGAAAGATCGGGAAAGTCGCCATATATTGGAGATTAGTACTGATTTAGTATGCCTTTTTACGCTTCGGGGAAGTTCTTCGGTGCTGTTGCCATCTCAACAGGATATATTGATACATACTGCACTACTATTTGTCGGGGTAATTATTGGAATTAATTGACTTTGGAAATTCCTATTTCCTTTATTACATTGATGGTTCATAAAAGAGGGATCCTGATCCATTTTGTTGGGTATTTCTGAGAGCCATCTCAGTAGTTTGGTTGCGTTGGCTTTAAGAGGTTAAGGAATTCACTGTAATGGGTCATTAGATGATGGCGATTGCATTTTAATATGTCTAGGCTATAATCTATAATATTATCTGCACTATAGACTATAGTCTGGGCTATTGCCTACAGTCTGGGCTATTGCCTGTAGTTTGGACTATAAGCTATAGTCTGAAGTACAAATTATAGTTTGTACTATAATATATAGTATGTTCTATAAACTATGATGTGTACTATAGACTATTGTCTGTACTATAGACTAAAGTTTGGACTGTAGCCTATAGTCCAGCCCGTAGACAGAATACTAGAGACATCATTGCAAACATAACCATATACCGACTATACCCAGTTCACTATAACAATATTAAAATGTTAAACATAGTAAATCTACACAAATTAAATAGAAAAACTAAAAATAAGAAACGTGCTGCAGCAGTAAGTAGTTTTAGGGAAATAAATCTAATGTGGGTAATTATGATGCAGATAATATGACATTAAATTTTTCATATTCACATGTATATTCGTGTCTTTTTTTTAAACATACCTACAACATAAGCAACACTTATTCATTTTCTAGCAGGCTAAATAGAAAATTATTCATTTACTGGTACTAAATAAACTGTAGTAGTAAGCATGAGTGTGTCTCTGGAATGGTACGTGTAATTGAGACAATTTTTTTTCTTTTTGAATACACAGCTGCACATAAATACAAATCAAGTCATTTGCTAAGTTTTTAATGTGACTACAATAGAAGCTATGACAAAAAAAGTGCAAAACTGGGAGTAGATTTTCAAAGATTTGTTGACACTTTAAGTGCTTGATTTATTTTTTTTTTGACTTTTTTATATTTGTATAATAAAGTAGTTGTAAAGGGGTTTATAAACTAGGTTTTAAGCAGTGTAATTTGGATTTTGTTGTAATTATATATTTAAAGGAAATGCTGTGTAATGATAAAATTTTAAAGTTTGTTGCTTAAGTCTTTTGTTTGGGTTAAATTAAAAACAAAACCATAAGTTATATAAAGCCAAACTATTTGTGAACTTGTGTTAAATGATTCTTACAATTTCATTCCTCCCCAATAAACACAAATGATTTCTAAAATCTTTTACCCTTTTAATTTTAAATTTAATTAGAAACACTCAAACAAAACAAAGACATTACATTTATATCTTGTTTAATGTTTTTGTGTTTATTTCCAAATAACACATGATTATTTCTTATCACAAAGGCAAAGAAGTAAACAAAACAAAAGACTTAAGACACGAACTTGTTTCATGCTAACATCACAAACAGTGTAACAAGTAAATGATGTTTTCTACCTTAACAACCTTGTACTTGAAAGAGATCACACGACCCAAACACAAGAATTAAACAAAATAAATTGCAAATCGAAAAAAATGGGGAAAAAGAGAAAAATTCTCTAAAAATAATCAGCAAAAAGGCGAAAAATAAAACTAGCTAAATTTAAAGTAAATTTGTTGTAATTAACAGAAATGTCTTTCTAATACTCAATATTAAGGAAAAAAGTTAATCAGCCTTTAAGTAGTAGTTTCTTTAGCTAAAGCAATTTCAAAAACCAAATAGCTTTGTTTAAGTGTTTTGCGGATTTTTATGTATTTCAAGTAGCTGACAATTGTTAGTCAATAACATTTGTACAAAACAACAAAGAAATAACTAAACTGCAGTATAAAACGCATTTATTGGTGTTTAGTTTTTTTTTTTAAATTTTCATTACCACTGTTGTGTTAAAGAGAGAGAGGAAAAAATTTACGTCCGTAAAAAAACACCTTTAACAGTCAGCGTAACAATATTGAACTTGGTTTTGTGTTTTCATTTAGATTCGTTTATTTGTTAACTTGGTTTATAAGGTGTTTTATGTTAAACGTTTTACCTCCTCTTTATAGTACATATTGTTCTTGTTAGTTAGTATTTCGTTGTTGTATTGGTTTGCAGTTAAGTTTTATTTGTTTAGCAGTTTTATTTGTAACGCGTTTTTGATTAGCTTTCCGCATTGTTGTTTTCTTTCTTATTTTGTTGGAATATATACAAAATGTTTCTTTTTTGCTTTGTTTGCTGGGTATTTTAAACACAGTTGGCACTTACAAATGATGCTTATCAGAAATCACGAATGTTTGTTTTGTAAAACCTGAAGAAGTTGTGTTCTATTCGATTGCATTTTTGTTTTCTTTGACAAATGCTAAAAAAAACATGCAAAACATTTTCCATACAAGAGAAAAAGAATTTTATATAACCAAATAAGTTCCATTTGTAAAAAACAAGTGTATTTTTTTCAAAAAGTTTTTATCACAAGTGATGATTGTTTGGTAGAATATGGGTAAAGTTATGCAATCTGTATGTGTTATATCTCCTATTCATATAAGAAAGAAAAACTTTAACTTATGATCAATTAAGCGAGTCCAAAATATTGGTCCTTTAAGTATTGGTTGAGTATCAATTTCTGAGTCTGTCCATCCATCCATCCATCCATCCATATAAAAAGATGAATTAATGAAATTTTGTTCTTACATTTCTCTCAGGTCCATAATTCACTTAAAAACATTGCCAAGCGATAAAACTCGGAAGAAATATAATTTATAAAAAATACATTCATTCAGTAAATTTTACTAGAATTGCTATCAAGCTTTCCACTTTCAGAAATTAAATATATACTATTTAAAGTTGTATAAATTTTTGTATTTTTGTATTGTTATAAATTTTTGTATTTTAAATTGAG
>NC_060950.1:18777044-18778217 GCF_022045245.1 Lucilia cuprina
AACTTAACGTCTAATAAAAAATAAAAAATAAAACACACCACATTAGGTGGTACAAGTGGTCTTGTAAATGAAAAATTACTACCAAATTGTTTACAATATTAACGGTTTTATGCTAATTTTTGTTTAAGACTTTTAGTTTATATTTTGGTTTCTTTTTATCTGCTTGTCAGTATTGTAAGTATGTTGCAGTGTTTGTGTTGTTGGTCTTCAAAGACTTTGCCGTTTTGTGTGACCAGCCGTGGACGTTTAATCGGCAGTTTTCGACCTGTTAATAAACAGTTTTTAATTAGTTTTTAACAGCGGTGGGTCTCGGAGTTAAAAAATATCTTAGAAATTTTTTTAGTTTTTCTTTACATGCTCTACATTTCTTCGCTATTTGTGTTTATTTTTGGAATGGGTGGTTTCAGTATTTTTTTGGCATTAATATGATTGCTGTCATAAGTTGTCAAATTGTATTAAATTTAGCTATTTTTGTGAAATGGTTTTGAAAAATGTAGTAATTGGCAAACGGTTCAAATTGACATTTTTTCTACGGTTTATAATTTTGCTTATAGGCCAATTTTTCTGATTCTGAATACCTTGGGACGGTAAGAAATTCGCTAAATTGTCTTCGTTACTATTAATACATAAGTTAGTCCAACATTCTACATCAACCCTTCTCCACTACATTCGCTCTCCACTCAACCCCTATTTCACAACGCTTCGTCTAACTCAAACCCTCTCTACACTACACCACTTCCTCTCAATATATATTTTCCTCTAGTTGAATACCTATAATCAGAAGGAGTCATTTACGAGCAAAGAATCTAACAGTAGATATGTTAGATCAGGTTATTGGAGAAATTCCTTAGGAGTGTATATTAGGATTAAACACATATCGGTTTAAAGACTGATGCTCAGGGCAGTCAATATTACGGAATAAAGTCGTTGTCAAATTAATGACATACCAGATAAATCAACATCGGCTCTCGATGTTTGCTCTTGATTATGTAGGATGATGATAGATGCACGTACCTTTACTATATTGTTGGGCTATATTTAGGGTCCCTGAGAGTCAGAACAACTCTTTGACTTATTTGATATATTCGAACTTCGTTCTAGCAATTACGTTTCTAGATTCAGTTGCCGAATCAACAGATACCATGGTATTGGTTGAAATATTGATACACGGAA
>NC_060950.1:18778317-18780817 GCF_022045245.1 Lucilia cuprina
TTTTCAACCACTGGGTGAGCTTTTGCAACGACTCACTACCGCCCCATTGTGTATCTTACACTCTGCCATGAGCAAGCTCAATCGAACCCCGACAAAGATAAACCATATATGTCGTCCAACCACACAACTGAGATAACTCTAGGTAGTTCGAAGCACGACCATGAAAGAAAGTCGCATGAAGGAAAATCATTTCGTCAAATCCATTCAACAAACATCAAAAACAACTAGAAAATATGGTGGTGTGTCATAATGTCATATGACAATTTCAAAACTATCACAATGTCTAAAAGCAATGCGGCAGACATTCCATGGATTTCAAAGTTCATTACCAAAAAAAGGCTTATTTTAACGAAGTCGGTCCATGGACATTATGACATTTTAAAAAAGTGACATAATGTCAATAGACATTATGTCGCTTTAAGGTGTGTCATAAGGTCTATGAACATTATGACACTGGACATTAGGACACGTCACCGAAAACATCACCTCGTATACCCAATTTTTGCATTATCAGCCACAAGATAGTTCTGCAGGCAACTAGCCAGGCGTAGTACCAGATTATATGGTGGTCTGTCATATCATCCAAGTTTATAGTCCAGGCAGAATAGAGGTGCTGTTAACACCACTTTACCCCGAATATTCTCACTAAATTGAGTTCTTTGTTAAATAACATATAAAATTTCCCGCTCTAACATAAGTTAAATATCAGTCAACAAAGAAAACACTAGTCGATAACCCTTTTCTCCACACCAATTATTACAATTTAATAAAAATGAAATCGGTAGATGAAAAGTGCAACACAAAAAAAACTAAATATTGATTGATCATTAGTGGTAGATATTCATTAAAAAATTTACCGCAAAAGTTAAAAAAACAACAACATAGCCAAGAGGCTAACAAGTGTATAATTGAAATTAATTGGCATAATTAAAATAAATTGATTATTTCTTTCATTGTATAGAAATAAAAGAAAATTTATGACAAAACGTTTCCACAAAATCTGGATAAGTGTTTAAGTAACAATAATTAATTGCAGATTATTTAGGTTGTTAATCCCTTGTTTTTTTCCAAGTTAAGTATTTGCAGAAATTTCAACGGAAATGTTTAAAAATTGATGGTAGAGACATGTTTTTTAATAGTTTTCTTAAAATGTTTAATTACAACTAGTTTAGAGATTCTAGATACATATATGTATGTTGTTATGGCTTTTAATGATTGCACAGGAAATACAAGATTTAGCAACAGGTTGATGGACTTATGTGTTTTTCTTCCTCTTGACGTTTAATGAACGCCCGCGCATTAAATTGTTAGTGTTGTTGTAATTGAAAGAGTTAAAATGATAGTGTATGTGATAAGTAATCGGTTTCAGAAGTATTAGTTACTGAAAATGAATATGTAAGTATTTAGTGTATGTGAGTGTGATGGGCTCAAATACCACCTGATGAGCAGGTTAAGGAGCGCAAAACAGGATCGATGGAGGCCCAACTAACTAACTAACTAACTAACTAATTTATCTATCTATCTATCTATCTATCTATCTATCTATCTATCTATCTATCTATCTATCTATCTATCTATCTATCTATCTATCTATCTATCTATCTATCTATCTATCTATCTATCTATCTATCTATCTATCTATCTATCTATCTATCTATCTATCATCTATCTATCTATCTATCTATCTATCTATCTATCTATCTATCTATCTATCTATCTATCTATCTATCTATCTATCTATCTATCTATCTATCTATCTATCTATCTATCTATCTATCTATCTATCTATCTATCTATCTATCTATCTATCTATCTATCTATCTATCTATCTATCTATCTATCTATCTATCTATCTATCTATCTATCTATCTATCTATCTATCTATCTATCTATTTATCTATCTATCTATCTATTATCTATCTATCTATCTATCTATCTATCTATCTATCTATCTATCTATCTATCTATCTATCTATCTATCTATCTATCTATCTATCTATCTATCTATCTATCTATCTATCTATCTATCTATCTATCTATCTATCTATCTATCTATCTATCTATCTATCTATCTATCTATCTATCTATCTATCTATCTATCTATCTATCTATCTATCTATCTATCTATCTATCTATCTATCTATCTATCTATCTATCTATCTATCTATCTATCTATCTATCTATCTATCTATCTATCTATCTATCTATCTATCTATCTATCTATCTATCTATCTATCTATCTATCTATCTATCTATCTATCTATCTATCTATCTATCTATCTATCTATCTATCTATCTATCTATCTATCTATCTATCTATCTATCTATCTATCTATCTATCTATCTATCTATCTATCTATCTATCTATCTATCTATCTATCTATCTATCTATCTATCTATCTATCTATCTATCTATCTATCTATCTATCTATCTATCTATCTATCTATCTATCTATCTATCTATCTATCTATCTATCTATCTATCTATCTATCTATCTAT
>NC_060950.1:18785817-18791765 GCF_022045245.1 Lucilia cuprina
ATCACTCCCAAGATACTTGAATCTTACTTCGACGAATGCTTCTCAATAGCATATAGAGCATTTCCTCTCCACATACTCTATATTCGTCTAAATTCGCAAGTCTAAGTTTGTATAGCAGTACCCGTAATCCTGTGTGTTTCCTATGATAACGTACCATCATTCTAACCTCAGACTTGCACATTTTGAGGAGATCTCTCGTCTTGTTCTCATAAGGATCACCGCATAGGATTTTGTGGTTCTACCGATCATTTCATGTTATTCTCTCACTCATACTTTTAATTCAGCTTTCGTTCCATAGAAAGTTTATGCTCTTCTAAGCTCAACTACCTCAAGATCCCTTTCCTTTAATGATACTACATTCGCCCTCTCGAATACGCCCGATATAAAGAATATTCAGCAAAAGCTTCCTTACATTCTAATACGGTCTTAGATTTATTTTTATAACCTCATGTCGCCTTAATTGCCATCTGTCAGTCAGTAAATATTTTAAGCTCAATGGATGCTAAATTTATTCTAGTCTAATTTACACATTCCGTAAATGTTCGGTTTTCAGCTTGGAAGCTTGTGTTATGATTACGTAAACGGTGTTATATTTTTGTTTCTGAGTCTTCAATATTGAACACCAGGACGACTTTGTTCCCAAATTTAGAGCCATCAGTGCTTCCATGTTCCACTTGATCAAGACATTCTATCTTGGATTAACGTTTTACAGTTTCAAACATATGTTGTGTCTGGTACAACATATGTTTGATCTATGATTGTGTATAGCCTTCCAATGTGTCTTATAACCGTTTTAGGCCAGTACACCTAGTGTAATGACCCGTTCGCCTGTAAGCGCCGCCTCATACCCTAATTTTATGTGTGTTAATGCTTGGAATATCTAACAAGGTGACATAATGATACCGTGTGTTGTATCGCAAATTCTTTTATTATGATAGTTATATCGTACATCTCGCAGCTTATCGAACAGTTTGCTAGCATATGGAGCACATGGAGAAGCCCTTCAATATAATACTGGGCTAGGAATTGAATAAAAGCATCAGTATGTACCTTATTGAAGTCGCCTTTGTAGGAACCACCTATATAGTTGATATTCCACCGATCGTCTCTTTACATAAGTATGTTGTTTACATTTAAGGTCTTTGTCTGGTTACTGCTTTTACCCATACTATCAACTATGCGTTCCAATGTTTTCAATAGGCAGGATGTAAGACTTATCGGTCGATTGGACTAAGTTGTCGCATGAAGAATTTGGGAACTAAATCTCGAAACAATTACCATATGTATTATTGTGGAAGGACTTGTATTTAGGAAGTACAATGTACAATTTTGTTGTTATAGATTTAATTAGACGCTCTGAATTGCTTAAGTGGAGATAGGGACATCAAGCTCATTATATAGTATACCCTATTCAGTACCATAATGATTTTTAAATCGTTTGTTTTCACTACCAACTCTTCATTTAGAATAACATATTCTGCAGTGCATAACTTCACTTCCAAATCGATCGTGCTGTATACTTATGAGTTATAGCCTTTGATGCATAGTCGACCATTAAGTTTGAACTCCTGGATTAGTTCGATCTAATGGAAAAATATTACAATTACGAGTTCCTTTACACTACCAAATATGAAATGATTATGGTTATCCTGTATACTCTTCGGGAGGTCAGCAATGTTTTAAAGATATTCAAAATTCGAAATTTCCAATTTCTGTGCACTGAGAAAAATAAATTGCAACAGATTTTCTATTTTTTGAATCGGCTGTGGAAAAGCAATGACCCATAGCTATGAGCTGTATATTGTACTAATGAATAAATATCAGATTGAGTTTCGCTATGAATGTAACAAGTATATAAAATAAGAAAATAGAAAGTCGAAAACAAATTAAGACATTGGAGTGTGGACTATCGTAGTTACTTCATACATCGGTACAAATTTGGAAATTTCTCCATCATCGTCGGAATTTACGAAAGTCTTTAACTATATCTACAGCTTAATCCTATACGTGTTTCCAATACCTCAAGCTATATAAATTCCTTCCCGTAGTGTATCAAAATTCTAGTGAAACAAAATATATCGTTACGCATTCAAATGATCTTGAATATCACTTTTTCCATTTTTAAATGCCGGTAGAATTTTTCTTTCTGTTTAATTTATTTGCTGTATTATGAATATGATTAATCCTTTCTTTTAATAGTTTGGGTGTGTAAGCATGTTGTCTTTGCGTTTTATTTTCATACGAATGTCTGTCTGGCCTGTCGCTACATTTCTCATTGTGTCCGTCTGTCTGTCCACTAAGACTGTCTGTGTTTTTTTTTGTTTTTGCAAAATTTTTGCGGACTTGTTGATGTTGATATTATTAATTTATTATTTAATCAGTTGGTGTGGTTTGACTCGCCCTGAATGGCAATTTTTTTTTTCTTTTTGCCTCTTCTTATTCTATCTTTAAGTCATTTTTCTCCTCTCCTTGTTTTTGATATTTGTTCTGAAATGAAAGAAAAAACAACAACGATCAATGACTGTCCGGCCACAGCAAGTGTATTCCAATATATTTCTTTATTGTGCAGATCATCATTTAGCAAAATTTTATTTTATTTTTTTACCAATTTTTATGAAACTGTTTTTTTATGTATTCATAACGAAAACAAGAAGAACAAACTCCTTTGGTGTCCATCATAAACGTTTAAAAAGGGTTCGTTGCTGTGTGCGTTTTTTTAGGTATTTTTCAAAAGAAGTGGTTCCGTTTAAATTGCATGACACAACACTTAATTTTATATTTGTTCTTGAACATTTTCATACAGGTTGTTTAAAGAAACGCAATACTTAAGAAATATGTATTAAACAAGAGCGTTCAAAAGTGAAATGAACAAAAAATTAAATAAACATTTCTTTGATCACTGATCAATATTGAAGAGGCCACAATTTAATAATGATGACACTTAAAAATTTATTGCAATTTATTACGTCACCTTAAAAATACTGATAAATGTGATAATGATCACATTGTTTTATACGTTTTTATTGGGTTTCTTAAAAATTTCTTAAATTAAAGCAATAAATTCATTAGAATTCTTGTAAAGTGGTATTCAGTAATTAATAAAAAAATTTTATTTATATTTTTTCTATTTGTTGCAATTTTTTGAGTTTTTTCGACTTCTTTCTATTTTCGACTTTTCTACTTTTTTCGAATTTTTCGACTTTTTCCGATTTTTTTCCGATTTTTTCGACTTTTTTCGACTTTTTCCGATTTATTCCGACTTTTCGAATTTTTTCGACTTTTCGACTTTTTTCGACGAATACCACACCAAAACAACTGTTCACATTTTGAGGGCAACAACAACTTAGCCTCAAAAAAGACAATCTGACTTACCTGGGATGCGCAAATAGGCGTGTGAATCACAACTTCCTGACTATTTACTTTTAAATATTGGGCCTGTCGTGCGCTCCATTTCAGAGTATATTGTTTTTCAATGTACAGAAACTCAGTTTCCTGGACGTAATTCCTAAGAATTTTCCAATCAGTCAGGGATATTATTTTCGGAATAACATCACAACATCACCAAGATACTTAGAACTTCGTCGAATGCCTGACGGTGGCAAAGAAAGTGCTCCTGTGTAACTACTCAGAATACGTACCATCATACTAACTTCAGACTGGCTCATTTTGCGGAGATTTCTCGTCTTGTTCTCATCAGGGTCAGCCCATTAGATTTTTGTGGTTCTACCTACCGTTACATTATTCTAAGAGGCCTTATGGGATTCTCTCACAAATATTTTAATTATAGCTTTTGTTACGTCAAATGGTTAGGCATTCGCTATTACATTCGCCTTTTCCTTGCCTACTCCCTAGTGGACCGATACCCACATGATGTAAACCTTACCTCTGGAATAGTATTTAGTTAAAACTTTTTAAACAATCCAATACGGTCTTATATTTAATTTTATCACCAGATATCACCCTAATTGCCTTCTGGCTGTAGCCATATTTATTCTAATCTAATTTACACATTCCGTTATTGCTCAAACTTCTGCCTGGGAGCTTGTGTTATGATTAGGTAAACGGTGGTATATTTCTGTTTCTGGTTCTTCAATATACTAGAACTCCAGGTCCAGTTTATCCCCCTTTCGCCGAAATGTTGACTTCATCATGCTTTAGCATTTTTGTGTATCTTTCACACTGATTACTATTGTTGTACAATGTTCTGCCGGTCCATGTACAAGCACTTTCCTCAAGTACTCGAGTAATGTATAACTTCATACATCATATAACATCACTACCGTTTACAACCACAATGATAGAATGGCTTCTGTTGTTCTGATAGAGACGTAATCAGTAGACCTAATCACGAATCTGAATGGTGGATAAGTGGGTTCGCTTCACACCTTAACCATTCGAATAGGAGCTCACAACTAGCCTGCTAGAGGCCTAGATGTATATCTTTGAATTTGATGTTGTACATACATCCTCCTTTTAAACTAACTAAATAACCAAACTGACTCACAGTGAACACGCTGTCGGCATACCCCTTACGTATATCCCGTATCACATACATACATTTGACAGCAACTCATTTCCAACACATAGTCCCACAGTCACTGTTTTCTGGGAAACAGAACCGTTGAAGTACAGGCATTTCCGTACATTAGTCTTTTAACCAACATTTACTTTCCCGAATTCGGTTTTAAACCACATCCTGAAGAGACATCTCCCGGACAAAACAAAGTCCGTAAGTCTGCCCTGTTGGCTACCGGTTTCCATGGTCTCAGATTATGTTGTTCTTTGATTCGACACCATGTAACCACAATCCCTGGAAAAGGCTGAGTATACATTTGTTTAATACAAGTTTATAGTCCCGGTAGGCTAGAAATACTGGTAGCATCTGTTTCAACCGCGATTGCAATAACACCAAGATTATAGAATTTCTTTAAGGTAAAATCCCTAGAGAAAAGGGTTGAGAGAGAGAGAGAGATTTATAAAATATCCCAAATTCTTAAAACTCCTAAAAAGTTTCAAAACGCTACGTTCAATGATAAATTAGTAACCCATTAACTAAACCTTTTCATATACATACATATGTATGTGTATATAAAGAGAAATCTGTAAGTAGTAAACTCAACCCACATTTCCTATAACATTTTAACCACCTCTATAGTAAATGCTAATGACATTTCAATTTTGACTCAAAACTCTATACAAATATCAAAAATGCATTTATCACCTTAACTATTTAGCATTTAGCAAACTGACATTAACATATTCTACGCATGCGTAATCTTTCAAGACCCCAAAAAAATGAAAAATATTCTAAATAACAAAGTTATATAAATCTAGAGACACGAACCACAAGAAAACAGAGAAAAAAAATGAATTTGCATCTAAATTTGAAAATTGCTTAATTTAATTTTTATTTATATGCAATTTTAACAACCAATAAATTACCATGGGCAACGAAACTTCAAACTGCAAACTGAATTTTTTTTTTAGAAAAAGATATAGAAAAAAAAAACAAGAAAATGTAAACTAATCCATTATTTAACACTAATTGCCAAATGGTGGTTTATTTGAATCAATAACCAACCACCAATAACTACATATTTCTGTTCAATTTTGGTTTTTTTCTTACTTTAAGGCATTGCGTTTTATGCCATTTAGACATTTAAGAATTGTAATAAAAAAAATTATTTTACCGCTTTATATCTAGTAAATGTATGAATACTCGTATACAAAGACTTTGAACAGACAAATAAACAAGTGCGTTAAAAATTAATAGTCTAGTAATTGAATGTAAAATATCTTGCCAAACATGATGTTTTATTTTAACCAGACACATCGCCTGTGTCGGTTTGCCTAAGCAGAGGGTTGTTGAGGGGAATTTCAAGTAATTAAGATGTTAAATAAATTGTTCACATAAAGTAATTGATTTTACAAAAAAGGCGCAAAAAAAA
>NC_060950.1:18791865-18796338 GCF_022045245.1 Lucilia cuprina
AACAAAGATCATTAATTCGTTTAGAGTAGAAAATATAAAAAAACAAAGTTGTAATAAGAAGTCCATAATAGGAAATACAATGTAACAATCGTGTTTTTAATTAAGAACATTTGAATTCTTTTAAAAATGTTTATTTTTGAATTTTTACCGCAAAATCAAATAAAACACGAAAAGTTATTGATTACTTAAGTTCTCGTTTAAAAAGAAATGTTATTTAAGGATTCATCTTTAGTAAAAGCGTTTAAGTAGACAACAATTTTTAGAAAAAGCGAATCATATTTGATAGGGTAAATAATGAACCCATCATCACAGTATATGGCAGAAGGATTTTGTCTTGTAAGAAACTCACTTATGTCGAATCTCATCGCTATAAAATTTCCTTATAAAATCCTTATAAAATTTTAAAAAGAGACTTAGGCTTCCATAAAACATAATTATGCTTCACCAAGGTAACATGCCCCCGGGGGGCCTCCGCCTTGGTGTTATTGCAATCCCGGGGTATAAAGAGGTGGCCAATACGTCTAGTCTGGCCGGGACTAAAAAAATTGGTTACAGTCTACTGTTTGGCTTAGTCCTTGCATAGATTGAAAGAGGTCAGACCAGAGCACCGCATAATCTGGTACTACGTGTGGCCAGTTGCCCGCAGTACTATGTCCTGGCTGGTCAGTTGGTTGAGGTTCCTTCTGGATCCACGTAGTGGCTGTGGTTTAAACCCAAATTCGCCGGGAGAGTAAGTGGCGGTTAAAAGACTAATGTAAGGTAAAGTCAAAATTTCGGGATAAGTTCAGAGCTGTTGCCAAAACAACAGATACCCCACAGAGGAGTGACTGTGGGACTAAGCGTTGGAAATGAGTTGGTATTTATTGCATATGGTACGGAATGAATGTGGGGTACGGCGGGCCTCACCCAACCGTCCACCTGTAATAAATGTGTCGTATTTTTTTCACTTATAAATGTGTCGTATGAATGAGATGTATACTGGGTTGAATGACGATGGATGAATGGTATCATATACATATGATACCATTGAATTTTCTTTCCTTGTCCAGATATGTTCAGAGTATACTCTGTTCATATCAGAATTACCACAGTGTGTCCCTGTGAATAAGAACAATGCCTTCGGCTTATTTGATGAATCCGTACTTCGGTCCAGCGGTTACGTCTCTAGACGCTGTTGCCCATTAGATAGCTCGAGTACTTCAACAAAGTACTTGTGCATGGACCGGTCAAAGCCAATGTATGAAAATTGCCAACTGAGTTCTTCATTGAAAAATAAATGGGCGATGGTAGCCCGTTCTCCACCTACCCAGTGGATGAAAAAGACCACCGTGAAATAAGGCCGTCAAGGCAGGTGTTCAGGTTAAAACTCTCGACATTCATGCTATACATGCTTATTTCAGCCACTTATGAGCGTTAAAGTAATTTTCTAAAGTGGATTTTATATGGGGCTAGGCGAAATCTTAAGCCAATATTGCAAATTTTCAATAGCAAACAACTTGCATCAACTAAAAACTTCTGTGCAAAACTTAAGCCCTTTAGCTCTTCTCGTTTTGACTATATCTTGTTTTTAACAGACAGACGTGAGGACAGAAGAACAGACATAGCTAACTCGTCTTAAAATCTAATGATAACCCATTATATATAATTTTATATGTTTTGAACGAATAATCAGTTTTGCTATTTAGAAAAATTAATTAGAAAATAGGTTTCTAATTTCTAAACTGCTAGACCTTTGTTGAAATACATACATTGTGGACATTAAACTTATGTTCTGAAGAAGTCTTTATATAAAAGCTTGGGTCGAGCAGGGTCTTCAATGCAAACACAAAACATAGTTTTACAGTTTCATGTGAAGATTATGAGCTTTAAAGGGGATTCGTTTGCATGAGGATAATAAGGATGAAATAAACTACTAAAATTAAAAATACAACATGTTTATAAGTCGTACGAGGGTAAGTGAAATAAAGGGCCGATCATTACCATTCTCAATACATTTCGTCACTCGGGCAATTTAAGTAGGGAGGGTACATTGGGTTCGTTCTAATGTTTGTAAAGCACAAAAATGTTCGACCTTAAAGTATCAATCGGTTTAAAATAATTTTCTGAGTCAATTAAAACATGCATGAATGCATTCAAAATTCTGGAGCCAGTTACATGCTCTCATGTGTGATAAAGTTAGTTAGTTAGCTACTTTTTTAGGTTAGTTAGTTTGAAATGAGGATTATATACATCAAATCCGAAGAAATACAGCGAGGCCTCTATCGGGCATGTTTTGCGCTCCTTAACCAGTGTCTAAGGTGGGAATCGAACCCACCACCTCCGGTCTAGCAGACTAAAACACTAATCATAAACCTACCACTACTTAGTTAGTTAAATAGTTAGTTAGTTACTTAGTTAGTTGGTTAGTTAGTTAGTTAATTAGTTAGTTAGTGTATTTGTGAGTTTTTAAGGTTGCGAGTGTATTTAGAGAGCTTAAGTAAACTTTAATAAACAGCATTCTTCGTTGGGAGATTGAGTATTAGTTAAATTTTTGTTATACAGTGGAAATTTTTACTAGAATATAAAATTTTTACCAAAAAATGTACTATTTACAAAAAATAGAATTTTACTAAAAAATTAAATTTTTACTAAAAAATTTAATTTTTATTAAAAATTAAATTTTTACTAAAAATTAAATTGTTATAAAACCTGGAATTTTTACTAAAAATGAAATTTTTATAAAAACTGGAATTTTTACTAAAAATAAATTTTTTATAAAAATTGAAATTTTTACTAAAAAAATTAAATTTTTACTAAAAATGAATTTATCACTATTAAATTAAATTTTTACTGAAAAATTAAATTTTTACTAAAAATTCAGTTTTTACTAAAAATTAAAGTTTTACTAAAAATTAAATTTTTACTAAAAATTAATTTTTTACTAAAAAATAAATTTTTACTAAAAAATTAAATTTTTATTAATAATTAAATTTTTACTAAAAATTAAATTGTTATAAAACCTGGAATTTTTACTAAAAATGAAATTTTTATAAAAACTGGAATTTTTACTAAAAATAAATTTTTTATAAAAATTAAGTTTTTACTAAAAATTAAATTTTTACTAAAAATTAAATTTTACTAAAAATTAATTTTTTACTAAAAATTAAATTTTTACTAAAAAATTAAATTTTTATTAAAAATTAAATTTTTACTAAAAATTAAATTGTTATAAAACATGGAATTTTTACTAAAAATGAAATTTTTATAAAAACTGGAATTTTTACTAAAAATAAATTTTTTATAAAAATTTAAATTTTTACTAAAAAAATTCAATTTTTAATAAAAATGAATTTATCACTATTAAATTAAATTTTTACTGAAAAATTAAATTTTTACTAAAAATTAAATTTTTACTAAAAATTAAATTTTTACTAAAAATTAAATTTTTACTAAAAATTAATTTTTTACTAAAAATGAAATTTTTACTAAAAATGAAATTTTTACTAAAAATGAAATTTTTACTAAAAATGAAATTTTTACTAAAAATGAAATTTTTACTAAAAATGAAATTTTTACTAAAATGAAATTTTTACTAAAAATGAAATTTTTACTAAAAACTCGAATTTGTACTAAATAATCGAATTTTAACTAAAAAATCGAATTTTCCTAAAAATGAAGTTTTTTTTACTAAAAAATAAAATTTTTACTAAAGAATATCAAGTTTACTAAATATAATTAAATTTGTACTATTAAATAGATTTCTTTTTAATTTTTACTAAAAATTTTAATCTGTTTTCACCAAATTGACATAATCCTCTAGATATAAAGTCAGATATATACCACCTACGGCTCGATTAACTGAACTGACATGGTAATTTTGTTATTCTTACACACAAAAGAATATTTCTAAAATAAACTTTCAAATTTAAATTATTCACTTTGATTATTATTTTAAACTATCATTCCACTATTCCAAAGAAAACAAAAAGAACACTAGCCACCTTATCCCCGACCACCCAAGCTGTAAACTTCTTAATTAATAAACCAAAATAACTTTATTTTTTCTACTCCAGATAAAATAAACATTTGTTAAGATTGTAAGCCACCAGGCAAGAACAGGGAAACAAATTAAAATAATAACGCCAAATAGAAATAAATAAATAATGATTAACATAACAAAACAATCATCGACAACAAGTGGATTTTGTATATAAAAAAAGAAATAAAATAAACAAATACGATAAAACGAAAAAAAAGAAACACATAAATGAAATTAAAAAAAAATACCTACTGACATTATTAACACCTAAATGTGACACTACAATACCTTAATAATAAATGGAGTTTTCTAGTAATCTAGTACTTTAACTCTCAAACTAACAGTAACTAATGTTGTAACTAAACAAACGCACTCACACATACACACGCACTCAAATTATTACAAACGCATAGAGGAAAAACAAAATACAAGCCGACCCAGCTAACGACCAATCG
>NC_060950.1:18796438-18803305 GCF_022045245.1 Lucilia cuprina
AATTAAAATAAGAGAAACATTGAAAACTCTTCTATGTTTGCCTAATGTTATCCATACAATAAAAACGAATCAAAATTAAAAATCTGAATTAGTAATGCATTCATCTATAAAAACCCTTTCTGTAGGAAAACAACACATGTTTTTTATATTTTCACCTAAAACATAAAAATATCAGATATTTTTTTAAATTTAATTATTATTAAAGCATGATTTTAATTTTAATTTAGAACCATAACTAAATCTTTCTAATAAAACAAATGTTTCCTATTATGTTTATACAAAAACAAGCCACACAAATAAAAAATAAAATATTTAACACCCAAAAACAGAAAAAAACACAACTTTACAAAAATGTCAAAATTTTTTAAAATTATTGTTTCACGCTGATTTGTTGAACAAACCAAACAGCAGCATAAGGACCAAACATGAAAATAAAGAGATGCTGCAAAAAGAGGTTTCATTATACACAAACACACGAAATTGTAATTAATCATGTTGTTATGCTTAATTTGAAAATTACAACATTTATTCAACAACAACTGACGCTTACAAATAATAAGAGGAAAAACTTTTCTTATTTTTTCCTTTTTTTTTTGAAGCAAAATACAAAACTAATATAATATTCATTTCCTTCCTGATTAAAAATTATACTTTTGTAGAATTTTACTAGAGTTTTAAGTTAATTTTATGCACCCAAATACTAAAACTAACATTTGATAGATTCATGACTGTTGATGGCAAAAGGTGAGTTTAAGGTATAAAACACGCAAACATTATAATATCAGACAGAGCCACCATATGGTGGTTACAGGTATTAACATTTCAAATACTTTATCAAATTAAAAACCTTGATATTTCGTGGATGGGTATATAATAAATATTAAAATTGCATTTTCATTCATAACTACCTTATGTTTATTTTGCTGGTTGTTTGCTGGTTATAGTGAATAGCAAAGTTCGACCCCTAAATTATGTGGAATTCTTATGTCGAGTGTTACCCTGTTCGCTTAAGTGGTGGATCTTTGATTAATTTTAGCATAGACAATGATTAAGTATTTTTGTGCATCAAACACCACTACTACACTACTGTAAAGGATACCAAAAGGATGTTTACATTTATTTTGAATTAAAATTGTGTTCTATGTTTTTTTCTCTATTTAGTTAATGATGGCATCGTATTGCGCTGTTTTTAATTATTTGAAAGAGATATGAGTCATGATGTCTGTTGGAAAATATTATTTTCAGTTCTAGTTGTTTGTGGGGGGCGTAATTTAAGCACCTCATTCTATAGTGATAATAACATAACCCAGCAGTTCGACAGGAGTCAATGTATCCGAAAAAGACAGTGATTTCCGCTAATGTCTAACCACCTGGTTGGACCTAATTCTTCTTTCGTCGTGGATGTGCGTTTTGTAAACAAGTGTGATGATAATCATCTATTTAGTGTCACCTTTGTAAGCAAGAGAGTGGACTCTTGAAAATACTAACTTAATCTTTTTGTCTGTCGCTCGTAATTTATGTGATTGTAGGACAATCACATGTTGAACAAGTATGAAAGTATAGTCTCGACTTTTGTTGACATAATAGTTCATTTAAATTAATTATAAGCCCAAATTCCCTATTTGGGGGGGTATGGTTGTATTAGGGCTAGTCGAAATAATGGACCGATATTAATCATTTTCAATAGGCTTCGTCCTTGGCGTGTGTGCCAAATTTCATTCAATAATCTTGCGCACAAGGTTTACATGGACAGCCAGCCAGCCGGCCAGCCAGACTGACGGACATAGCTTAATCGACTCAGAAAATGATTCTATGCCGATTGGTATACTTTAAGGAGGGTATAGGACAAATATTTTTTTATATTACAAACATTAGCACAAACCTAATATATCGTCCCCACTAAAGTGGTGTAGGTTATAAATATAGTCACTTGAACTAGCTATGTGCATGTGTGAAGAAGTTAGGGTAAATATATCTGTGTCTTTAGTGCTAAAATATTTGTGATGTGTGCCTGCAGTGTACTAAACGAATTTTTGGAATTTTTGTCCATAGTCAGGCGACACTCACTAAATTCTTATAATACCACTTCCCTAATAGACAATGCAAGAAGGATCTGCATATGAACAGGTAGATGATGTTGTTACAACACGATCAGTTTTTGTTATGTCCAACGCTATTAAATTAGCAACTCCGCTGTGGTTTTGTCAAGAGCAGTGTCTTCAGATTCTTTCTTTAGAAGGCTGATAATAGGTGGAATAATCTGCACCCATGTTAAAGAGCAAGTTATTATGGATATCTCCAACTCCATTACAGTAGCAACTGCGGTAGGTATTGTCCTACACCATTACAATAGCAATTCCGCTATGTATTGTCAAAAGCAGCGTATTTAGATTATTTCTTTAGAATGCTGAAAATAGGTGGAATAATCTGCACCCATTTTAAGGGGCCAAGTTATTATGGACTTGATATCAGCAACGCCATTACAGTAGCAACTCCACTAAGTTTTGTTAAGAGTAGTGTCTTCAGATTCTTTCTTTAGAAGGCTGATAATAGGTGGAATAATCTGCACCCATATTAAGAGGCCAAGTTATTATGGACTTGATATCTCCAACGCCATAACAGTAGCAACTCTCTAGGCTTTATCAAGAGCAGTATCTTTAGATTCTTTCTTCAGAAGATGAAATTGTTGGAATAATTTCGGCACATGTAAAGGGTTCAATTTATTATGGCTTTTTTTAAATGAAAAACGCACAAGATACCTTACAAACCAAAGAAGGCAGGATATATCGTGCAGTAATAACAGGACATTGGGTGCTAGGCAGACATGCAAGTCGGCTTGGGCTCCCCTTCAATGAACGCTGTCGCAGTTGCAAAGACAGGGAAAAGGAAGAAATGGTATTCCATCTTCTTCCTTCTAAGAGAAAACGCTATCTTGGAAGCTACCTTGGTGAGATGTCAGGGTTAAGTTTTAATTAAATCCTAAGATTTCTTATAGCTACGAGCTAAATCTAACACTAAATGATAATACATCTGGCGAGAGGAGTGTTCCGTTCATAACGAAGTCTCATTGACTATACTCGACTATTCGCGCGCAGTGAACCACTACATTAACCAAACTAGACAGTCGGTGGCTAGGTGATTAGTTATATAGGTAGTTCAAGACTGTCCGAATGAACTGTTGGACGGTTGCATTACCAGTAGAAACGAATAAATTTAAAAATTTTAAATCATACCTCGTTTTATTCTTGTAATCAAGGAAATAACCTAAAATACTTTTGTCAACATTCGCACTAATGTCATTGTTTTACATATTTAACAAATTTATTTGTCTTACATATATTTTGACCAATTTTTTCCGATTTTTGCTTTTCCTGTGTGGAGTTTTATTTTTCGTAACAAAATTTATTTCATTTTTATTTATCGTTATAATAAATACAAGATTTATATCAACCAACACAAGTTGATTATCTAGAATCATTGAACAGGTAGATTTAATACTTGTTAACAATTTTATTACCGCTACATACAAATGAAAAACAAACAAACGTAAAATGTAAGACACCAGATAAAAAATCAAACCAGTAAAGAAACCCACTTGATATTAGTGCCTGGCATGTTTAACATGCTTGCTAAAATACAACTTTGGTGGTCATATATTTTCCATATCGCTTTTTTCTATATCTTTTCACAAAAAGGTGTTGATGGATTTGATTGAATGTATTAATGGAGTCCTTTGTTAATCGTGAATTAAGTCGTATGTATTCTGTACCCTACAACATATAATTTGTTACAGCAGCAAAACTAAATTTTTAAAGAGAAGTTGCAATCAGGAGACCAAAACATACGTTTTTAAAGAATTTATCAGAATTTCCGTTTGTTGAACTCCTTTTTTGTAAGACAATGTTTATGATAGAATTATCATACATAGTGAGTCCCTTTAAGTAAGAATTTGTCTTTTTTTTTATAAAATCATACTATTCAGCCAATTGCAACTACTTGTTTACAAATAGAAGTAACGCTTCTGAAGAATCTTGAACACTATGCAACAGACTAGTACTCCAGCACACTTCCGTAATTCTTCGGTTGCAACAGAGTATTGTAATGTGTCGTCGCTATCTGACCCTTTGGTTAAAACGGACCACTGTGGAATAAGTCTGACAAGATTATTTTTTTTTTTTATAAAGCACTCCAGGTTCATGTCAAAAAATAGTTCGACATGGTAACAGTAACTAAACTATGTTCACTGTAACAATATATTGTTATCAAAAATATATAATTGTTATTTTAATTCTATTAAAACAATATTGCTGTTACTGTAACCATTTTCATGTTCATGGAAATTATATATTTATGATTCACTGAAAAATAATTATTATTTTAACAACTAAATAATGGTAAGGAGTATAGGTCAAACATGGGCCGATCCTCGGTAAATTTGGGAAAAGGATATAGTTTCAAATAGCAGTTCGTTACAAGTAAATTTTACCCACCACCAATTACGTTTATATTAATACTTTTCTAATTAATCAAATATTTGTAGAAATGAGTTTTCTCAGGGTTAAAGCGGTTTTAGGGGCTGAACCTAGTCTATGGCCAATTATAGACCGATCGTAAGATATTCTTTAAGCTATATTTTTTACACAAAAGCTATATTTCAGTCAAATTCTTTATTTATATCGTACTTTAGTAACAATTAATGTGTGTTTAAGCGATTTTCTAAAGGAAACCTGTATAGGACCGACCGCACCTGTGTTAAGAACCGATCGTGAAAAAATCTTAAAAAAGATTTTCTGTATACAAAACTAATGTTTTTGCCAAATTATGTATCAATAGCTTTATTTGGTAATAAGTAATGTGTGTTTATTAGATTTTCCTAAAAGGACTTTGTATGCGAGCTATGTCGAATTATGTATATAAAGACAAAATTTCAGAATTCTGTATCTATATCAATACTTGGTAAAAAATTATGTGAATCTAAGTTATTTTCTGGACCTAGTATGAGAGTTATGACCACATATAGACCGATCGTAAAACAATTTTATTGTGAATTCATGTTATTTATAAGAGCAATATTTTTGCTAAATGTATAGATATCAATATTTGCTTATGAGGTATGTGCGTTTTTTCTGTTTTTCAGAAGGGAACCTTGTATGTTTGTTTTTCTAAAATGGACCTTGTATGGGAGAAACACTAGTGCCAAACTTTATATGGATATCCTAATTAAGTAATGAGTTAGTTATGTGCGTTTAAGTTATTTTCGGGAGAAGACTTTGTATGACTATGAGGAGCTATGACCAGTTATGGACCGATGGAAAAAAAATTTCTTAGTTATATTTTTGTTTATATGAGCAATACTTGTACCAAATTTTATATCGATATCTTAATTTAGTAATGAGTTATGTGTTTTTTAGAAATATAGACCGATCCAAAAAAGTCTTTCAACGTAATATTTTTGTGCATATGTGCAATACGTGTACCAAATTTTATATGGGTATCTTAATTTAATAATGAGTTATGTTAGTTTATGTGATTTTCGGGAGGGGACCTTGTATGGGAGCTATGACCCATCTAAAAAATGTTTCCTCTGAATGAATTGTATTGACATAAGATTTTAATTTGTAAAATTTTGCGCATAGATCAAGCACTTGTATAGAAACGAACGTGTGGTGATTTTCATGGAATTATCTTGCATTGTTTTTGAGAAAATTACATCAGAATGTGTAAAAAATACGCTATTTTTTTAGGTTGTTCCTAATTTTTTCCAAGCAACTTAGGAAAACGAAGAACATTTTGAGTAAATTTGGTTAAATTCCATTGCTTCGTTTTATCTTGAACGCGTTTTAGACAGACAGGCGGGCATAGCTAAATCAACTAAGAATTTAATAAGGACTAAGAATATATATACTTTGTTGGGTCTCAGATGAACATTTCTTGGTGTTACACCACTGATGGTGGTGGAGGGTATAAAAATTATTGCAATAAGAAAATAAATATTTAAAATACTCATTGGAGTCCCATTGTAGTTTTGAAAATTGAATTGAATTAATTGTACAATTGTACCAATTTTGCCACTTTTGATTTACTGAATGTCGTGTAGTTTGTTGTTCTATCGTTTTTATCACTAGTTCAAATGGTCAATATACTCCACAACGCATTAAAGGAAAAATTCTTTAAGCATCTCGATGCTTACAATGTAATGGAAATTACATTGTAATGCATTAGAAAGGGTTATCGTCTCTTTACTGATCAGAGAAAATACTTCATACGTTTGAAAATTATTCAATATTGCAATTTAAGTTCTCGTTACCCCATGTTAAGTGGGCGGACATATTCAATCAATCGATTTTTTTTTCTTAAAAATTATACAAAATCGCTTGATTATGACAATACAGAATGCTTGGATTTCAGCAGATTTGTAAATACAAAAAAAATATATATATATTTCTGCAACAAACACACAATTACTGAAATTATATAAGCAAAATGCTAAAACCTATAATTGAGTCCATGATTACTATAGAAATATATTAATGTTAAAAAATTGTCACTTTAATACAAATAAAAATGACTTTTTAAGGGTGTATAATTAACTTGTTTGCTTAAAGTTAAACAAATTAATGGTTCTAGACAAGTGTCATGTGGCTAGTGTCATGTCAAATATGTCAAATAAATGAGGGTGGAGTTTGACAAAAATTATGCAGTTATATAAAATATTATATTTTTTACGATTATTATTGCATGCGTTTTGTCATTACAATTTACTATTAATAAAATGCATTAAATTATATTTTCTTTTTAGTTTTTTTTTTATTTCTTCTTTTTTTGTAATACTAAAGACACATCCTTAGACTAATATTTATGTTTGTA
>NC_060950.1:18803405-18804623 GCF_022045245.1 Lucilia cuprina
ACTGGCAAATACTCTTTATTATTATTGTGCTGTGGACAAGAGGAGGAGAAGGTGGGTGTATTAAGTGCAAACAAATATCGGCGACATGTATTTGAGTACTTATTTTTTGTTCGGATTTGTTTTTTTATTGCAGATTTTCTCTTAAGTGTATTGCGTTGATGTGGAGCGTTAAAAATAAATGAACAAATGCAAAAAATACATATATATACGAATGTTTTTCAAGTTTATTTGGCACCTGAAGATGATAATCGGTTACAAATTAATTGCAATCATATTTATTAAAAAAAACATAAAGGAAGTAATAATAGAGCTTGGCCTGCTATATGATACCCTATTCCATTTTAAAGTTACTTTTCCAGAAGTGATTAGCTATTATCATAGGATCCTTTATAAGGATCTTTTAAAAATAAGCTGATGTTATGTTGAAATTTTATACTGAATATCAGCACATATTTGGCCCCAGTGTAGCATTTCATTTGACCATGTACGTCTGACTGTAATTTCTTATTTGTCATGTATCTGAATTAGTCATTTACGAATAACATATAAATGTAGGTGCAAAAATATCTCAAACTTATGCATATAAATATGTCTACCAATATTTTTGCATTAAGCCCTTGACTTAAAGGAAATCAAAAGCACTTGTGTTGTATTATAACACTAACGCATACACATATATGAATTTAGATATATTTATATTTCGTATTTCACTTTGTACCGATGACATTTACTATAAGAAGCAATTGTAACTGGTGTGAGTGTGTGTGTGTGCGTGTAGTCAACACCATTGTTGTAAAAGTGAGCAAATTCAAAAGATTACAATGTTGATTGCTAAGCTCTTAAATTAAGGTGCCAACAATAAAAATATGCCATTATGTTAAGTGAAACTTGTAAACAAACATACATATGTATGCAGCAGAGCAAGTGTGTTTCCAAATGACAATAAGATTTAAAATGCCAGCGAACGAAAGAAAAAAACTCTGATTCGCCTGATATGTACGACAAATCAACCAATAAAGGTAACAAATCTGTAAAAGAGATGACAACTTTTTGAGAGGGTCCTATATTAACACATATACACAATCTAAATACTCACACACAAAATATACCTGTATTGCAAATTGAAGAGGTGGATTTAAGAGCTTTTTTGTTTGTGCAGTTGCTTTGCAGACACATGTCTACATGCGTAACAATTGTCATGAAAATTGAACAATGCAC
>NC_060950.1:18804723-18808018 GCF_022045245.1 Lucilia cuprina
ATTCTTCTAGACTACAATAAATATTTGTTTATTTTGTTTGGTATCAACTACTATTACCGCACCACAGCCATTACAATGGGCCACAATATGCCTGAGATATCTGGCCAAAAAAAATGGGAGAAAAAGAAAGAAAGAAAAGAAGCAAAACAAAAGTAGATATAAAAGTGGAGACACACACAAAAAAAATCTTATGGCATGTGTAACAATACACCTGATTTGTTTGTTTAGTTGTTGTGCTTTTTTCCACCAGTTATGGAGACCAGGAAATTCATATTGCAACAATATTTCTAACCATACACATGTTATGTGTCACATTCAAGTGTTTCTTGTTATTTTTCTTTTCTGTTTTTGCATGCAGGTCTACTACTCCTCCTTCTTTTGATTTTACCAAAAAAAAAAACAAAAACAATATAATATAATAACTAACTATGGAGACATCGAAGGTGATTTGGGTTTATTGGGATATATGTTACTTATTAATGTACTAAACACGAGAAAAAATGTTTTCGGAATAGTCCTAACTATTAATATAAAATTCGAAATAGTTTTATCGCATTAAGTACATTAAGATTCTTAAAAAACTGTAATTAACTCAGAAAAGAGACTCGACTATGGAAAATCGACATCACAGCCATGAAGAACTTGCAGCCCACGCTCTCTATTGGTTGTTTGCCATTTGAAGCAATAACGTGGACCTATCCTATTTTACTCTGTTGGTCACTGAAATTTTGCCTGTCGGGTTACCGGTATCGTAGACTGTATAGCAAATATCCTTCCGGTGTCTTCTGCTGGCTTCAACGTAAGTTGGCAGCTCTTTTCCTTTTTCACTGTATAAGTACTTATTCTTTGTCGTTTCTGGGGGCTTCTTTTTACCTTCGAGGTTGATTTCGCAGACGCAGTCGTCTTCGGAATATATGGCTTTGCGTTGTCAATCTTACTCGCAGGATACTGACTTGAGGTTCCATTTATTGAAGTGTGGCTTGGCTTCGACTGTGTATTGCAAGATCTTTTAGTTCTAGACTATAGACTAGACTATAGACTAGACTATAGACTAGACTATAGACTAGACTATAGACTAGACTATAGACTAGACTATAGACTAGACTATAGACTAGACTATAGACTAGACTATAGACTAGACTATAGACTAGACTATAGACTAGACTATAGACTAGACTATAGACTAGACTATAGACTAGACTATAGACTAGACTATAGACTAGACTATAGACTAGACTATAGACTAGACTATAGACTAGACTATAGACTAGACTATAGACTAGACTATAGACTAGACTATAGACTAGACTATAGACTAGACTATAGACTAGACTATAGACTAGACTATAGACTAGACTATAGACTAGACTATAGACTAGACTTTAGACTAGACTATAGACTAGACTATAGACTAGACTATAGACTAGACTATAGACTAGACTATAGACTAGACTATAGACTAGACTATAGACTAGACTATAGACTAGACTATAGACTAGACTATAGACTAGACTATAGACTAGACTATAGGCTAGACTATAGACTAGGCTATAGACTAGGCTATAGACTAGACTATAGACTAGACTATAGACTAGACTATAGACTAGACTATAGACTAGACTATAGACTAGTCTATAGACTAGACTATAGACTAGACTATAGACTAGACTATAGACTAGTATTTAGTTAGTTAGTTAGTTAGATAGTTAGTTATAGTCTAGACTATAGACTAGACTAGACTATAGACTAGTATTTAGTTAGTTAGTTAGTTAGTTCGTTCGTTAGTTAACTAGTTAGTTAATTAGTTATACAAGACATATACCCCAAAAAACATGCATATTTAGCTCAATTTCCTGTCACCTGAAACTTTTGCTTCTTTTTCTATTCAAATCTTTCGTGCATGTTAAATCTTGACTTTATTTTTGCATTTTATTTATTTTTTTGTTAGCAATTTAAGTGAAGTGTTACAATAATGCTCTTCTTTTTTAATGTTTTTGATAAAGTTATTGAACATTTTCAAGTGACAGTTTAAGAAATGATGTTGCCAACTATACAAAAAACAGAGAATTATTTCAAGATTGCAAAAGCTTTTCGTTTCGTGTGTTTTAAAGTATACATATTATGTATGTGTGCCTGAATGTGCTTTCTTTTTCTAATTTTGTAGCCAGTATCGGTGTAATAAATGTAGTCCTTTTAAAGAATACAATAGTTGCATGTTTGATCACAAGTGTATGTATGTGGAACATGCAAGCGTAATGGACATATAAATTGTGATATGATATGAAATGAGTAAGACGTTTTCTGATGCAAAGGTGGTTAGGTTTATAAAACTATTTTTTTTTTGTAAAATGACAAATATTGTCTTTAATTTAGTGATTTGTCGAAATTACATACATATTTATTTTAATTACATATGTTTTATTCAGGCTCGATATATTTATAGCCAAATGTTAGTAAAATTAAAATGTTTTGACTTTTTGTCAATACAAAATAGTGAACAGTTTTGATGAATTAAACATTTTGCTCCCAAAACTGAGAAATATTTAAAATATAATACGGTCACCTTAAAAGTAAATAATATTTTCTTAAATACATCTCTATTCTTTTTTTCGTAGCAATAATGAGTGAGTTCAAATACCACCTTCATGTCATCATAATTTTAATTGTCATTTCTTAAAAAGAAAAGAACTAAAAACGAACAAATCTAAAAGATTCCATCCAACATCTTCAGGTCAAAACTAAACTAAAGTATTAATAAACCACAAAAACTACAAGTACAATTGAAAATAAAACTAACACCAACAGTTGCATATACACAATTGCAACAACAACAACAACAAAAGCGGAAACATAAGTGCGAAGTTAAACTTTATTGTAACACAAACACCATATTTTCTCATTACGAAGTGGACATGATGCATGTGAATTGGAATGCCAGTAACACGCAAAGACTCTATATCAGAAATACGTATGTATAAGATTGAAAAAAAGAATAAAAATATACAACAACTATGAAAAAATCTTTCCTTTTTTTCGTCTGTTTCAAACACAGATTGAATTGTGTGTTTATTCTTGGTTCTGTGGTTTAACTGCTTGGACAATAATGCAACAAGAAGAAAAAAAGAAATAAACGTAAAAAATCGAAATAATTAAATCCGTCAAGTGTTGGCGGGTGGAAAAAGAACTAAAAATACACCATAGCCATGTTGTGAAATTATATTATTGCAGGTTTGTAAAAGGATTAATTTCATTTTAAAATATATTTTTGCAAACTATTGAACTCAGAGCAGAAAGG
>NC_060950.1:18808118-18811606 GCF_022045245.1 Lucilia cuprina
GGCTAGAGTTTATAGGTTGTTATGAAAGGACAGACCTACAAACGACCTAACATCTATCCTAGAAGAAGACGAAACAGCAGCCATTAGCTAAGTCTTTTGTGTTTTTTTATTTTTGGAGATTGTGTTATTGAACTGGCGTTGTTTTATTTATTTTTAAGATGAACCGCCAAACATCATCAGCACTAACAATATTAACATCACACCAACTACCACCGCCACCAGTAAATGAGCGAACACCCCAATCAAGTGTGTGTGTGTGTGTGCTGGAAAAAGGATGTGGCCAAAGTAAGACGAATTATGATTTTTGCCCATTATTGGGTATTGAGGAGGACAAATCGTAAGAAAACTAATTAGTTTAATTGGTAAAATATGATTTCCTGTTACAAAAACTTATGTTGTACAAAATTTGGCCACACCCTGTACGTACACTTCAGTCTAATTTGACGACACAAATTAGAATGGAAATAATAATACTTTTCTTGATTTTAATCAATAGTTTTCTTTATAATCCGCAATATTTTTATAAAAAAATTTTCGATAGAAAATTTGCGATAAAAATTTCTTTTTATAGAAAATTTTTATAAATTTTCTTTTTGTAGAAATTTTCCATAATTTTTTTTTTATAAAAAATGTTCGAAAAAAAATATATTTCGATAAATTTATTTATTTTTATAAAAAATTATCGATAATTTTTTTTTTTTTTTTTAAATTTTCCTTTTTATTGAAAATTTTTGATAAAAGAGATTTTTGTAGAAAACTTGCGATAAAAATTTTCTTTTTAAAGAAAGTTTTCGATAGAAATTTTTCTTCTTATAGAACATTCTCAATGGCAATTTTTTATAGAAAATTTTCGATAACAATTGTCTTTTTATATTCCATTATTTGATAAATTTTTCTTTTTACAGAAAATTTGCGATAAAATTTTTATTTTTATAGAAAATTTACGTTGAAAATATCTCTTTTTATATAGAAAATTTTTAATAAAAAATGTATTTCTTAATAAAAATTTGTGATAAAATTTAATTTTTTATGGAAAATTTTCGATAATAATTTTCTTTTTATAGAAATTTTTTTATACAAAATTTCCTTTTATAGAACATATTCGTTAACTTTACTTTACTTTTTTGAAAATTTTTTTTATAAAAATTATAATTTTTGAAATTTTGAAAATTTGTAATAAAAATTAGCCATTTTGTAATAAATTCTTGTTAAAATTGTTGTTTTTACAGAACATGTTCGTTAAAAATTTTCATTTTATAGAAAATTTTCGACAAAAATATTCTTTTTATTGAAATTTTTCGATAAACATGTTCTTTTTATAATTTTTTTTAAAAAAAGTTTTCGATAACAATTTTGCTTTTATAGAAAAATTGCAATAAAATTTTTCCTTTTGTAAAAAATATTTGATAAAAATTTTCTTATGGAAAATTTTCGTTAAAAATGAAATTTTTCTTTTTACAGAAAATGTTTGATAAAAATATTCTTTTTAATATTTTTGATAAAAATTTTTATTTTATAGAATATTTTCGATAACATTTTTTTATAGAAAATATTCGTTAACAGTTTTCTTTTTATAGAAAATTTTCGAAAATTCGATTACAATTTTCTTTTTATGGAAACTGGTCAATAACATTTTTTTAAAGAAAATTTTCGATAATTTTCTTTTTGTAGACAACTTTCGATAATATGTTCATTTAAAGAAAACTTTCCATAAAATTTCTTTTTATTAAAAAATTTTCAAGTAATCTCATTTTATGGAATATTTTCAACAAAATTAAAACACAAAAGTAGTTAACGAATACCGTCAAATGTGTTACTAGTGTAGCTAGATACATCAATTTTTTTTTTCTGTTCTAGCTTTTTGTTTATTTCTTAAGCTGCTCTTCTTGTCTATAGATGATAAATTAAAAGACTAACTTGACAATCACTTAAGCATAGTTTGTTAGCCAAAAAGCCGTCTCAGACATTGAACATGGTTGCTATTAGTAGTATAGTGTGGCACAAATAGTGCTGCTCATACACTGTACACCCCAACATTGGATGGAAGTAGTTAATCGTTGAGCGGTAGTAAGTTAGTGTTTGTCCTCGTCACATAAACTATAAGGTTTTGAAAAAAAAAATAACTTCCATCGTTTTTTGTAGGTTCTTCTAGTAGAAGGGTATGAATAAAATAAAAATAGAACATAGTTCATTAAAATAAGCTTACTTTATTTAATACATTGCGCAGAGGTTTTAATTTTAAACAGTAAAACGATAGCGGTAATCTTGAACTTTGTTTCCATTTTTTTCGCTGGCTTTTTGTTGAATATGGAAAGTACTGGATAGAGCTGTGTGGAGTAAAACAGAATGAATATAAATAGATTTGACTAGGAAAACAAACGATTGAAGGTGGTGTACACAGTAAGAAAAATTGACTAACTTTTTGATGTACACTTGGGGAAATCGAAAAAGTTACTAGTTTTGGAATAAGTAGTGGGAAATATCTAGTGAATATTAAGTTTTTATAAAGATATTAACTTCTCTGTGTAAATACTTCCAATAAATCCTTTTTTTGTACAGTGTTAAATAAACTTTTACCTGTTGCTTATATTCCTTCCAGTGTTGCGATCGTTTTTCGCGCTAATTTTTTCTTTTGCATCATAGAATCATAGAAAAACAACCAAATCAACTAAAGAACAATTCTTCTTAACTATGCGGCGGTCCAAAAGGTGCTAGACTTTGCTACAAACTATTTGGGGGCTGCCGCTGATGACGACAATGATGAGGACTTCGACGACTACCACTATTGTTGCTATAACGACAACGGCACAGATGATGATGACGGCAATGATGCCATACTAAGCATAAGGTTAAATTTCATGTTTAAGGTTAGCAGCTGAACGAACACCAACACTGCCGCTACCAATACTACAACCATCATCACCATCATCAACATCCTCATGATCAGACAATATATGCATACACTACATACCATTGGAACACTTACAACCAAGGTGGCTAACTTTAAGCAACTATTTCTAAACTGTGAACATACAAATTCACTCAGAGTATGATAGTAAAGAATACAACAGAATATAGAAAAAAAAATGGCAAAATACTACAACAAAAAAAGAGAACAAAAAAGAATAGAAACTGATACCATTGCGGCATAGAGTAAAAGCGGTTAATTCTTAATACCGCCAACGAAACGATACAGCATCTAAGCATTAGGTAGGCAAAAAATAAAAAAAAAACGTTAACAAAACAGAACCTTAGATAAAAAACAAGTACGAATTTATAGTCGGGCAAAGCAGACCTTATGAAACCCTAAACACCAGTCACTATGTTAAAAGTGGGGTTTATTAAAAAAAATAAGGCATTTAGTTTTTTAACTTTATTCTGAAATATTTTGACCTATATTTTGCAAAAAAGAAGATTTTTTACAAAAGGACTCAAAGGAGAGTAGGGGAAAATATGGATCCATACTTATAAATGTTGGTAGGGGAACT
>NC_060950.1:18811706-18813505 GCF_022045245.1 Lucilia cuprina
TTCAAATAAAATACGACACTTTGCATACATTTTCAATTTAATGTTGCAGAGTTTGAAACATTTACATCTTAAATTAAAAAAAAAAAATTAAAGAAGTAATTATTAACCCAACTCTGTTGCTAAAAACCTGCCCAAAATTAAAAACAAATCTTTAATGGCGTCCATAAAATTTGACAAATAATTATTGACATTTAAAAACAATAACAAAATTTGACAATGGCTCCAAATAACCGAATAAAAGCCACAACAAATTCATTGACATTTGAATTTTCAATTAAAAATTTAAACTAAAATTTATGCAAATTTTAATGTTTTGAATACAAATAATACATAATATAAATTTTGTAAAAAAATGGCGTTTAAAACAAGATCATACGACAACTCTGTATCAAAATTAAGACTTCAGGGTCAATAATACCATTTAGCAAATTAAAACAAACGTACACACCCATTAAGGATCAGTTAAATGTTATAAAATTTAAAGTTTATTAAATCCAAAAACAACAAAGAAACAATTTTTTGGAATTTTTAATAAGTTTTTTTTTTGTTAAATATTGTTTAAATTGCTTATGATTTTAATTTAACAAACATGTTTACTGTGATTTTCGGTTAAATTTGAAATTTTGAATTTTTAAACACTTGTTATTGTTGTTGCTGCTACTGCTGTTACCTCATTAAGTCAATATTGGATTTCTCATTCGACTAAACTAAATATGTCACCAATAGTGTTACCTCTAGTTTGTCTTATCCACGAATCAGGTGTTGACTTAATTTGTGCTCTTGTCGTTTTCTAATTTTTTTCCTTTATTCCTATGAAAGACAAACTAGACTTGTTTGTGAATCTGTTCATCTACACCATTTAGGTATTTGTTAAAATATTTGTTAGATTTTTGTTTCTTTCAATAATTATGTTAATTTTTAAGTTTTGTAAAATTTACATAATTATCTTGTATTTGTTTAACAAAACTGTCTCTTTTGTATTTCCCACTGTATGTTTATTTAATTGAGCAAACATGACAGTAGTTTATTTAACAAATATAAATAAAAATTATATACATTTTTGTTAAAAAAAAAAATAAAACTATTTTCTTAACGCTGTACAAACAAGTGTTTGATTTGTTCCGCTTTTGGTTGTTTTTAAAATAGTTTTGGAAATTAATTTTCGTTTCACCTATTTTGTTGACATTTTATTTAAAAATTGATTTTAATGCGTTTTTAAAGAGATCATTTAGAAAATTGTTTCGGCTTTTTTTTAGAGAAAAACATTTTTTATGGTCATCTTTGTTTTAATCAACAAACGAAATGAAACATTAATTAATAAAGTATTTTGTATATGGTGGCATTTTTAATTAATGGAAATGTAACAGTCTGTCTGTGACGACTAGATCGTGTGAAACATATCTGGTATTTAAATTGGAAATGTTTTATTTGATATTATTTTAAATAATTAAAAATAACTTGTATACAAATAATATAACAATATTTTAATATAGAAACTTATTTCAGGGGTTTATTTTCATTTAATTTTTATTTTCCTTGTATTAAAACAAAAGACTTAAGCAACAAGCGGAAATAATATGATGCAATTCGTTGCTCTTTTTGGGCGAGCATGGTGATCTAATGTTGGTGAAATTAAAACACAGGATTAACTAACCAACTAAACAACCAACTAACTAACTAACTAACTAACTAACTAACTAACTAACTAACTAACTAACTAACTAACTAACTAACTAACTAACTGACTAACTTGAAGTCATCTTCCTTATAATGGCTTATAACTAACTAACTAACTAACT
>NC_060950.1:18813605-18816901 GCF_022045245.1 Lucilia cuprina
GATGTTGCCAGTAGTTGTGTTTTTATATACGAGTCTGCCATAAAGTTCTACATTCCAGCATAATTGATTTTAAGCTGAGGTCGCTAATAAATCGTAACTTTATCGCGTTTTTATGTTAAAGTTTTTCTCTACATTTTTCTTCTGAAATTTTTTTTAGCTATGATATAGCTACAGGTAGCCATTGTTGATGTTTTGTTGGTGTTGTGTTATTTTTCGGATAGTTTTCTTTATGATCATCCTAGTTGTCTATTTAGGTTTTTTTTGGGAGCAAATAATTTATCGTAAAGTGTAAATATCTATAATGTGTTGTTGATATTTAAGAGCCTTCTTAGGTAATATTTTTTAAAGAGTCAAATTGTTTGACTATAAATAATGATGGTGTTAAAGAAATTCAATAAAAATTCTTTAATGTATATTGAAATGTTTTTTGTTTTAATTTGTTGATCGGTAAAGTGTACAGGTTTATATAGTTTTGAACTTTACTACTGGAGTTAACTGTTTAAAAGCTTTTCAAAAGTTTTTTTCCTGGCTAGAGAAAGAGGAGAGGGAAGTAATTGTTTACAATACATATTTAACACAAAAGTTACATTAGAAGGTCTCACAGATAAAAAATTTAATCTACATATTTAATCGAAACAGTCAAAACCTGAGTAACGTGATATGAAGTAATATTATCATCTGCAACAATATTCGGTTAAGTCTCTCTTATATTTTAATAGGGTTTTTACTGGATATTGCATTCTGCTGCCGATCAATATGTTAAAACCACTTTTGATAGACGTTAAAATATTTCAAAATTTTGTCCTCCATTTTAACAACGGATTCTCAGGGGTAGGTTTCTTAAACTCATAATATTATATCTGAGATAAGTGTTTCAAAGTTACAATATATTCTGGATCTGGTAAGCAATCGGTCGTGTCCCATATTTTTGTATCTGAATATATGAAAATTAAAATCTTTATGTTCAAAAGAAAACATATGTGATATAACTTGAAGAACCTTGTTGGACGTGGTGGTCATGGCCACACTCGTACATGTACGCATCGTGTAACTGAACTTATTGTAGTCGTTGTAAATTATTATACCCACAATCAAGAAAGGACGGGGGTATATTGATTGTGTCATTCCGTGTAACACATCAAAATATTGGTTATAGACCCACCAAAGTATATAATTTGGCATTGAAAATTGGCTATATCCGTCCCCATTTTCTTATAGCCCCAAAACAAGTGGACCTTCAGAAAACAGCTTTAACGGAAGTACGATAAATAGCGATGCATTTTTTTGGGGATCGGTCCATAATTGATTCGGTTCATTACTGGCCTAATACATAGATAGATAGATAGATAGATAGATAGATAGATAGATAGATAGATAGATAGATAGATAGATAGATAGATAGATAGATAGATAGATAGATAGATAGATAGATAGATAGATAGATAGATAGATAGATAGATAGATAGATAGATAGATAGATAGATAGATAGATAGATAGATAGATAGATAGATAGATAGATAGATCGGTTCATAATTGACGCATATAAAGTGTTCTTCAGAACATTACTCATACGCCCCCGGTTTTTAAATATAACAAAAATGTTGCTTTTAAAAATTAATATGTTGTTATTTCAAAAGATCTCGTTCCATATTTCAAATATCACCCTGATGTTTATAGGGAAACATTCCTTTCACGGAATAACATTATCACTTGTTTGTTTAAGAAGACTTTATATATTCAAGCTTTTATAATGTCAGTTTAAATGTCAAATTAATTTACGATCAAGAATTATACCTTATTACATAATTCATCGGTTTCTTAATCCATTTATTGTCAAATGGAAAATGTTTGTCTTTATTCAGTATGAGTACCGCGTAAAATTATGTCGTGTTTTACTATAATCTTTTCCTGTAGCCGAAACTCCCTTAATATGGCTTGCTCCAGGTCTATAATATTGATGTTTTGAACTGTAGTAACTTTAATTTGCCACATAAGTATTTTGCAGTATTATACATTACTACATGGTTAACTCTGATATATTGGATTGCCTGCAACCATACTTTAACATTAGAATAATATACATACGTAGGTATTGGATTTTATATGATGATGAAGAATATAATGTACACATTATCTTTAGATTTACAGCAGATTACAGAAGCAGATTAAAGAATGGTCTAGTCCGGCTCTGAAGTAGATTTTATCTCAAAGCTATGAATAATAGAAGAATTTCAGATATATTACATAAAGTGAAATGGATTTGAACATGATAGAAACATTTCGTATTTGTACTTCTAAATATCTGTGGACTTTTGACAGAACAACTGAATTGGAAAATTGAATAATAGAGAAGAGCAAAAAACTATCAACTTTGCAAAAAACATTCCAAATTTCGAAATAAGTTCATTTGATCGGTGTCATATCTTTAGATATAGAAGGTGTAAGCTTACCCTGACGACATTGACTAAATATGTCGAGATATGTAGTTTTGTCAAATGTCCACAGATATAATTACTTTTTTGTCTTGAATATATATTTATTATTTTAATATACTTCATCACCAGCATCATTAGTACATTCTCCATATAATGAAAATAAATTTTTAAAAATTCTCCCACTAAAACCATATACATATTTATCATTGTGTTGGCAATTTTTCCTAACAAGGATTTAAATTGGATACATATATCACAATATTCTGACTCATAATTCTCTTTCTAAGTTTGTAGTCGTATGTTTTGTTTCGCATTTCACATGTCTTCAAATCACTCCAAAACCAATCACATCAATTCTGTCAAACTCTAAAAAGAACACAAAATTCAAACCAAATATTTCGTTGACATTTGAAACAATAACTTTAAAAGAAATAAACTACTGGAAACCAACCAAGCACAAACAAACAGACAGACAAACAAATATTTCTATAGAAAATCAACAGCCCAGGCAACAAGGATTTAATGGAACACTTGTGCTCTTAACAAACTAAAAACACGGCCATAAACATATTTGAAAAGAAAACCTAATCAGAAATACACCAACACCAAGAGACACAATGTACAACATTTGTACTAGGAAATAAATATGGCCCAAAGAAATGTTTCGCACAGCCAGACGACATTCATTTAAGTAAATCCACAATTCCAAGGAATGGATAGAGTTGGGGAACGAAACAGTAAGTGAGTGAGTGAGTGTATGAGGTATGAATGAATGGCTATGTAAGTGATACTACACTGATATGTAGGTACTTATGCGAAAGGTACTTTATGTTGTGCCATAACAATGTAGCACACATGTT
>NC_060950.1:18817001-18820003 GCF_022045245.1 Lucilia cuprina
TATCACGATGGATTTCCCATATACAAGGAGAGCACGAGTACCAATGTACATAATCAGTTATAACATAAAAATGTAATTAAAGTCGTCCAAAATAGAAAAAACCTCTAAAAGTAACAAAAGTTACCCTGTCACAACTGAGATTGGGTTGTAACAACATTATTTATATTGGTCCCGCGTAGATCGTGTATACCATGGGACCATGATATTTACCACTCCAACCTACTACTTTTTGCCTAATGGATGTGCGGTTTAATCCAGAAGGAGTAGGTCAATTTCTAGGTTTGAATCCTAACGGTTAAACGGTTATTGCTGTAATGCAACAACACTTTTCTGAGAACTGTATAAGTGTTAAAATTTTTTTTAGAAGCGACCTTAGCTAGTCAATTTTTTGTAAAGTTATGCCATGACCGATTATATCTTAATGTACATAGGAGTCAAGAGCACATACGATATGTATTGGATCCAAATCAGCTGGTATGATCAAATAATAGGTTGATACCCCACGGCATGTTAACCATAGATCGTATTCTGAAAGATTGTTTTTACAAAAATAATGTCATGACCGATATGATCATAATATTCTGATTAGTCAAGAGCACATACGATATGTACTGCATCCAAACCATCCTGGTATGAAGTAATAACATAGTTAACATCCCACAACAAGTTAGACATAGTTTCTAAAGAATTGTCTTTACAGGTTGCAAAACTCCTTACTAATTTCAGAGTTTGATATAACGCTGTTCTTGACAATTCCGAACCCGACTAGAAGTGGGTAATTCAATATTTTGGCATTTTATAACTTTATGTGAGAGTACCAATTGAGATATTATATAGTTTGAGTTTTTATTATAAGAATGAGACCAACATTATTTGCAACATAAAAGCCTTGCTGTAATCGGAAATAAAGGAGCTGTTCTAAATTCCAACTAAGTTCTTTATACATAGGACAACCTCTCTTAAAAGTACTCCTTTAGAAGAAATATTCATAAAGTCAAAGGAAATTAAGATAATTTTCTATCAAGTGTTTCATTAATAGTTCCGAAAACGTTATGTAGGGTATATTTTAAACACACATTTAATCACAGAAAATGTATATCTAAATCAAAAAGCTTTAAGTGAAACAAAAGACCTTATAAATGATATAAAATACAATATCTGTAATTTAAACAGGAGATGATAACTAGATCTCTATTTCATGCGTACATACATACATGCATACATACCTAAGTAAATACATATATACATATGTATGTGATGATGCTTAAAGTCGTCAAGTATATCACATATCTCTATATTTCTTTGAAAACTTGGCTAACATTTGATGATCACTTTTATGTTTCTAAGATCTAACACTCATTCTACTAATTTAGGTAGCGGCTTAAACTTTTGATAATTTTTCTTTTTTTTTCTTTTCTTCAAAGCACATTAGATAAAAGTTAGCCAAAGCGCCATTTAATATTAGCATCTTGTTATTTGATGAAATCAAGACAAAAATTATTAAGAAAAAAAACCTGAAAAGAAATCAGCAGCATCTATACAAAAAGACAAAAGGTTAGGGAAGAAAACCAGAAACAAAATGCTAAAAAAACATATTTATACGAGCCGCAAAATGTTCATCATTAAATTAAAATGAAATTTAAACAACTCAAGGTTTTCTTTGTATGGGGATGATGTTAAAAAAAAGTGTAAAAAAAATCATAAATACCATTTTAAAGAAATAACCTTGTGCAATATCAGTTAGTAGTCTTGATGGCTCAAAACAAAGAATTGTGTTATTTTTTGTTTCTCATTTTTTTAAGCCACAAATAATGAGCCTGTCAGTCATTATGACTGAGGTAATCAAGATTTAAACGAACAGGTTGATTACTATTAAAAGCTGTTAAAATTATCACTGATTGTTGGTTGTAGATAAAACAAGTGAAATGTGAGAAAATAAACAAGATTTTTTTTTTTTCGTAAATATAATAGAGTTAAATACATTTTGTTTTGCTTCATTAGAGCAGTTTTTTTGTTTTGTTTATAATTGAAAGCAGGTAGAACGAATTTCATGATTTGTTTAAAATAATAATAATTTTTTTATTCATGCTTGTCAGGGAACATGAGCACAAAAAACCATTTTGTAACGTCTATTAATATTTTTAAACTGTCTTGTTTAGATAATCATTTGCTAAAGTACATTAGTTATTTGTCAGTTTATTTGATTAAGTATTAGTCGATTTAAATTTGTTAGATAAAGTTATTAAATATAAGGAAGAACTATTAAAGTTATTAAAGCAATATTTTAGTAAAAAGATTTTTGCTATATTCTTATTTTTAAGCCAGTAAGAAGCGTTCTGGAGATTTTTCGAAGGGGACCTTATATGGGGGGTAGGTTTAATTATGGACCGATCCTAAAAAAAGCATTGGTAGAGAGGTTTTTGTTCCTAAGAAAGCTGTTTTTAGAGGCCCACTTGTATAGGGGCTATTCGAAAAAGTGAATCGATATTTCTCATTTTCAATACCAAACTGTCTTGCTCCTCCCGTGTGGTTCAACACGGACCCAGAATATATACTTTGATGGGTCTATGTAAAATATATTGTTAAATAAGTTTCAGGCGTTGCAAAGGAAATGAAAAGAAAAGCTGTACCTATACTTTCCAGTATCGTTATAACTACAATAGAAGCAAGTTTTAGCTTAGAATATATTATCTTTTCATCTAGTTTTGTGTTCATGTAAGATCCTCCAATCGACAAAACCTGACATATGAAGATTCCTTTAATAATGCTGTCATTGGATCTTAAGCTTAGTCTGCACTTTAATAACCCTATTCTCAATTTTAAACTTTAACAACTATAAAGGCAATGTAAAGCTTAGTTAAACTTATGGAAATCACTCGTCATTCCATCTAGTGTGATGAACTAGCTCCTTAGATTATTTACCGGTTGTTTGTCTTAGAGTAGATTTTCGAATACATCGGTAAGATCAACCGTCTTCTGGCTACAGTGGTGGCTCTCTTTTC
>NC_060950.1:18820103-18821706 GCF_022045245.1 Lucilia cuprina
GTGACAGTCTATATTGATTTGGTTGATGTAATTTCAGGTTTCAGAGACGATGAAATCGACGATCAAGATAAATTATTGGGTCAATTGCTTTTTGATAATAGATGTAGTTAAGCCGTTATAATTATAATACTAATCGAATTACTTTAGCTTACGATTTTCTCAAATAGAATATGATGGATAGTGAAATCGGAACTGGATGTACTAAGTTATATCTTGGCTTAGACTATATAACAATCATGGTGACACAATTGTAGTGCTCACTTTGTATCATCTCTCTCAACTCTTATCAACTCCATTAGCATATTTGTTATTTACTTCTAATCTTATTTAAGTAGTTTGATGAAATTGTATCTTACTGTTTAAATATACTTTCAGATACACAATACACAATGTGATGAAAACTTCAACAACATTTTATCAAACAGCGAAACAAATAAACACTATGTATTTGGATTTGTGTTTTTATTAATTTAAACATACATTTGATTAAATCATCTCATATTTCTTAAGCTGTTTTTTATACTCAGCTAGTCCAGTACAATTATAATTATTCCACGAATTATGAATATTAATTATGCGGTTTAAACTGTTTGGTGTATGTCGATTATTTATAACCATGGGAACTTTTTTTTCTAAAATTTATACAAAAATTTGTTTGTAGATAAATATTGTTAATTTGTATGCATAAACAAATACGTATATGTACATATGAACCAGTTTTATAAATTTGTAAATATTATATTAGTCATTTATAGATTAAATAAAAATTGTAATTTTTTTGCAAAAAGTCAAGAAAATTTAAACTCTCTTTCCTTTTTTAGGTTTTAAAACAGATATATTTACCTGTTGTTTTGTTTTTATACAAAAAAGTTTTAAAATATTTAATTTTAAGGTTTAAAGTTTAATTTTCTTAGAAATGTTTTTTTTTAACAAAAAGTATCACATCAATAATGTTTCAATCTGTTTTTTTCTTGTTTCCTTCAACCCAAAATTTAAAATCACAGGAGTTAGCGTTACTTAAAACAATCCACGTCGCCATCTAATGTGTTTGTATATGTTATTTTCTTAGATTTTTTATTTATTTATTTTTTATATTAATCATATGGTAGCTACCTGCGCCAATTTATATTAATTTAATATGTACGCCCGTCAATTCAATAAAGTTGCTACATTTTACGCTCGTATTCTGTTCGCGTAGTTTGCTTATTTAGCGGCTTAAATCAAATAAAATATTTTGTTTAGAAATCAATTCTCTTAAACTTATTTGGTTGCTGAATATCAATGTTTCGTTTAGAAATATTTTAAACAACAACTGTTGTTTTTGTTTGGTAAAGTTGGTGAATGAATTTAGCAGGAAATATATTTCATAGAAAAACAAATTATAGAGCTTTTGTCTGTTTTTGGGGGGAGAATAGAAATTTTATAATTAAAAGGCTTGGCTTAAGATGAGGATATCATAAATTTTGATTTTGAGTTTTTTGGTTAAAAGGTTTAAATATAATTATTCCATGGGAATAACAATTTTTGTAAGTGTGTGGCATCATTAAACAAGTGTAAAATTTCAAAGAATTTTTTAAAATCATTCTGATTCATTGGAGTTATC
>NC_060950.1:18821806-18823430 GCF_022045245.1 Lucilia cuprina
CCCTACACCATTTTAATGGGTAGGGTATATTGGGTTTGTGCTGATGTTTGTAACGCATAACAATATTGGTCTTATATCTACCTTAAAGTACACTAATCGTCTTAGAATCATTTTCTGAGTCGATTTAGCTATGCCCGTCCGTTTATCCGTCTGTCCGTCCATGTAAACCTTGTAATCAAACTACTGGTCGCAATTTTGAAGATAATTCAATGAAATTTGGCATATGATTTTCCATTATCCCATAGTCAAAGCCTATTGAAAATGATTAAGTTCGGTCCATTATATCACCTAGCCCCCATACAACTAAACCCACGAATAGGACTTTTAAACCTTGAAATCAAACTACAGGTCGCAATTTCAAAAAAAAAAAAATCATTGAAATTAGGCACATGATAGTCTATGGTACCGGAAACGAAGCCTATCGAAAATGATTAACTTCGATCCATTATTTCACTTAGCCCACATAAAAGTGAACACGGCTTTTAATTACATAATTATGTATAATATGCAAAATCAAGTTACATACTAAAATTGATGACCCCCGTGAACTTTATAATTATAGGCCCTCATTTGATCCTAGCCCCTATAAAAAGCCCCCTTTAAAGTTTTACTTCAATATCCACAATTTTATGGCTTATGTAGGTATATCTGAGGCAATGTAGGTATATCTAAGGCAACATAAACGTTTTATTATGAAATCTAAATCACATTTTAGTTTTTGTAACAGGTGTATGGTACATATTATGTCGTTCCCTATTAACAGAAGAACACATTCCATTGTAACAATAGAACTAGGAAATACAACCCACTTTGTTGTGATGCTTTAGTAAATCAAAAGAGTTAGGTACTCCACAGTCACTGATAAGTATCTTTACCATCTCCAGTACGCGGTTGAGTAGCTTCAAAATAGATTTCGAAGCTCCGGCCCAAATATAAAAGTTGTACATCATTATTTTCTGTTGGATATATGTGATATATATATATAGTAATGAGATCATATGGAGTGAAATATGTTTACAACATTTTAAAAACCGACACACTTGAATGCTTCTTTAAACACGGACCTAGGCAGGGATTGTAATCAAGTCGTGTTTGATTAATTCATTCCTTGTTGTTTCAATTATTATCTTAATCTATGAAGATCTTGGTTTTTGATTGAATCAATAAGAATGACAGATATCGACAGTCAACGCAAAAGGGTAGATAGAGTTACACATTTGATATAGAAAATTGTTTATGAAAATAAAAAAGTTAATTTCGGCAGTGCCAAATCTTACATATAACCCACCATCAAAATGTATGTTAAATTTTTAAACCGTGAGCGTATGAGTAATTTTTTAATAGGATTTTATATGCATTAATTATGAACCAATACTCATAAAATTTTGTACATAAATAAAACTTGTTTATTTTGTATATAGATAAAACTTGTTTATTTCACATTTTTATCTCTATACTCGTATTTAAAACTCTTTGCAAAGGGGAACCTCTCATAGACATTTTCAGAAGGGGGGCCTTATATCGGGGGTAGGGTTGAATAAAATGACACCATTTCTCCGTAAGTGGGCTAGTAGGTCTTCCGTAAAGCAACCACTGAAGAAGTCATACTGACCGTCGTTTCGAA
>NC_060950.1:18823530-18835928 GCF_022045245.1 Lucilia cuprina
TCTAGTCTATAGTCTAGTCTATAGTCTAGTCTATAGTCTAGTCTATAGTCTAGTCTATAGTCTAGTCTATAGTCTAGTCTATAGTCTATAGTATAGTCTATAGTCTATTCTATAGTCTAGTCTATAATCTAGTCTATAGTCTAGTCTATAGTCAAGTCTATAGTCGAGTCTATAGTCTAGTCTATAGTCTAGTCTATAGTCTAGTCTATAGTCTAGTCTATAGTCTAGTCTATAGTCTAGTCTATAGTCTAGTCTATAGTCTAGCCTATAGTCTAGTCTTTAGTCTAGTCTATAATCTAGTCTATAGTCTAGACTACAATCAATATCTACTTATATGGTCAATATTTATTCCTTCAACTAAGTACTTTATCTTGATTACAACCAAGCTAATAATTTGAATTATTCATTGCCTTCATTTTTCTCCAGTATATAGTTCAGACCCTAATTTATGGTCTAATACTGTTTTCTAATAAATATATATTTTATGAACCCACGTCCTTAATTCCATAATTAGTATTATAATGTTTCCATGAAATGTCCCGTATTAATTGTTTATACATTAATTTCAATATTTTGTATGCCTCCACAAAAAAATTACAACAATAACAAAATATGACAAAAAAAATCTTTTACATTTTAATTTAAAATAAATCCGTCTTAAATAATAATAGCTGCTGAAAGAACAGGTTGTTGTCAATCGCAATAACGTTTGCTGTATTGTTGTTTAGTTGAGACTTTTTTGCGTTTATTTTTTTTTGCTTATTTAAAAAGACACATGTTTATCTTAGAAAAAAATATAAATTTAAATATGTACAGAGATCAAATATACACATACTTGTACATGACAAGTTGAAGTTTAATAGTTTTCAAGCATACATGAACACACGAACACACAAACGATCATAAGTAGTATTCAAATTATTTGAACCAATCAACTAAAATGTTAGACAAACGGAAATTCTAATACATAGATAGAATCGTTATTATTTACGTACTTAGAGCAGTTATTTAAAAATATTAAATCAAGACAATTTGTAATTACAGAACAAAAGACTTAAGAAACAAACTTTTTTCAACTCACAATTTCAAATTTAAAAAACTGGTGTTTCTTCTTCTTTTACGTCATATATTTTATTTTTAGTTTAAATAGGAGTTATTAATCGAGTTAATACCTGATTCAAATTGAACAAATCTTGTAATATTAGTTTCTAAGTGTTAATATATAACACTCTTTGACAACTCTGCATTACAAACACTTAGGTTATAGTCAGGTGCTTGCAAAGAAGAAAAAAAAAAAAACAATCACGAAAACAATGAAACATTAGCTTCTTGACAAGTTCTTGATTTTTATAAATTAATTTAAATTTAAATACTTTTTTCTCTCTGTTCAACACTTTATTTAAGCCTCTAACATAAGAACTAAAACTCCAAAAACACAAAAAAATTCTAATAAATTTCATGCCACTAATAGTGTGGGTGGTAGTATTGTTTAATTGCTTTTGGGGGTTTAAGTAAATAAATAAATAAATAAATATGAAATAAGACAAAATTTTAACTTAAAGAACTAAAATAAATAAACAATATTTTGTTGGAACCAATTAATACAGTTACTACTATTTAATCAATTTTTATTTATTTTAGTAACAGAAAACCTTATTTCCGTTGATTTACTTAACTCAGTTAAAGTTTAGCTTTAGGAAATATAAGAAAAAAACACCAAATTATGATTTAATACACATTTATTGTCCACATTGGTTTCATTATTTTGTTTGATTTGCATATCAAATTGGTTTAATAGAAATGTCATATATTACAACGTATGTAAATCACTTTTATATAGTTTGACTATTCGTATAAATTGCAGATTAATGGGCTTGTGAAAATAGTAATTGTAAAATAACCATAAATATTTGTTATTTGTTTTACTAAAAGAGTTAGGTTTTATATATGAAATTGATTATATCATATCCGTTTATTAAGTGTTAATATTAAATATTATTATTTACATACAAATCAAATAATTTAATTAAATATTGTTTAACTATAAATAATTGAATTAATATTTTCTATAGTATGTATAGAAAACCACCCATAGTGATTTAATTAGATTAATCATGACCACTTTAAAATGTATCAAATCACTCTATGAGTCGACTAAAGTGTTTTTGTTTATAAACGCAATTTTGAAATTTTCTACAAAAGAATATTTTTTAAAATTTCCTTAATAAATTTTTATCGAAAATTTTTTATAAAAGAAAAATTTATTAAAAAATTTTTATTAAAAAAGAACATTTAATTGAAAATTTTTTATAGAAAGAGAACTTCATGCAAATTTCTATATAGAAAGAGAATTGATCAAAAAATTTTCTGTAGAAAAAATTTGATGAAAAATGTTTTATAAAAATTTTATAGAAAATTTTCTATGAAAAGAAAATTCGATCAAAAATTTTTATAAAACTAAAATATGATTTTACATATTCTATAGAAAGAAAATAGTATCGAAAAATTTTTTATCAAAAGAAAATTTTATGAAAAATTTTCTAAAGAAAAATAAAATTTATCGCATCCTTTGATTGCAATCTATATACACTGGCGGTATGTATTGACATCGAAGGCACCTTCAATAAAGTGCAGACTGATATCCTTATCCAATCCATAGACCTGTTTTATGTTGACGGGATGTTCAGTAACTAGATCAACCACATGCTAAGGAATAGATAGATAAGCTACGAGATGTACGATATAACTATCAGGAAAAAGTTCTCGCGGTATACCACAGGGTGGCATTTTGTCACCTTTACTCTGGGTTACCACGATTAATAGCCTCCTAAGGACCCTAACCGAGAAAGGATTTAGACCTGTCTGCTATGCAGATGATGTCATGATACTTTTAAAGGGAAAGAATCCAAATTACTTGTGTAGAAGAGCTGAGGAGGCTCTGAATACGGTCTTAAGCTGAGCTCAACTGAGAGGCCTCAATGTTAACCCGGCAAAACCGGAAATCTGTCTTTTCACAAGAAAGACAAAAATTTCTACGTATACCAAACCTTGCTTCCTAGCCAAGAAGATACTAGTTACAAACAAAGTTAAGTACTTAGGTGTAATCCTCGACAAAAAATTAAAATGGAGACATCACATAGAGGATAGGATCAACAAAGCACATCGGTTTAGGAGAACTATAGTCATGAAATGGGGTCTTAGTTCTACTTTGACTAGCTTATGATTCAATAATCTGGTGGACTGCTTTAGACAAAAAGTGCAATATCAAACTACTACAGGGAGTTCAGCGTACATGTTGCTTGGGTATAAGTGGTGTCATGTGTACTACTTCAACCAAGGCTCTGCAAACGTTGCTAGATATTCCACCTATTGAAACATATTTAAGATATGAGGCGGTGCTTACAGCCGAACGGCTCTTTACTTTAGGTGAACTGGCCAAAAGCGGTTATAGGACACGTCATCAATGTATACTGGACACATTGGAAGGGTATACACAATCATCGGATGTGCCTGATTGAATACTGGACACAGAATATGTCGGAAACTTTAAAACGCTGATCCCAGATAGAATGTCTTGGTCAAGGGGAACATTAGAGCAAATACCAATAGGAATCTGTTGTTACACGGATGGCTCTAAATTGGGGGATAAAGTGGGGCTGATATTCTATATTGAAAATCCAAAAGCAGAAATATACCACCATTTACCAAATCATAACACAAGCTTTCAGGCAGAAGTATGAGCAATAACGGAATATGTAAATTGGATTAGAATAAATATTGCGCCCACAGCGCTTAATATATTTACCGACAGCCAGAAGGCAATTAGGACAATATCAGGAGATAGAACTGAATCTAAGACCGTATTGGATTGTAAGAAAGCTTTAACTGAATACTCTCCCAGAGGTAAGGTTCGAAAAATTTCCAACGAAAAATAAAATTTATAGGAATTTTCTAAAGAAAAAGAAAATTTATTGCTTTTTTAAAGAAAAAGAAAATTTTCGAACATTTTCTGTAGAAAATTTATTAAAAATGTTTTATAGAAAATGAAAATTTATAAAAAATTCTCTAAAGAAAAAGAAAATTTTCTAATGAAAAAGAAAATTTATCGAAAATTTACTAAATAAAAAAAATATTTTTCAAAAATTATTTGTAGAAATAGATTTACTTTAAATTTTGTATTGAAAATTAAATTTATCGAAATTTTCTATTGAATGAAAATTCTTCTATAGAAATTTTAATGAACATTAAATAAAACATTTTCTATAGAAAACAAATTTATTAAAATTTAACAAAAACACTTTATATAGAATAAATGGGAAAAATACGCTATTATTTAGTCTACAGTCCTTATTATAGTCTAATCAATAGTTTGGACTAAAGTGTAGATTATAGTATTTAATAAGCTACACTTTAGTCCAAACATGGTTACTACAACAACACTATATTCACTGTAACAACATATTGTTTTTCAACTCATTTAATTGTTATTTTAATTAGATTTTAACAATATTTTAGTTTCTGTAATCATTTTTATGTTCATGGCAAATATTAAACTGAAATATTTCAACTGTTCATTATAATATTTTTTATATTGTTTTAAATAACCAAAATATGTTTAGGCTACCAATCATAATTTTAATCATAATATGTTGCTCATGGTTTTCACAACCATGTTTTCTTTCTCTACCTACAGCTTGGACTATAGTCTAGTCTTATTGCGGACTCTGTAAGGATGATCTTTTTAAGTTAATTTGTTAACTTATTTTAATTATTTCCAAAAGTTGTCATCTAAATTATTTTTCAAATTAAACGCTTTTCCATTGAAAACAAACTTCTACCACAGCAGGAAATCAATTCGATTAGCTAAAATTTTTAAGCCTCATATACACCAAATACTCACATATCATTTAACTTAATTCCATAATACCATGTAAGCCAATTTACATTTATGAGTTCTCTATAAACCACAATTTTCAAGTAAAAAGCAAAGCGAACAAAAAAATATTAACATGTTTAACAATGTATGAACATAATTTCACACCTTACAATGAAAATAAATGCAAGAAAAAGAAACTAAAAAATACACAAAAAATAAGTATATAAACAACAACTTTCCACTAAACATTTATTATCTGACAAATGTACAAATTAGTAAAACAAAAACATTAAAATCCCTCTTCTCAACGTACACAGCCATTGACACAAAAGCGAGCGAAATATGACGTTGGTAAATGAAAAAAAAAAAAGAAATCGTGGCTAAAATAAAACAAAAGGGGACAAAAAACCGCATATATGGGATATAGAATGAAAAAGATACAAAAATATACCGCTAATGAGCTGAACACAATAATTGCGGAACATTTGTAAAAGGACTAGGGTTAATAATTTAGGCTTAAAAAAACAACTTAAACTACAAAGAAAAGAAAAAACATGAAATTGTCTTAACACAAACGAACTAAAAATAAAATACATACAAATGGAAACAACAACAACAATTTCAGCAGTGACCACAAAAACAATTTATTCTACTACTTATGCAAAAAAAAACGCACTATGATCAAGAAGGAACAAAAATTATTAACTTTTTAATAATGTTTTTTTTTACTTTTTGTAAAAAATTTGTAAAAAAAAATTTTCGAAAATTATTTTTTTTCTATAGAAATTTTTATAAAAATTATTTCTTTTAACAAAAAAATTTCGAAAATTCTTCTTTTTATAGAAAATTTTCAAAAATTCTTCTTTCTACAGAAAATTTTGAAAAATTTTTCTTTTTATAGAAAATTATTGAAAATTCTTCAAAAAAAATTCAAAAATTCTTTCTAAAGAAAATTTTTAAACATTTTTAAAAATTCTTTTTCTATGGAAAGTTGTTAAATTTTTTTCTATAAAATATTTTCAAAAATAATTTTTTTTAGAATATTTTGAAAATTCTTTTTATAGAAAATTTTCGAAAATTTCTCCATTATCTCTCTTCTTAAAAAAATGTTTAAAAATTCTCCTTTTTTATATGGAAAATTTCGAAAATTCAAAATTTCAATTTTCAAAAATTCTTTTACAGAAGATTTTCGAAAATTTCTTTTTTCTATAGAAAATTTTATCAAAATTGTTTCGATAATTCTTCTTTTTATAAAATCTTTCTTTTAATAGATAGTTTTCGAAAATTCTTTTTTCTATGGAAAATTTTAGTTAGTTAGTTAGTTAGTTAGTTAGTTTGAAAGGAGGATGTATACACATCAAATCCGAAGAAATACACCTAGGCCTCTATCGGGCCTGTTGTGCGCTCCTTAACCAGTGCCACGGGTGGGAATCGAACCCACCACCTCCGGTCTACCAGACTAGAACACTAACCACTAACCTACCGGAGGCCAATTTTAAAAAATTATTTTCTTTAGAAAATTCTTCTTTTTATAAAAAGGATCTTCCAAAAGTCTTCTTTCTTTAGAAAATTTTGGATAATTCTTTTTTTTAAAAAAAAATTTTTGAAAATGTTACTTTCCAAAGAAGATTTTCTAAAATTATTCATTGAATAGACAATTTTCAAATACTCTTCACTATAAAAAATATTTCCAAAAAATCTTCTTCTTATTGAATACTTTCAAAAAGTCTCCTTTCTTTAGAAAATTTCCAAAAAATCTTTCTCTATAGAAAAAGTTTCTCTCTCTCTGTAGATAATTTCCGAAAATCCTTTCTATAAAAATCCAAAAATTCTTTTTATAGAAACATTTCTATTTCTGTAGATAATTTCCAAAAATCCTTCTTTCTATAAAAGAGTTTCTCTTTCTGTTAGAAAAATAACAATTAATTTTTCTTTTTATAGACATTTTTAAATTTATCTATTGTCTATTTAAAAATTTTCAAAAATGACTTCCTTTTTTTGTAATTTTCTATTTTTCTGTTTAAAAATTTGCTACACGTCTTCCTTTCTATAGAATATTTTTTTCTCAGTAAAGTTTTGAAAAAATTTTACTTTTTACAGATTTTTTTTCCAAATGGTTCTCTCAATAGAAATCTTCAAAAATATCTATTTTTATCTTTCTACGGTTAAAAATTTCTCTTTGTATGAAAAGTTTTCGAAAATTTATCCCTAAGAAATTTCAAAATTTCGTAAAATTTTGTAATTTTAAAAACAAAAACATTTCGAGAAGTTTGTTCTAAATATTAAAAAAAAAAAAATTCATGACTAAATTTTACAAACCCACAGTGCAAACCAGATAAAACAACACGCAAAGAAAGCTACAATAAAAACAAAACTAACAACTTAAACAAAAAAATGAACAACAAACAGTCAAACAAAATAATGAAAAACAAACAGAAAAAAAACACAACCTAAAAACAAATTAAAAGCAAGAATTACGACAGGTTAGTAGCAAACTATTGCCACCGATCATGAGGACACGAAACAACAAATTGTCTACTTTACAACTAAACACCAACAGAAAAAGAGAAGAAGATGAAGCACCCGCAAACTATTAAAAAAAACAGAAATAAATATACCAACAAATGAACCAACTTAAACAGACAAATAAATAAACTACAACATACGATTGTACAACTTCAAACCGAACTAACCAACATAAGGTTGACAAATTTAAACCTTTGAATACAAGAAAAAAAATCGAACTTTTTTTGTTCTCTTTGGTTTACCACGAATTAACTTGCCGCAAAATTTACAAGTGATCACACAAATGCGTGCAAATGCCATCGTATTGATCGCCATGAACTACAACATCAATACACACAATCCACATAAAACACTCATTCACATACAAACACACATGTTGCAAAATATAAAGAAACATGTGAATACGAGAGTACAATACGGAAACGTGTTAATGCCATTTGAATTTTAACCAAATATGGTTGTAAAGCAAGTGCTATATGAACACTTAAGTATTTACTATAACACGGACACACGGACTCACACATTAAACAGCCAAAAACAAAATATGTTTGTTAAGCATACAAACAACAGCAACAACATCAGCAGGAGAAAAAAAGTATTTTGCATGTTGTTTAAATTAAGTGAACCCATCGCAAAAGCTCAAATAATCTTAAGTCAAACTGGGCAGGCCATAAAACACCAAGTCAACCTAAAGTATGTATGAACGACTGAACCAAATGAACTAAACGTATAAACTAACGACGACGATGACATTGTAGCTGAAGACAGCGATAGCGACATTATTACGAGTGTGGAAAATAGTAGCTGAAGTTGAACAACAACAAAAACCAAACTCAAAGTAGAAGGTGAAAAAAGTACACACGGCAGAAGAACAACTCTAGCTTTGTCGTCAATTGATTGTCCGAAAATAAACAGCCCACAATTTGAAGGATTGCCAAGAGTGTTGGCTAACTTTTCCGAGCCCAAAGTTTATATTATTTATTCTTCTGCATATACATACGTCAGAATTCAAAATTAGTCCTGCTGATCGGTTCAAAAATTTACATTCCATTCATGATGAATTTCGTCTACCAATGCCTCAGGTTTTTTCCCAAAACTATCAATATTTATAACTCTAGGGTGACCACAATTTCATTGTAGTTCTACGGAATCTATTTGTCTGTAGAATTCTTTAATTGCATTTGGTATCGGTAATATATTTTCTCGATTTATTTCGAGCTTACTCAGAGATCGCATTATACGGGTTGTTATAGATGGCATCTTATTAAACGAGTTCAAGATTAATTCAGGGGTCCCGTAAAGATCATTTCTTTTCCCTACTGCATTTATTAACTTCATTAATGACCTTCTATTATCAAATTCCAACTCTTTACTCTTTTGACGATGACAGCAATATCTGCCATAATAATTCATTCATAGATCTCTAGAGATTGGGGCAACGGGGAGCAATGTAAATGAATCGCTTAGCTACTACTTGATGAAATTCTTTGAACGTGGTCGGGTTAACAGAGTCGATTTTAGCTTAACACATAAACACTAGGCAGATATTGATACTCCATACATTTATACGGGTGGTATAAATATTAAGGAATAGGAAACTTTTGATGTTCTAGGCATGCGTGTTGGTTTTTTGAAACGGTATAAGACATACTTCACTCAATCTGATCTTTTTACTATTTATACTACTTTCATCCAACTGAAAATAGAATATAAGTCTAATATATGGACCGAAGTTTTGAAGTCTATTTTGGAGCTCCTCGACTGCGTAAAGAAGAGTGGGAAGATACTTATCGGTGGCTGTAGTATATCAAACTTTACGTGTTCTACCTCTAGAATATGTTCCTCTTAAACTAGGGTACATGTTCCCGATACCCATATAGTCTTGCGTAACAGACGTCTATCTTTAAGAGCACAACCCTTTATAGTAGATTATCTAGTAGACCACACTACACACTACATGGAACATCCAATCTTTAGTCGCACTGTTCGTATGTGAAATAAACATGCTGCAGATGTATTTCCTGCCACTTTTGATGTAAGAGGATTTAAATCAAATGTCTACAAACACTAATTCATCTATCCCCCACCCTCAACCTATTTTCTTAGTTCCAACACAATACTTCACAAAAGTAAGGGTCTGTAGGTGGCCTCCGGAGGTGGTGGGTTCGATTCCCACCCGTGGCACTGGTTAAGGAGCGCACAACTGGAACTTGCTCTTATTGAATGCAAAATCTCGGTTTTGAAAAGTACAACTCCTACTCCAACTCCTAAATAATTAACATTCCAATTCAGAAACATATACGTTGATAAGTCTCCAATATAGAGATCATCGATCAGCTAACGAATTGAAAGTAAAAAGGACGGACCAATTAAGCTCGTACAAATATGTTTTAGCTCTGTAACCTTCAGCTTCAACTGAAGTAACTTCTAGAAAAGTAAATAAGGAGAGCGCCTAAGAGATCATATTCGTAAGACGATGAAGGAGGACAAATAATAAACATTCCAATTTACAAACAAAAACGCAAAAAACACAAAAAGTTTTTCAGAACAAATATCATAGACCAGCTAACGGAGTGATAGTATAAAGGACGGTCTAATTAAGCTCGAAGAAATATGTTTCAGCTCTCTAGCCCTTAGCTAGAAATACAGAGAAATAAGTTGTAACTCTATCTTAAACTGAAAAAATTCTTGAAAAGTATAAGTACTAAAAGAACTATAAATACTCTTTAGAAAAAGAAAGATCTTAGCATAGTTGGTATGGGCGAAAATAATATTGAAGACCTCAAAAACTCTGATAAATTCAAAGAGAATTTATTACAAAGTCTTGACTTTATCCCTATGTATAATGTCATAGACCAAAAATCGGCAGAACCATAGACCAAAAATCGGCAGAAAAATGGAAAAATGTTTGTATTTCTTTGATGTCCTCAAAACAGTTTTCTGAGGTCAGTTGAAAAATATAAAAATACAAAACTTAATCTGCAACTTCCAATATTTTAAGAATATAATTGATGTCCTTAATAAGGATTTTCGAAAACTCCGATAAATGATTCTGTCCAGAAGGTTATTTTCTATATATTTTTAATTTTATGAAACTCGAAATATGACATTCAAAGACATCTGTCTATCACTAGATACCATGTTCATTCGATCGGATGAAATGCGACTCTAAGTACTCCACTTAAGATTTTAAAATCCCTCCTGAGAGAAACAATAAAACTTTTCCCCAAAAATATGGCAACTCTAGGCGCAGCTTTTACAACAACTAACCAATATACTACAGCAACACAAAAACAAATACCGACCAACTATACAATGACATCGTTTACAACATCAACACAAATCGTGGCGATTTGTTTAAATCAAACTGTAAAAGCGCAAAAAAGCCAAAAACCGACCAAACAAATACCGTACGATCTTGTGTGAAGAAGATCATCAGGAGTGAAAAAAAAATGTATGAATGTATATAACAAAGTTAACACGCACTTATGCGGGCTAAAAACCAAAAAATAAAGAAACAAACTAACTGAAATCGAGTAACTAAAAACATACATCACTTGGTTGTTAAACAAATCGTGACTTTAGGCTTTTTTGTTGTTGTTGAGTGTGTTTTTTTTTTATTTTTCGGGAACTTAGTGTGGTGTCACCAAAAATTTGTATTGACTTTAAATTAATTAAAACCACAAGCAATTGGCATGATTGTTTTAACATAAAGCTTAACTTAACACTGACAGCCTCTTTAAAGCCAGTCTCTTCTGGTCTTTTGCTGTTGTTTTTGTTTTCTCCCTGAGGTAATATAGATACTACTAATCATTTGGCTAAAGTAACTCTGGCCTACTTCTCATACCCCGAAAATATATATTTTTAAAAAATTAAAAAAAAGAAAAACGCATGGTGTTGCAGAGCTGACAAAATATTAAAGTTGTTTATAATTGGAGACAAATGTACAGATGTATGATTCGTTATTTTACTTTTATAGTATATTTAAAATGGGATCATGAATTTGTTTAGGTATGTTTGTTTGTATGAGTGTGTGTTATTTTGACTTGAAATCTGTACGAAATATCTCACCATTATGGGGCCAGCATAACATGCAAAAGCAAAGACAACAAACAAGTGATTGATCTTTTCTGATCATACCAAAACAGGTGATTAATTGTTTTTTGACTTTTGTTTACGAGTTCAACAGAATTTTTGTTGGATTTTTTTTTTGGTTATTGTTTTAAATACTTTTTTTTTTTGGTAAATATTTGGCTTTCAACATTATTTTCAACAAGTGTTTGTGTACTTGTTTTTTTTTTTTTGTTTATTGTGTGCTTGGTTAAGGCAAGAGAGCGTTATAAAGGAGTAAAAAAATATTTATAAATATTATTTTTTATCTTTTGAGTTCATTTACTTATGAGGTCGTAAAATTTGAATAACACTTAAACTGACACCTGAACCTGCAATAACAATTATTTAAGAAAATTTTAATTTATTTAAAGTATTTGTTGATCTATGATATTGTTTAGACTTCCATGGGTGTGGAAAGAAGTTTTAAATGTGATTTTCTTTACACAATGATTTTTTTGTAAGCTGTAACTATTCAAAAGGTTGTAACAATTTTAGTAGAGTTTAGAAATACTTGTTCCTTGAAGATTTTTTTTAAGATTTGAAATATATGGCAACATTAACATTCACAGATAATTTTTTTCCAATCGGGTTCAACAAAACTTTTATTAAAAAAAAATTTAAAAACAAAATCATTCAGTTCAATTACATTTGTGTTGTTGAGTTTCTTCGTTTATTATTTTGATTAATTAACTGAGATTTTTGTGAGTTTTTTGTCTACAAACATTTCTATTATTAACAACCAGCATCAATATTTTGTTTCAAACTGAATTATAACGTTATGTTAACGTATTTACTTTTCAATTTTAACCTTATGTTAAGATCACAAAAAATGTTAACATTAAATGTATAGTCGGGCATGACCGGCAGACAGACAGACAGACAG
>NC_060950.1:18836028-18837385 GCF_022045245.1 Lucilia cuprina
ATAACTAAATAACTAAATAACTAAATAACTAAATAACTAAATAACTAAATAACTAAATAACTAAATAACTAAATAACTAAATAACTAAATAACGAAATAACTAAATAAATAAATAACTAAATAAATAAATAACTAAATAACTTAATAACTAAATAACTAAATAACTAAATAACTAAATAACTAAATAACTAAATAACTAAATAACTAAATAACTAAATAACTAAATAACTAAATAACTAAATAATTAAATAACGAAATGACTAAGTAACTAAATAACTAATTAACTAACTAACTAACTTATTAACTACCTAACTTACTAACTAAGCAAGGAGCGCAATATCCTCATTGTTACCTGCTTAATTCAAAGATTCCAAAAGATGTTCCTGAAATCACCGTCAATCTGATCAGCCGACCAACTCCAAAATCTGTAAAAAATGGAAGCAGTGTTTTCGAAGGATATCGCAAGATATAATCCTTTCTAGCCTGTAGTTATATCAAATTCTAAAAAATAATTTAATTTTCTTTTGAAATAACCATTTACTGTAGCTGTGACCTCAAAATAACGCTCTATATCGAGAAAAATTAAAAAATCTTGGGACACCAATGTCACGTATACGTGGAAGTTAATAAATCCAACTTAAGAAATGTTTAACATACAAAAAATTACACAGAAAGGTCTCATGCGAAGGATATTGCTGAGAAAGAACCTAGGTCCAGGATTATAAACTGTTAAGCTTTTTAAATAAAATCCCCTTTTTTACATTATAAATACCATTTTCATTTTCCTACTATACTCTAACTTATTTCAATCAATCATTTAATTAAACATTTTCCTAATAAATGGAATATATAATTTTAACTAAATATATCAGATATACATAGTTAATACTATTGACATATAATTTAGAATTGTTAAATTATTGACCTACATCTGATAAATACGTAAAGAAAAGGGAAGAAAAATTACGAAAAACAAAAAAATAAAATTTGCATAACACTCCTGTTTCCTGCCACAGAAATTCAAACCAAGTGTCACAAAAGAAAGCATTAATACGTACAAGTGATTGTGACATGCAACAGCAAGAACAAAAACAACAACAATAAAAAGCCCAGCTTAATATGGCAACAAAACAAACATTGAACCGCACCTAACAACCATAAAGAAATGAGACAATAAGACACAAAATACAAAATGATGCCACAAAATATTCAAGAAAAAAAATATAAACTAAACAACAAATTATATTAAAGTTACAAGAAACTTACAAAAAAATAGGAAGGAAGACTTTTTTTCAATGAACATGTAAAGAAAAATTAGGCGATATAAAAAATCATTCAAAAACTTTTTTAAGATGAA
>NC_060950.1:18837485-18838846 GCF_022045245.1 Lucilia cuprina
TATATGTCCGTCTGTCTGTGTCTGTGTGTGTTGAAAACAATTTTCTGAAGATCTCAGTTATCTTTGTTATCTCAGTCTTTAATACTTTTATCTGACATGCTGTCGAGAAGTTTCCTATGTAAAATCAGCAAAATCGGTTCAAAAATAACAAAGATATGAACAAAAATATGAGACAACCTCTAAAAATTTCGTCGAGAAATTAGTAAATGTATTTTACACGCAGACGCATGAAAACAACAGCAATAACGTTTATTAGTTGTATTTGTTGTTTTGAATTTATTTCTTTGTCACAGAAATGGAAATGTTTCTATGAACGTAAAAAAATCCTAAATTTTACATTAGAATGTTATCGTGTTATATTTTTTTTTTAACTTTATAAAACTTTTACAATTTTTAAAGACAGCCAAAACAAATAGTGTTCTATTTATTTTTGTATTATTTAAAACTTGATGTAGTTTATCATTTGATCGGACATGCCTGTCTAAACCTTTTTACTAGTTAAGTCGTATTAAGATGAAATTTCCTGCAGTAAATTTAAAATTATTTTTAATATTTAAATGTTTAACTATAACAACTCTTAACTTGATTTGCAATATTTTAGTAAAACAACAAAACTAAACTTTGTTCCTAAAAAAAAACTTCTGAACAAAGTTCATTACTGCCAGCAAAAATATTTGTTCCAAATCACAATTCTAATCTAAAACTGTCTAGCAAAAATATCAAAATATGACCTTTTTTTAAACAAACTTTTTTATCTTTCACCAAATATTTGACCAACCTATATTGAGTGAGTTGCTCCTACTATTGAACAAATAAGTAAATTGAACCAAATAGCTGAAATAAGTCAAGCAAATAGTGAATTTAAACATATAACTAAAAGTGGTTTTAGTATCATTCTAATTGACTTAAAAAATCAAAACAACATTAGTAACAAGCAAATACAAAATTACAAAAGAAATAAAACAAAATCAAGTTTATATTAACCAGCATATATGTACATATGTCTGTAAAGAGTGGAAAAAAAACTAAGAAAAAAATCATATAGTCTGGCTTTGCAGCAAAAAAGTTGAAAAAAAAAACTGCACAACAACACGATGATTCATCATTGTTTACATTTTGCTTAAACAGCCGGTATTACGGCAGCAGCAATAGTTTTAAAATAATATTTTTAAATCTGAGGAAAAAAAACCACATGTTGCCAACATTCATATAAACTACAAACAAAAGCACTAGACACTATTTACGCTAAATGTTGATTGTCATTTGGCGCGCGCAATCATATACACAGCTGTGCAATATAGATTTGTTTTTAGATTTTTTATTTTGTTTTTTATTTTATTCAATAATCCACTAGATGCAAC
>NC_060950.1:18838946-18840005 GCF_022045245.1 Lucilia cuprina
CACGCATGTCTTTGCTGGGCAAACATTTACAGAGTGGCTGTCAATCTTCGCCCAATTCACAATCCTCGAAATCACCTCCTTTGGATGGGGTAAATGGCCTTAATCAGCAACAATTGCAACAACATTTACAGGGTATGCAAAGTAAATTCTCCGTTGGAGCTTACGATGAAAATATGCATCCCTCACAAATGCAACAAAATCAACAGCGTATCTATTATGCCGGCAGTGTAGAGTCAAGTGAAAATGATACCGAAGAAGATTATAATATGCCAAATGCCTATGCACATCCTCTCATAGAAAGATTAAGTGAATTTTAATTATAAAACAATTAAATGTTTAAGTAAGTGTAAACATTGTAAATTTAAACCTCAAGAGACATACCAAAATCCAGTTAATTTAGTTTTTAAGTTAGATTTTAATTATTTTAAGGATTTTTAGGATTATTTTTCTTTCTGTTTAATTGTCCTTCTGTTTCTCGTGTTTATACCAAAAAGATCGTTAAACCAAAATCTAGTTTATTTAACCAAAGTTAGCTTAGCTTCAATTTTGAACCAAAGTTGGCACAGCTTAAAATTCTCATTTAGTTTAGTTTAGAAACCAAATATACAGCAAAACCAAATTATTTGCAACACATTCTAGTTAGGGAAACCAAAGTTAGCTTAGCTTATCTACAACCAAAGTATTTTGTAAATCAGTCTAGTTAGTTTAAAACCAAAGTTAGCTTAGCTTAGTTTTTAGCCTTTAAAATTAGAAACTCATAGTTTAGGGTCAGTTAGTGCCAAGTAGGTAATAGGAGTCTGTATAGTTTTTTTTATAAATTTTCCATATCATTAATTTTATCTAAATTATTCTAATTTATTTATTGCTATTTAGTTGTAAACAATATCCATTTATTTTAAATTTTTTTCTTACTTATTTCTTAAATAATTAATTTATTTCAGACAACTTAATTATTTTATCATAAAAATTTTTCATATATTTCTTTTTATTTCATTTAACTCATTTCAAAGTGTCTATTGGTTGTCTAGTCACACCTTATTTATTCTACTTTATTTTTTT
>NC_060950.1:18840105-18842351 GCF_022045245.1 Lucilia cuprina
AAAACCACTGAAACCTGCAATCATACACCATCTCTGGACATGAACGCTTAATAAATATTGGTCATACCTCATACTCTGCTTGCCTCTACATTTGGCAAATAAAATGAATTAAATTGAAAAGAAGCAACAACAACAACATAATAAATAAAGTGTACAATCAAAAACATACATTTAATATAAACGTACAAATACGCATAAATTGAGTCCCGTGGGATAGATTTTTTTTTTTTGAAAAAGTACCCTTCTTCTTCCACGCACATTTGGAATCAACCTTAAAAATAGAAAATCCAACTTGTCACGTGATTCAATAAACAAATGCGTCTGTCTGCAGCAATAATAAATGAAGAGAAGAAATAAAAATAAACTTTCAAGGATCATCCCTTAAATCAATAATACAGACTACAAAAACAATATGCTTCTGTCAGATGATGATGACGACGACAACAACAACAACGATTGAATATATGTTTAGCAAATAGCCGCGAAATATTGAAACCGGAAACCAAACCCGCATCACTAGAGTCAAAATAAGATGTACTTTACAAACGTATAATAAAAGATGTAGCATACGTTGGTGCTGCTGCTGCTGTTGCTGCCGCTTCCATAACATACAAGTTTATTTTTGTAGACCGTGGGTAAAATTATTTATTGACTACTCACTGGTGACTAGTGACGATGGTAGTAATGATTATAATGTTTTTGTTTTGCTTGTTTCTGGTTAAAAGTTGGGGTGTTAAGGTTTTTTTGTTTTTGTTTTTCTTTCTCAGGAGTGTTAGGGAGGGAAGAAGATATATTTGAAGAGGAAAGTGTAAGCAGTACAATTGCACAGTTTATATCTGAGTATTAAAATAATTTCATTTGTCCAGTTCTCACGCAGTCATCCTGTCAGGACACTTATCGATTGTTTCATTTAATACTTTATCGAATTTTGAGTGGTTTTAATGGTTTCAATTATTTTGATAACTGATGGTTGATAATAAATTTAAGTGAATTATTTTAAAACCGTATTAGGGGGATTTTTTTTACAATTGTGATAGTTGTTTTTGTCTTATCATTGCAAGATGTTGGGAAAGAAAAGGATATGAAGGAAGGAAATTTTTAAATTGAATTTTGTTTAAATTAGGTTTTAAAGTTCAAGCAGCTCTTGAGTTTAATAAAGTCGGACCTTAATAATATTTTAATAGGAGACAATCAGATAGTTAAATCTGAACTTTTATCCCACGGTAGTCTTCACATCAATACTTACGATGAAGTTCTGTTAACTATAGACTACACACTTAAACAAGTATGAATGTATAGTCGGGCATAGCCGACCAGTCAGTACATTAAAAATGGGATTTATTTAAACAAATAAGGCATTTAATTTATTTTCTTACTTTATTACGGAATATTTTTACTTATTTTCGGCAAAAAAAAGAGATTTTTACAAGAGGGCTAAAAGGGGAGTAGGGGAAAATATGGGCTTATATGCTTATAAAAGTTGGTAGAGGAATTCACGTCTACTTCAGAGTTATTTATGTAGAAGTGAAAGTGTTATTAGAGTTTATAGGTGAATTCTGACCTTCAAGTCATTTTCTGAAGGGAGTTTGTAGGGGACAAGGGTCAAATGAAGCCCTGACAGATTTTTGTTGACATAAAAGAAAATTTAACTTAATAATGAGCCCAAAAGTCCTATTCAGAGTACGGTTGTATAGCGACATAATTGACCAATTTTATCTATTTTCAATAGGTCCTTCGTGTGTGCCAAATTTCATTCAATTATCGCACAAGGTATACATGGACAGCCGGTCAGACGGATGGACGGACGGACATTGCTTAATCGACTCAAAAAATGATAGGACGAATATTTTTGTATGTTAAAAATATTAGCACAAACCCAATTTACTCTCCCCACTAAAATGATGTAGGGTGTAAATAGGTTCAAATTAATATTTATTATCAAGGAATTTTTTTCCGAAAATTTTAAATCAAGTTAGATGAGACATAGATCTTCAAATCTTATGTTAACTTTTGACTTTGTCTATCAGAAAAAAATGTTATCCTTTAAAGAGTCGTCGCAATATTATACAGATGTTTTCTTAAACCACCTAATCACCTAATGGAGTTCCAGTTCAGAACCTTCGCCTAGTAAAATGTCTAGAAAAACATTGCTAATTACATCAGTTCATCGCCTAAATAAGGAAACCAAGCTTCTTCTAGACAAAGATAGTTTTCTGAACAGTTGTTTCTGGAATCTCATCAGAGGT
>NC_060950.1:18842451-18859676 GCF_022045245.1 Lucilia cuprina
AATTTTTGTCGTTTTTTTACCTTAGCGCTAAAGATAATGAGGCCCGATACTTTTTAATTTAGACAGTAGTATTAAGGCTTATACTAGACTAATTTGTCCCGTTTTTTAGATATACTACAACATTTAACATGATTATGAGCATAAAGACGTAATTGGGGAGTTATGGGTTATATGGAACCGTTTTTAACCATTAGTTATAGGCCTCGCCCTATATATTATCAAATTATTTTATTACGCTCTCCATGATAGCCCTCTTTATTTTTTTCTCTAGTGGTGTAGGGTATAACTAGCAAATTCTTTGTATAGAAGGCTATCTTCCGAAAATAACTCTACTCTCCATCTATTCAACACTAATATATAACCAGAAAACATCGCAAAAAAGCTCAAAACCGGTTGTATAGTGATATATATGGATCTGTTGTAATATTAAAGTCATTTGAGAGTTAGGAAGATGTTAGTAAAGAAATAATATATTTTCTTAATGTCAAATAATCCAAAAAATTAGTATACTCATAAAAAATACAAACTATCATTAGCAAAATTCCTTAGCATGACTATTACATATTTTTTTAATAAAAATAACAACTTAAAATTCTTAAAAATATAAAAAGTCATTATCAAAATAAATCTTGCACACCGGTTCATAATATTACTTCACTTACAGGACACTATTGTGTAAGACAATAAATTTTGGCGCCAATTTAATAAAAAAGAAAAAGATTTTTGTAACGACTTTTTTCTTTCCACTTTCATACCTACCAAAATCATAGTACGTGCTAAGCAAAATACAATTTTTTGGCAGATGTGGAAATTATTTCTTTAAGAAATTCCTTAACAATAAAGAAACCCTGTCTAACAAGAAGAAAAATTATAGTGGCATATAAAATAACAGTCAAATTACTAAAAATTTAAGAAAACAACAAAACAAAATTGTCTAGGATATTAAGGGTTGTTGCTAATAAAAACAACAACAACAACATCAATATATATTAAAAACATATCAAAGTGGAAAAAGGGGCCAAGGGGATGAATTAAATGCATTTCAAAAGATTAGAGGTGCATTATTGTTTTGGTTTTATTGTAAAGGCCAGGTAGTTTTGAAGGCACACACACTATAGCAACAGCAGTTTTATATTAATAAAATTTTGGCGCAGGACAAAAACCAAATTCCAGGTACATGTGTTTGCAAGGTAATGCAAATAAATACCAGAAAAAAAGTAGCACATGCGTTTTTAATAATGTTGGATGATCAACAACATCATCATTGTTAAGATTTCTTTTTTGGGGTGGTTGTTATGGTGTGGCAGCTGCTATTGGAATTTAGTTGAGTAAAAAGAGTGTATGCTGGCTTGGCATTTTGGAACAAAATTTCATGCCTAAATAGCGATACATGGAAAGTTGTTGAATGTTTTGGCATGAGCTATTGTAGTATTAAAACTTCCACCTCCACCACTACCACCGCCACTTTTTTCACACAGTCTGTTTAAGGAAATATATTTTATACTTCATATAGATCATAATGATTACTATTATTTCAATATGATCTTGATTTTTGTTTGTTTTGTCATTATTGTTTTGCAAATTCTTTTGCATTGTGGATGCAGCTAAGCGATTTTAGCTTGTGTTTTATTTTATCACGTGCTATATGGATGCAGCTGTAGTTTGTTTTTCTAGCAAATATTAATTTAAAGGATTTTGTTTTTATTTTTTATTTTTTTGTTCTCAAGTGTCTGTTATAGTAATTTTTAGAATTTATAGGAAATAAAGCAAGCAGTATGTTTAAAGGAAGTGGTAAAGAAAAAATAACGGATTTTTAAAATCAAAAATATATTTTAAATATGATTCTATTCATCTTGGTTGTTTCTTGATATCAGACAAATTTTAATGTTGAAAAAACAAAAATTATGACAAAAATTTATAAAATTAGTTTAAGTACCTAAAGGATATTTGTACCCTACATTAGTGAGGAGGACATTAGAACTAATCCAACATGTTCTAATGTTTGTTACGCATAATAATATTGGTGCTACACCCAACTTAAAGAATGCCAATCGACTTTGAATAATTTTCTGAATCGATTTAGTTATGTTCGTCTACAACTATGCAATTTTAAAGACAATTCGAGAAAAATTGCTGTTGTGATCTTTTATTGTCTCAGGAACGAAAACTATTAAAAATAGTTAAGATCGGTCCATTATTTCACTTAGCCTTCGAATACGGCATGTAAACCTTATATTAAACTACATGACGAAATTTTAAAGACAATACAATTGAAATTATTACGAGGTCTTTCATTGTACCAGGGACAAATACTATTTGAAATTGTTAAAATAATATAATATATGAAAATTTTAATAATCTAATAGTTTCCCAGATATCCGAATTTTTCTTTTTAATTCATAAGGAGGTCCCCCGCTCTTTTTTTCCAAAGTGTTCAGATGAATAATACAGTTCTTCGTACAAAATTTGAAGAATCTAGTTCTATTAATTTCCCAGACAAACTAAATTTTGAATTTAAAAGTCCGCCCATTGTTCTCTAAATATTCACATGAATGTCAAAGATCTTCATGTAAAATTTAAAGATTTTAGCTCTAATAGTTTTTCAGGTATAAAAATTTTTATATTTTATTTATATGGGCGCTCCAAGCCTCCCTAGATGAAAGTCTGCCCTATTTTCTACAAAATGTTCAGAGGTGTGAGGTGCCGCTTCCCACATTTGTAGTTCGTCAATTTTTTTGCCCAAAATGGTAACATGGGTGTTAAAGTTCTTCGTGTTAAATTTCATGATTCTAACTGTAATAGTTTCCAAGATAAACTAATATTTTATTTAATTAAAATGGGAGATATCATGCCCCTACTGCTAGTCCGCCTACTTTTTGTCATAAATAATCATATTGACACTAAAGTGGCTCCGACAAAATTTGAAGACTCTATTTGTGATATTTTCTTAATGTGGGCGTGGCTCCTCGCCATCCTCTTCCAGACATACTGTGATAATTTCAAGAAAATCGGTACAGTCATTTAGTATTCTATAAACCTCAAATATTCAAACATACAAACACATATTTTACTTGTATTTCGACAAAAAGCTGAACAACTAAGTATCATACTTCCGTTGATGATCCTGCTGATTTGTGTAATGTTCAAGCTTTATTTGACCCTAGCTCTCATACAAAAATCTCTTCAGAAAATAAGTTAAATGTCCACACTTCATAATACGTTTAATACGGTTGTATGGGGCTAGGCGAAATAATGGACCGATTTCAACCATTTTCAATATCGTTCGTCCTTGAAAATTGCGACCTGTACATTTACACACAGACAGACAGACAGACGGACTCAGAAAGTGATTCTGAGCCGATAGGTGTTGCAAACATCAGTACAAACGCATAATAGTGGTGTAGGGTATAAATACACACATACTTTTATCCGATATATTATAAATACATTAAATGCATTAATAATTTCGATTCGATACTGTACAAAATTCTAATGCAAATTTATTCCTAATTATTAAGCTTTTCCAAAAATTTAAAAAAATGTTAATATAACGCCATGCGACAAAAATAGTTAAGAAAAAGTAATACTATTTTTTGGATAGTTGGATCCGAGTGGAACAAGAATCTGTTTTTGTAATTTGCCAAACACAACTCTAAAATCTTAATTTTCGTACCGTTAAGCACTTATAAGTCATTAACATAGTTGAATATCAAACGATTTTGAGTTTCTCAACAGATTTAGAAAGGAAAAGCTGAGGCCTTTAAGATTACATATATAATGCGTAAATATGATATAATATTTAAGATTTTTTAAAAAGAAAGTTGCGATTTATTCATGCTCTGACATGGGGTTTCAATCAATTAATAGATACTTCGTTAAAACATTCCCCAATTTGGAATCGAAAATATGTTTGCCGATGAAGTTCACAAATATTTCTTCAGGCTACTTAAACATAATATATGTGGTTTTAAAAGCCTTAGTTTCTCCTTTCTAAATTCATCTTAACTTAAAATCGGTTGAGATTCAACTATTTTATTGACTAGTAAGTACTTAAAGGTTCCGGTTTTTCACATATATCAAGATTTTGGAGGCGTTTGGCATACATATACATACCGTTTATTTTTGAATAAAATTGTGAACATTAAATTGAAAATTTGATGGGGGCTTTCATAAAGGCTAGTGTCATATGTGGAGCTATTATTATGGAATTCGTGAGGGTCATCAAGTCTAGTATAGAACTTGGTTTTACAGCTTTTTGTCGAGATACGAGTATATTAAACATAATTATCAACTTAAAAACACTATTCGGCAGGTCTAGTTGTATGGGACCTAGGTGAAATAATGGACCGATGTAAACCATTTTCAAAAGGTTTTATCTACGGTACCATAAAAGATCATGTGCCAAATTTTATTGAATTATCTCCAAAATTGTGACCTGTAGTTTGATTGAAAGGTTTACAAGCTCTATTCGGGGGTTCAGTTGTATGGGGGCTAGGTGAAATAATGGACCAATCTTAACCATTTTCTATAGGCTTCGTCCCAATAGAAGATCATGTACCAAATATCATTGAATTATCTTAAAAATTGCGTAGTTTGATTACAGGTTTACATGGACGGACAGACAGACGGACGGAAAGATAATTTTGAGCCGATTGGTATACTTTAAGGTCGTCCCAATAGAAGATCATGTACCAAATATCATTGAATTATCTTAAAAATTACGTAGTTTGATTACAGGTTTACATGGACGGACAGACGGACGGACGGAAAGATAATTTTGAGCCGATTGGTATACTTTAAGGTGGGCATAGCACCAATATTATTTTGCGTTACAAACATCAGCACAAACCTAATACTAAAGTGGTGTAGGGTATAAAAACAGATTCTTATTCTACTCGGATCAATCTTTTAGAAAAATAGTGTCACTTCCCAGATATTTCAATTTTCGTTTACTTTGTCTAACTGTTTAATCCTTTCTGACATTTTTTTCTTCGACTTAATGTAATGCTATGGACCATTCTTTAACATTATTCCACAATATATAAATTATTCTTTAAAAAAAGCATAACTGACCTAAATACAATTGCGGTTAACTGTTTTCATCCGTTACAAATGCAAACAATAAAATAGACGAAATTAATTAGTCACCAGTAAGAAAGAACAACAAATAAAGACAGCTGATCTTGTAACTAAATACAAAACAAATGACACGAGTTAACAATGAACCAAAGGCAAAAAAGAGACTCAAAAAAAGACAAAATTTCTGCACATATGCCTAGAAAATCTTTTAAAGAAAATAAAAACCCTAAAAGATGACACAAAAAAAAAACTACAAGAACATGAAATGAAAGACAAAATCAAAAACGGAACAAAATCACTACACAAAAGATCTTAGAAATATTGGCGCCTGATATCAAATACCACACATTCATACGAGTCCAAGTGGATTGAAGAAGATACCGAAGAAAAGAAATAGGGAAAAAAATCGTAAGTAAAAGATGCACAAGAATGCAAAACAACCGTAAAAAGAAATACATATAAATAAATAATAGAAACAGCTGCCAATAAATACGGGGCGCATGCGCATAATCAACCAACCATACCATGGATGAACAACACTTATCAGGTCAGTAAACATACTATACATACAATAAATATGGATAAATGTATCTATGTACATACGTATGTTTTCTAATAGTTGGAGAAGAGTTAAAATATGCCGCCAACAAAACAAAGTTGACAATGATGGCGATGATGATGACGATCTTGACGATCATGTTGATCACAAGCAGCATAGTCTCGTCTAGGAGTATAGAGAGCATGAACAAGAAAAAGGTTTATTTGTCTTTCAAATGCAACTTGATATGCTTGTTGGCTGGTTACTTATTTAGTTAACTGGTTGCTTCTTGCTTGGTTAGTTGGTTTAAAACGAATGCCCGAAAGAACTTTACATAACTTAACGGTAATTAAAAATCTATAAAATGTAATATACGAGAACACACGCACACACTTTTTTCTAATACTGACAAACTATTTATAGATTTAAGATAGTTAATTATGGTTAGTTAAAATACATTAGTAGAGGCGCTTTGATATTTATTAGATTAAAGTAAAAATTCTCATAGTAAATTAATTAATAAACAATATTTTATTTTTAATAGGAATTATGGCTGTTGTTCTTTTTTATGGGAATTTAAGGTCTTGAATGTGAAGTATTATTATGTTCTTAGAAATATAAGTTTTAAAGAATGCAATATGGTATTTCGTAGAATTAAATCATGATTTTAATTCATTCGGAAATACTATGATGATGAACATTTAATCATATAAAAGCTTAGTCCACAAATAATTTCCTTTTCAAAAATCGATTTAATGTTCATAGCTTGGCGTCATAATGATGAAATTCACAATTTACGAAAAGCCTTGAGAAGATGAATTTCGAGACAAGCTGTGGATGCATAAGAAGGTTTCGAAGAAGTAAATTGATGTAGAGTGGAAATATTATTTTACGAGATTATGTTAACTAGCCAAAAAGGCAAGTCCTATAATTAATGATATTTCTCGGAAATTATAGATATGGAAAAACTAAGTTCATTTTTTTAACCAATCCAATCTAGATGTATCCGTCAGTCTGTTGAAAGCACTTTAGGTCCGAAGTTTGAAATATTGGTTTATTTGGTATTGAAAATAGATAATATCGATCCTGTTTTCCAAAAAACTAAGTTCATTTTTACACCCATCACTATGTGGTCATTGCGATCTTGTCAATCCAATCTAGATATAACCATCAGTCTGTTGAAAGCACTATGGGTCCGAAGTTTTTGGTTGGAAAACTAAGTTCATTTTTACACCCAACACGATGTGCCCATTGTGATCTTGTCAATCCAGTGTAGATGTATTCATCAGTCTGTTGAAAGCACTATGGGTTCGAGGCTTGAAATTTTGGTTTATTTGGAATATAAAATAGACAATATGGGTCCTGTTTCCTTTAAAAATAAGTTCGTTTTTATACCCATCATTGTGATCTTGTCAATCTAATTTAGATGTATCAGTTGGTCTGTTGAAAGCACTATGCATCCAAACACATAGAACTAGGATTTTGAACATTAGGATTTTTCAAACCAATCTAGATGTATCCGGTAGTCTGTTGAAAGCACTATAGGGTCCGAAAGCAAAGAAAAGAGCTCTATAGAAGTTTGACATTTCCGCTTTATAAATACTAACACAGCGTTGAATGGCAATATAAAACAGATTTTTATAAACAAAAAAGTTGCTTTAACAAATATATTATGATCGGTCCATTCTTGATCCTAACCGTAGAAAAAATGCTGTAATTACTTGATTAGAAATAGGTGTACATCGATGAAATTCGATATAAATTTACTCTGCCGATCTTTGAGGATCAGCCCCTACTGAAAATGATTTTACATATCATTTCTGACTTAAAATACGAGTACAACGATGATGTTCAACATAAACATGTTTTACAGAAACTGAAATCTTTCTACCGAATTTTACCGAAGGATCGATCTATAACATACATCCAAACAAATTCCCTTTCAGAAAATGTTTTTTAAATATCGACGCTTCCTTGTTTAATATAACACGTTTGGTCCCTTACTTTTAGGAACAGCAAATACTTATCAAGCGAAGACCTACAATATATCCCGAGGGAGCAATTTATACTGAAAATAAGATCGGTTTACTAATACTTTTAATACATTTTCGAAAAGGTTAGGTGTCGTACAGCTCTTATTTTTTGACATTTACGATCATGCTCTGGTAGATCACCAAGAATATAATGACTTTTGAACTACGTTACTAAAAACAAGGTACAAGTAGTATGAATAAGATCGGCAAATATCAAATGACTTAGAAAGAATAAATAAATAATGGTTAGTTGTCTTACTGCTCCAACTTTTTGAAGTATATGATTATAATCTGGCAGATCATCATGCATATAATTACTGTTGTACTATGTTACCAAATTATAAAAAATCATCTTATACTGAACATGGGGTCTGTTACCTAAATGTGAACTCCATCTTGTTGTCATAGCAATCCAGAGGAACAGAGGTGTAAACAGTACCTACAGGCTACCGGGAATATAAACTCGGTCTTTCCATGGAATGATTTGGCATCAAAATGATCTAACATAGATTACGAGGCTTATATCATCTGCGAAGTTGAGATCTTTAAAATTTCTGTGAAAATTGCAGACTCTTCCGATCATTTTATAGCAATCTTTGGACGGAAAGATTCTAGTAATAATTGTACTTATCGAGTAAGCAAAAAACTAATGTAAGACTACTTACCTTTTGGAGGAATAACTCCTTACTTTGGCGATGTTCAGGAAATATCTAGTTACAAATAAGTTATGTATAAACTGCTTATTTAGATACGATTATCCAGCAAAAAGTAGGTAATGACTTTCAATTGTAATTACTTACTTGCAAGCATACATTTCAATGACTCCCAGCAAACACTGGGTAATGGATTTTAATTGTAATTACTAACCTAACAACATACTTTTCAATTACTACTTCAGATGGTCTGGATTACATAGAAGTAGTGTAATATGGTCTTACTAATGATGTGTTATATAAATACTTTCTGTACACGTTTATTCATGTGACTACTTTTTCTAATTACTTGTAATCATTTGTGGCAACTACTTGCATCCCATGACATCACCGTGTTAAAATAATTACTCAAAATGCTACATGATAATGAAAGTTTTTACTGGGCTACTACATATCAGCTCGATTACATAGAGGTATACTAGTAAGGTCTTAATAATAATATACTTTCTGGCGTATAATAAAATACTACTTGCTTCCAATGACATCACCGTGTAAAAGTAATGTTTTTACAAATAAAGTTCGCAAACGGACGTACAGACGGATGGAAGGACATGATTTGATATACTTTTGATTAATTTTTTTTCTGATACAATATCACTTTTTCAACTACTTTAAAAACTCCATTATTCCAAGTTTTCCTAAGAATATAATCAAAAATATTTATCAATAAACTCTGTACTAATAATCAAATCTTAATATAAAAATCAATATTTTTTGTTATTTGCTTAAAGATCTAATGAATAAATTACTAAAAACTCCCAGGGTTTTCCATTGAACGAAATATATTAATTTATGCAAACAGTAGTTTATTTTATTGATTTGAGTTATAATTTAAGTTAATTTGTTTTATCATCTTTCATGGCATCAATATAATTTATTTTCGGTTTTAACTCTTTTTTTTACAGAGATATATATAAGTATTTAAACAAAATTGTTATATGTAAGCGTGTGACTTTATGAATAAAGGCGTTTATATTATAAAAACAGTGACAATATATTAAATTAATCGTCGCCACCACTAGTGACCGATCAACTATCAGCTTCTACTACTAATACTGCAACTACTAAAACTAATAAGTTGTGTGTTGTTTAATGTGTGTGGCTTACAATGGTCAACAAAGATCGATCACTAATTAATATACATTTAAACAATTTAGTAGAATTTAGTAGATTACAATAAAACAAACTAACTAAGAAATATGGTTTCGTTATGATTTTATTTTTATTTGTTTGTTAATTTGTTTAACTTTGTCTGTGATTGTTTGTGTTGTTGCTTTTTTTTGTTTGTAGTCATAGTCAAAGATATTAATCTTCTGGGAAACCTTTAGATTCTAACCTTTTTTTCTTCTAAATATTGTTTGCTATATTATTTTTTATTAAAAGACCACATACAGAGTTGTCTCCCTAAAATTGAAATAAAATTTAGTAGAGTTTTATAGCAAGTAGTAGCTGTGCTGCAGCACAGTTGAGTAACACAAATTTATTATTAACCTTTTTTTTTTTGGTTTTTAACTTTTTGCCAAAAATAATATTGATTCTATTTCAAAATTTATGAATCATTAAAAAAAAAACTAAATTTATTACTTTAAATATTACTAAACCTTAGGTTTTCATAAGAAAAGGAGATTAACATCAACTTTATGTAAATTTATTTTTTTCATTTAATAAATTTAGTTTTGTTTTATTTATTTAACTTAAAATTGCCCCTTTTTTTATAACACTATTTATAAAGAAGACAAAAAAATCACCATAATAAAATTGATATATCTTGGAGGCTAATAAAATTAGTTCGTTAATGTTTATATACGATTTTTCGGCTTATTGTTTAGTTAATGATTCATATTATTTATTGTACATACATATCGCATAATCGTACATAAACTTTTAAAATATTGCAAATTTTTGTTTTAGTATTTTTGGTCTTTTTTCAGATATGTTTTATTTGCAAAGTGTTTTTTATCTTCTGATACGATTTTAAATAAACATCCTTTTTCTTAAACAAATTATATCGTTATGATCAAGTTCAAGGTAAGTAAAATTTGTTTAAAGATAACAATTTTAAACTTTTTTTTTCTGTGTATAAATCAACGAAATAAGGAAATAATATTTTTGTGGTTTTGTAAGATTCTTACGCCGTTTTCTTCAACAATTTTTATTCTATAAACGGTTTACATTCAAATTTTGTTTTATAAACCTTTCGTAAATAAAATATATTTCAGTTTTTATTCGGTTCTACCTCTGTTCTAATTTTGTTCTAGTTCTGTACTAGTTCTGTTCTAGTTCTGTTCTAGTTCTGTTCTAGTTCTGTTCTAGTTCTGTTCTAGTTCTGTTCTAGTTCTGTTCTAGTTCTGTTCTAGTTCTGTTCTAGTTCTGTTCTAGTTCTGTTCTAGTTCTGTTCTAGTTCTGTTCTAGTTCTGTTCTAGTTCTGTTCTAGTTCTGTTCTAGTTCTGTTCTAGTTCTGTTCTAGTTCTGTTCTAGTTCTGTTCTAGTTCTGTTCTAGTTCTGTTCTAGTTCTGTTCTAGTTCTGTTCTAGTTCTGTTCTAGTTCTGTTCTAGTTCTGTTCTAGTTCTGTTCTAGTTCTGTTCTAGTTCTGTTCTAGTTCTGTTCTAGTTCTGTTCTAGTTCTGTTCTAGTTCTGTTCTAGTTCTGTTCTAGTTCTGTTCTAGTTCTGTTCTAGTTCTGTTCTAGTTCTGTTCTAGTTCTGTTCTAGTTCTGTTCTAGTTATGTTCTAGTTCTGTTCTAGTTCTGTTCTAGTTCTGTTCTAGTTCTGTTCTAGTTCTGTTCTAGTTCTGTTCTAGTTCTGTTCTAGTTCTGTTCTAGTTCTGTTCTAGTTCTGTTCTAGTTCTGTTCTAGTTCTGTTCTAGTTCTGTTCTAGTTCTGTTCTAGTTCTGTTCTAGTTCTGTTCTAGTTCTGTTCTAGTTCTGTTCTAGTTCTGTTCTAGTTCTGTTCTAGTTCTGTTCTAGTTCTGTTCTAGTTCTGTTCTAGTTCTGTTCTAGTTCTGTTCTAGTTCTGTTCTAGTTCTGTTTTTTCTAGTTCTGTTCTAGTTCTGTTCTAGTTCTGTTCTAGTTCTGTTCTAGTTCTGTTCTAGTTCTGTTCTAGTTCTGTTCTAGTTCTGTTCTAGTTCTGTTCTAGTTCTGTTCTGTTCTAGTTCTGTTCTGTTCTGTTCTGTTCTGTTCTGTTCTGTTCTGTTCTGTTCTAGTTCTGTTCTGTTCTAGTTCTGTTCTAGTTCTGTTCTAGTTCTGTTCTAGTTCTGTTCTAGTTCTGTTCTAGTTCTGTTCTAGTTCTGTTCTAGTTCTGTTCTAGTTCTGTTCTAGTTCTGTTCTAGTTCTGTTTAGTTCTGTTCTAGTTCTGTTCTAGTTCTGTTCTAGTTCTGTTCTAGTTCTGTTCTAGTTCTGTTCTAGTTCTGTTCTAGTTCTGTTCTAGTTCTGTTCTAGTTCTGTTCTAGTTCTGTTCTAGTTCTGTTCTAGTTCTGTTCTAGTTCTGTTCTAGTTCTGTTCTAGTTCTGTTCTAGTTCTGTTCTAGTTCTGTTCTAGTTCTGTTCTGTTCAGGTTCTGTTCTAGTTCTGTTCTGTTCTAGTTCTGTTCTAGTTCTGTTCAAGTTCTATTCTAGTTCTGTTCTAGTTCTGTTCTAGTTCTGTTCTAGTTCTGTTCTAATTCTGTTCTAGTTCTGTTCTAGTTCTGTTCTAGTTCTGTTCTAGTTCTGTTCTAGTTCTGTTCTAGTTCTGTTCTAGTTCTGTTCTAGTTCTGTTCTAGTTCTGTTCTAGTTCTGTTCTAGTTCTGTTCTAGTTCTGTTCTAGTTCTGTTCTAGTTCTGTTTTAGTTCTGTTCTAGTTCTGATCTAGTTCTGTTTTCGTTTTGTTCTCGTTCTGTTCTAGTTCTGTGTTAGTTGTTTTCTAGTTCTCTTCTAGTTCTAGTGTTGTTTTAATATTGTTCTTTATTTAACTTATTCTGTTTACATATAAATTTTGACCTTTACCTAATAAATATTGAATAATATACCCAAATCACAATCATTTATTTTAAATTTAATTTTGTTATTCTTACCTTTGATAATACTATAAAATAATTTTAGAAACATTTATCTCAATTCCCTACAGATGCTGAAGTTTTTGTTCTACAAAATCCAACAAAATTTCAATATTTTGACTATAGTTCATTAAACTCGAAAATTTAACATAAAATATATCAACAATATATAAAATCTAACAAAACTTTCGTTTATATGAAAAATAAAAAACCAATAAAATTGATTGATAGCCCGCCAGAAAATCCCAAAACATGACAAAATATTACAACCAAAATGCCATAAATATAATTGCAGTCACAAGTGTAATCCCTCCGAAAGAAATATATACTCGGGCCTCTGGCAAATCTTTAAAAAACATTTAATTTATTTAATAGATTTTTAAAGCCATTTCTCTCAGTATTCATTTATTTCCTTTGTCAAGCAAATGAATAAAAAATTGCACCTCACCAAGTCATAAACAAATTAAAATGCCATTGACTAAGTTTAAAAAAACAATACAATAAAGAATGAACAAAAAATGATGCCATGAAAATTTTCAACACCCAACTAAAAAAATCATTAATGAATACTGAATGGCCATAAAAGTAATTTAGTTGATCGTCGTCTCCTTTGCATTTGAAATATAAAAACCATTAGTTGACACCACTAAAACAACCACCGGGCACGCATAAAGTAAAAAACTCAAATAAAAAAACTTAAAAAACAATACAATATTTTACAAAACACAAAAAATTGAGGGGAAAATTGCTTTAAAAAATATATCAAATAAAGTACGAAAATCTTTACAAAAAAGCGCCTGTGATCACCATAAGACCTGTGTAAGTGCATTACGCAGGGCGCTGGAAAAAAATACGAGGAGCAGCAAAAAATGGTTAGTTGCAGCAAATGATGTTGCACATGAGAAGAGTGTATGTTTAAATACAGTAAGCAAGATTAATAGCTAAACAGCGGGAATTCAATTAATCTTCTACATATACCTATGTAGTATGCAATATTCCTCTTCTTCACTTTCTAGTCGTCTGGGGATCTTGATATTGTAGTACATGGATAAATGTAGATACAAATGTTCAGTCAAATGTTGAAGTAGCATTGTAGTGATCTTATTGGGGGAAAACATCAGAAACATAGAATTCTTACAGGAGCGCAGTGTTGTTTTTAGTCATCACCTTATTTAATGTTTAGCTTTATACACACGTGATACACTAGTGATGGGTACTTTAAAGTGTCGTTCTCTCTCCCCCTTTTTAGGTAAATTTCGTATTTCCAATACAATTTGGTATGACATTTTCCAAAATAGTGATACCTGCTGTTGTAAATAAAATAAAGGAAACTATTTATAGATAAAAAATACTTAGACACACACCCACTAGAAATTATTCCTAGCAAACGATGAGAGTCCATAGAAAAATAAACAAACATTGTAAACGAATACACAAGTGACAGTGGGTGATAAAAGTAACCATACTATGAAGACACTAAATTGTGTGTCCACTTTCAAAAGTTCGTTTAGTTCTAGTTCAGTTCTGGTTCAGTTCTAGTTCAGTTCTAGTTCAGTTCTAGTTCAGTTCTAGTTCAGTTCTAGTTCAGTTCTAGTTCAGTTCTAGTTCAGTTCTAGTTCAGTTCTAGTTCAGTTCTAGTTCAGTTCTAGTTCAGTTCTAGTTCAGTTCTAGTTCAGTTCTAGTTCAGTTCTAGTTCAGTTCTAGTTCAGTTCTAGTTCAGTTCTAGTTCAGTTCTAGTTCAGTTCTAGTTCAGTTCTAGTTCAGTTCTAGTTCAGTTCTAGTTCAGTTCTAGTTCAGTTCTAGTTCAGTTCTAGTTCAGTTCTAGTTCAGTTCTAGTTCAGTTCTAGTTCAGTTCTAGTTCTAGTTCAGTTCTAGTTCAGTTCTAGTTCAGTTCTAGTTCAGTTCTAGTTCAGTTCTAGTTCAGTTCTAGTTCAGTTCTAGTTCAGTTCTAGTTCAGTTCTAGTTCAGTTCTAGTTCAGTTCTAGTTCAGTTCAGTTTAGTTCAGTTCTAGTTCAGTTCTAGTTCAGTTCTAGTTCAGTTCTAGTTCAGTTCTAGTTCAGTTCTAGTTCAGTTCTAGTTCAGTTCTAGTTCAGTTCTAGTTCAGTTCTAGTTCAGTTCTAGTTCAGTTCTAGTTCAGTTCTAGTTCAGTTCTAGTTCAGTTCTAGTTCAGTTCTAGTTCAGTTCTAGTTCAGTTCTAGTTCAGTTCTAGTTCAGTTCTAGTTCAGTTCTAGTTCAGTTCTAGTTCAGTTCTAGTTCAGTTCTAGTTCAGTTCTAGTTCAGTTCTAGTTCAGTTCTAGTTCAGTTCTAGTTCAGTTCTAGTTCAGTTCTAGTTCAGTTCTAGTTCAGTTCTAGTTCAGTTCTAGTTCAGTTCTAGTTCAGTTCTAGTTCAGTTCTAGTTCAGTTCTAGTTCAGTTCTAGTTCAGTTCTAGTTCAGTTCTAGTTCAGTTCTAGTTCAGTTCTAGTTCAGTTCTAGTTCAGTTCTAGTTCAGTTCTAGTTCAGTTCTAGTTCAGTTCTAGTTCAGTTCTAGTTCAGTTCTAGTTCAGTTCTAGTTCAGTTCTAGTTCAGTTCTAGTTCAGTTCTAGTTCAGTTCTAGTTCAGTTCTAGTTCAGTTCTAGTTCAGTTCTAGTTCAGTTCTAGTTCAGTTCTAGTTCAGTTCTAGTTCAGTTCTAGTTCAGTTCTAGTTCAGTTCTAGTTCAGTTCTAGTTCAGTTCTAGTTCAGTTCTAGTTCAGTTCTAGTTCAGTTCTAGTTCAGTTCTAGTTCAGTTCTAGTTCAGTTCTAGTTCAGTTCTAGTTCAGTTCTAGTTCAGTTCTAGTTCAGTTCTAGTTCAGTTCTAGTTCAGTTCTAGTTCAGTTCTAGTTCAGTTCTAGTTCAGTTCTAGTTCAGTTCTAGTTCAGTTCTAGTTCAGTTCTAGTTCAGTTCTAGTTCAGTTCTAGTTCAGTTCTAGTTCAGTTCTAGTTCAGTTCTAGTTCAGTTCTAGTTCAGTTCTAGTTCAGTTCTAGTTCAGTTCTAGTTCAGTTCTAGTTCAGTTCTAGTTCAGTTCTAGTTCAGTTCTAGTTCAGTTCTAGTTCAGTTCTAGTTCAGTTCTAGTTCAGTTCTAGTTCAGTTCTAGTTCAGTTCTAGTTCAGTTCTAGTTCAGTTCTAGTTCAGTTCTAGTTCAGTTCTAGTTCAGTTCTAGTTCAGTTCTAGTTCAGTTCTAGTTCAGTTCTAGTTCAGTTCTAGTTCAGTTCTAGTTCAGTTCTAGTTCAGTTCTAGTTCAGTTCTAGTTCAGTTCTAGTTCAGTTCTAGTTCAGTTCTAGTTCAGTTCTAGTTCAGTTCTAGTTCAGTTCTAGTTCAGTTCTAGATCAGTTCCAGTTAAGTTCTTGTTCAGTTCTAGTTAAGTTCTAGTTCAGTTCAGTAATTTTATAAATTTCGTCTTGACAGAGAATTATTTCTAAAACGCACTATATATCCCTGAAAAAACCACTTGAAAATACCCGAAATTGAATAGAGAAAAAGCAAAACAAGCAACAACACAAAATGTTACAATTTAGAGAAACAATTTTGTTTATTGTACAACAACTAACACTCATTCATACAGTCAGACATTCAGCGATCCAAAGGAAAACATCACCACACAGAGACCATGATCATCAAAATCTCGTAACATTTAACATTGAACGTGACAAAATCACAAAACAACAGCAAAAGAAAAACATTTTAAAAAATTGTTAAAAATGTTTTTCAAACATTGTTCAAAACAACAACAGACGATGCAAGATAAACTCTTTGGATATGAATAACACACAACTAACGACTGCTCTGATCGAACATAAACTGATAATTTATGATTTTTCAATAGTTTTGCTTCTTTCGGGCTTAATTGCTTCCATAATTTTTGTGACAATTTTAAAAATATATAGTTGCACTTTAAATGTTAGAAATACTTAACATTCTTCATTCTTAATCACCTGACTTGGTATATGATTGAAAATGAAAGTATTTGTGAAATGCATAAATCGTGTCAAAATTTAAATATTTCATAAAATTTCTTTAAATCTTTCGATGGTTGTAAATTATGGAATTTTAAGAATTTTAGGAAAATTATGAAAATTTAATAATTTTTTTTTTAGGAATTTTCCAAAATGCTTGAATGATTTTGTAATTAACATTTTCGGTGTAGGTTTATGAAATTTAAGTTTAATAAATTTGCATTTTTGTAATAGGAAAATTTTAAAATCGTAAAAATTTTATTTGAAAACCTTAAATTGTTGTAAAATTTTACAAAATCATAAAAATATAAAAACTGTTAAAGTTATAAAATTTTAAAAAAATTTTATAATTTATAATTAAATGAATCTTTTTTTATGGGATTTATTAAGCAATCAGAGATTTTATATTTTTAAAAATTTATCTATTTTTCCATTAATTTTATAAAGATCTTAATTTACCCCGAACTATTAGGAATTTAATAAAAAAAACAAAACCAAAAATTGCTGCGAACATAATATCTGTAAACGTCTGTAAATAAGCCAAAACTACAATGAATGATAAAACTATAACTTTGTGTCTTGAAAATAAATCTTTATACAACACCTTGAGTTCGATTATTAAATTTTCAAAACGCACATTGAGTGTTGTTTCAGTTTTAAGTCGTTTGGCACGGGGGATTTTATTTTTGTAATTTCTTTAAACACCTGGACTTTTTTAAATTTAAATGTTTGTAATTGTGATTTAAGGTGCAAAAATGTCTTGTTTATCTATTATATAATAAAATACACAATTAAAGGTTTCTTCAAAGAAAATAATGAAAATTATATGTTCACTACTTCGGAACAGTAAAGGGGGATGAATGAGTATG
>NC_060950.1:18859776-18863325 GCF_022045245.1 Lucilia cuprina
ATAACAATCAAATAAAGCACCCGTAAGTAAAAACAAATCACAGTGATAACACATAATAAATCATATAAAATAGCAAAAAAGGAAGGAACTTATTTTCCCAGGCCCAAAACAAAATTCTAACAGAAAATACTCTCTCACACATAAATATCAATTCGTAAAATATTTATACAACTGCGCAGCTGTAGGTAGTAGCAGTAGTAAGTATGACGATGATGATATTAAATATAGAAAAAAAACTTTCCGAGTTCAAAACAATTGAATGTTATTTGATCTAAAACGGACATTAAACAAGATTGAGCACAACAATGAGAAATCAAAGCGTCAAGCAGCAGGACCACACCAAACATACAGACACAAACGCAGCACACAAATACGGGTGAATAGCACAAAGACAAGGGGTGGCTTGGTGGTACAAGCAACAATAATACAAAGGATTGTTTTTGGTGGGAAAGTATAAAATAACGTACACAAACACTCATTTACTCACACACTATTTCAATATTGTATTTGTAAAAGCTGGTGTTTAATGGTAGAAAAATCCTGTTGCTAATGATGATGCGCAACATATTGTAAAGAATATTTTTAGAATATATATGTATGTATTTGTTGTGCGACAGAGGGGTGGTGCTGCTTTAATGCCAGGTTGAAGTTTTCCATTGTTGCCATTCTCCTTTTTAGGGGTTAGTTTATGAAAAAAGTTTCTCACATATTTTGCTTTTTAGTTTTTGAACGGTGCGCAGATTTGTTACAACTATTAGAACGCAGGTATGCTGTTAAGTACCAGCCGTCAATTTAGTTTATAACTAGTTTTTATAATTATAATTATTTATTTTTGGTAGAGAACAGGATTTGTTGATCTTCAGAAGGGGTTGCAAAAATGATAGTGAAAAGCTGCAAGTTATTTCATGTTTACTATTGCGTTCTATTGTTGAAAATAAATTGTTTATTTAGAAGAGATTTTTGCAAGGTGTGAGTTATGTTGAAAGCAACTTAAAGTGACAGTTAAATTTTAAAATTTGTTTACGAATTTCGATGGAAAGGAAGAAGTTGCAGGGGAAACTTGTTGATGTTTTGAAAGTTTAGTGATAATTGTTTTGGAGAGGATATGTACAGTTATTTACGGATTTCAAAGTAGAGAAAATCGATATGAAGATTAAGGGATAAGTAACCAATTCAGTAACTAATTCACTAGGGTAGGTAGGTAGGTCGATAGGAGGATGTATACTACATCAAATCCGAAGAAATACACCTAGGCCACTATCGGGCCTGTTGTGCTCAGAAACCCAGTTTCCTGAACGCAATTCCTAAGAATATTCCAATCAGTGTTAGTCAGGAATGTCATTTCCGGAATAACATCACTTCTAAGATATTTGGATCTAACTTCGACGAATGCTTGGCAGTGACAAAGAAAGTGCTTCAGAGTTTCACTGTCCTCTCCATATTCGTCTGAATCCGCACGTCCAATTTTGCATAGATATGCTCGTAGTCCTGTGCGTTCACTCATTTTGAGGAGATTTTTCGTCTAGCACTCATCAGGATCACCCCATTGGACCTTCGTGGTTCTACCCACTGTTTCATTAATCCATGAGGCCTTATGGGATTACCATAAAGTTTTGCATTTGTCAGGTTTACTGCCTCGAGCTCCCTTCCCTTTACAGCTATTACATTCGCCCTTTCGTTACCGACTACTCCCGAGTGGGCTGGTACTCATATGATGTGAACCTTACCCCTGGTAAAGTATTCAGTTAAAGCTTTCTTACAATTCAATACGGTTTTAGATTTAGTTCTATCGCCTGATATCGCTCTAATTGCCTTCTGGCTGTCGGTAAATATATTAAGCGCTATGGGCGCCATATTTATTCAAATCCAATTTACGCATTCCGTTATTGCTCGTACTTCTGCCTGGAAGCTTGTGTTATGATTTGGTAAACGGTGGTATATTTCTGCTTCTGGGTCTTCAATATAGAAACCCAGCCCCATTGTCACCCAATTTAGAGCCATCCGTGTAACAACGGATTCCTAATGGTATTTGCTCTAATGTTCCGTTTGACATTCCATCTGGGATCAGCGTTTCAAAGTTTCCCACATATTCTGTGTATAACCTTCCAATGTGTCCAGTATACATTGATGACGTGTCCTATAACCGCTTTCGTTAGGCTGTAAGCGCCGCCTCATATCTTAAATATGTTTCAATGGGTGGAATATCTACTTAGCAACGTTTCCAGAGCCTTGGTTGAAGTAGTACACATGGCACCACTTATACCCAAGCAGCATGTACGCTGAACTCCCTGTAGTAGTTTGATATTGCACTTTGCATTATCAGTATCAAACTAATTTACTAACTAACTAACTAAATAACTAACATACTTACTAACTATCTAACTAACTAAATTTCTCTACTAATTTTTTTTTAGATTGAAAAAATTGTTTTCTATATACAATTTGGAAATATGTTGTCTTCCATATAAACAACTTTGCGAAAAATAACTTTTTATATAGAATTTTAGTAATTTTTTCTTTTTTTTTTGTAGAAAACTTTTCAAAAAATATTTATCTACAAAAAGATTTGTTAATGTTCTTTTAAGGAAGATTTCTTAAAAAAATATTCTTCTATAGGAAATTTATCACAATTTTTTTCAACTATTTAAGAGTTTGTCTCCTAGAAAAATAGTTTGAAAATGTTAATTGATTATCAGTGAACAATTAATATTCCACGTAACCCTTTTTAACATATTAAGCTTATATATTCGTTTTAATGCAAATACAACTAATGAACCACATTAAAGTAATTTTATCAGTTTTTTATTTAAGTTTCAGTACCACCATTCAGGTAATCGTATGCACCCTTATCTTACAACTGCATGATTCCACAAGTACACACCTTAAAGGAGCAATCCAAGCAATCATGTTTTCAATTTCATTTTCAAGAACATGTTTAAACAACTAAGGAATTTTTCCTTAGTTTAAAGTTTAAACATTTGGAAATGCTAATGATAATAAAGTTTACATTTCCATTTCAAGAGCAAAAAAAAAAAAAAGGAAGAAACTGTGTAAATACAAGCAATGTAGAGGAAATGAATATTGAACTTGTTTATCAAGAAGAAAAAATACTTATAATAAAAAAGTCAACTGCATTTCAAAAAAGGGGTTTGCTTTATGGTTTTATTCATAACTATTTTACAACTAGTTGTTGTTTGGATTTTAATTTCATTCAAACGTATTTAGAATTTATGTAAATTTTATGAATTAATGTTTCCGTGTCCCAGACTAGTTAAATACAAAAGAAGGGTACCGGATATATGACATGTACTTTATTAGTTTAGTTTTTCTTTGTTTTTTAATACCAACCATATGCTTTATGAAAATTGATTTGATAGTGATTTTAAATTACTTGATTTGCTTATGGTTTTGTTGGCAATTTAATTTATGCTAATTTTTTTGTATCTTGGTCTTTATTTGTTTTTTACTGTTTTATGATATTGACATTAAGTTTTTAGCAGTACGAATGGACTTTAGGTTTTAGCATTAAAATTCCCACACTACTTTAAG
>NC_060950.1:18863425-18867801 GCF_022045245.1 Lucilia cuprina
TTTTTTTTGTTTGTTGCTGGTCAAGCCATGGTCTAGAAAGAAATAAACACTCATATGTTAAAACCTGCTTAATATTTGTTTTTGTTGTTGCTGTGGTTATAACAAACAGTTTAAGACCATATAGCAGCAATAAGGAGTTTTTTTCGCATAAACTTTTTAACTTCCAAAATGTTAATGTTAGCCAAACAACAAATTTGAATTGGCCGCCGTTTTTTTAGTTGTTTTCTTATTTAAGACTAAACTCATTTTATTTGTGTTTTTTTATGTTTTTATAGCTTGGAGCTTACTCAGGTTGTTGGTCACTGGAGTAGTGAATGTTTAGCCATTTATGAAAATAGTCTGTCTTTGTTTTGTGGGGGAAAAAAGAAAATAGGAGCAAAAGAAAAAAATGGACTTAAATAAACAAGATATTGTAAATGTGTAATAGGACAGGGGTGGGGATATGCAAAGCTTGTTGGAATTGTTTGAACTATACTTTAAAGAATGTTTTTGATTTTGGCCCCCAATAATAAATTAATATTTGTCATTCCTGTCCCAACGATGACAATATGTCTTGGGCACCTCAAGAGACATGGTTAATTGATAAAAAAAAACCCGAAACTGTTTTGTTACAGTATTGATAGCCTGCGTATAATATTCACTTAAAGGCGAATCATATCGAATAAGCAGTTTTAAAGCCAAAAGCAAAGGTTACCAAATTTATAATTTCAAAACGTTTTAAATTTCTCCTAAGATTATATAATTTTAGTTTTTTATTTTGGTAGTTTTTCTACATGTTGCTTTTGCTAATATGACTCCCAGTATTTTGTTTACCAACTAACAACTATAGTGTTCCAATTGCTGTTAGCTGCTCCTGTTATCCACTTGTCAACATATTTGTTTTAAACGAAAGGTTTACGCTAAGAAATCAACCGAACATTTTTAAATGAAACCAGTAAAAAGACAAATTTCAACTGAAAACTTGTAATAATGTTAAAGGTTTCCTAGATAGTGTGTTCATAATGAAATTTTCATATTTGTTTAGGAAATTTTTATGTCAGTTTTAATTTTTTTCCTCAACATTTATGCTCGATTGTTTGCCTGTGAGTCCTGTGTTTGATAACTTTAATTGTTTATTATATTTTTAACGTAAATTTGTGTGGTTTTTTTTAACGACATTTACTTACATGATTTTTATATGTCCACCAGTATTGTATTGCAATAATTTGGTTTCTTTCTCTCCTATCTTTCTGTTAAGTCAATTTCATTTTTATACCTTTTGATAGCTTTTTAATAGTTAGTGGCTGGGTTTGGTAGCTCGTTAAAGTTTACTATTCAATTGAGTTTAGTTCGATTACTGGCTTATTGTATTATTAGTTACTTTTTTTATAGGCAAATTTTGTTTTCCTGCAACTCTCCTTCAATATTAAAAGTTTAATTTTTTTGTCATTTCAATAAACATTTATGTTTATTTTTATATCATGCAAAATTTTACAATTTCATTTACTATATATTTGTGTTTTGATGATATAACGGTTAAAAAATATGTTTAAATTTTAATAAAATTATCTTTTGTTGTATTGAAAAATTTTATGTTTTATATCGTTAAAAATAATATTGTCATTTTTGCAAATAGTTAGCTGTAGAAAATTAGATTCCTTTACTTTCACCCACTGACAGAATATTGCGATAGTGCTAGCAGCTGCTTAAAATGATTGCCAATTTTAAAAACATTCATATTTACATTTAATTGGATTTTTTTCTTATTTTGTGAAAATGCTAATAAATAGTTTTCTATTGAAAAAAGTTTGTTTCTTAAGTCTTTCGTTTTTTTTTTTTGTTAAGGTACCTATATAGAGTAATCTAAAGAAAAGTTAATTTTGGTTCTAGGATATCGTTTTGTTGAGAAGGGTTTTTATACAAAATCAACTCTAGCTTTCTATCAAACAAAGTTTGTTGCCTAAGTCTTTTGTTTTTGAGGAAATATAGAGCAATCTTAAGAAAAAGTTATTTTTTTATATTAAACATTTTGGTTTTAGAAAATTGATTTGCATTTGCAAATCCACTACTACTGAACCTATTATGGTTAAAATCCTAATATTTATATTTAATTGGAAAATGTAAATAAGAAAATATTAATAATTATTTAATTTGCTTTTTCTAAAAAAAAAGTTTGTTTCTTAGCTCTTTTGTTTTTTCTCTTGTTAAATTATGATTCTAATTAGTTTATTTGATAAAATTTTCTTTAAAAACTTTTGTACCCATCGTTATTAGTCCTGTGTCTTATTCAGAACTAACCTGTAACAGAGGTATTCATTCTGAACACGCTTCAAAGTCTGGTTGTCATTTATGTCAGAAATATTCTCACAACTATTAACTTTTGTCGGGTACAACCCGCACATAACAATATCGTTAAATAGGAATCTTTTAACAGAAAGGAAAACTAATTTAGCTATTCCTTTGTGAAAAGCATATATACATGATGCCTTTAAGATATATATATTTGGGATTAAGAGGTACATTCAATGTTAAATATTTACATTCAAAGAAGGGTGAAAAGCTCTAAATTCTCTCAAATGGAAACTGATACCTTATATTCTCAAATTCCAGGCACCTATTATAGATTGGCAATGTTTTGGTAACAGATATATTACACAGGAAGCTCAAACTCGTGAGCAAAGTGCTTCTATTTGAAGATATAATTTCTTTCTTATGGAAACTGGTACATTATATTCTCAAAGCAATATTCCAGGTAATTCTAGAGACAGGCAATTCTAGAGACAGGCAATTCTAGAGACAGGCAATTCTAGAGACAGTCTGTCCTTGATATCTATTATAGGTAGACAATATTACATAATTATCAAAAAAGACTGGACTATAAATACCGCTCCCTGGAGTGCCATATTTGATATTTCAGCTTAGTACACTAATCAGAGCAATGTCAAAAAATCACGCACAAGTTTGCCTGCATATATTGACAGAGATCTATATGGAGTACACGTACTGAAAGTGGTTGTAGCCTAAATCGCAGTAAGACAGTAATGGTCAAAAGACTAAATAAATGGATATCCGATATAACAGAATCCAGAAAACATATTAAATATCGGAAATAAATTTATATCAATAGTGTAGGAGAGAGAGGATGTATGACATTGGACACTCTGTTTATTCCAGTGTGTATCATATATGTGTAAGATATTCCAATATCGATCTATTGTCAAATTAAACTCCATTCTTTATTTTATTAGTGTAGTTGTATATTTTAATCGAGGAATAATTCAGATATGAAGATTTTCGCACAGGAAGCTTAAGTTCGTGAACCAACCTCAGTCATGTACAAAATTGCCAACAGTTTGTTCTTTACAAGTCACAAAGAGGTGGCGAATGTTTGTCTCTATCTGAATTAGTTATAAAATTTATTTTAAATTTGTCGAATAAACAGTTATGTATAGGGTTAAATTGTGATGTATAGTTTATTCGGATCAAAGTCTATTCAGGATTTACTTTGTTCGTAAAAGTGCGTTTTCTGTGAGTGCCTTCTATGAGGAAGAGATTGTACTTCGATTTACTAAACGTGGATGGTCTATATGTGATATTGCCGAATAAACAAACTCCATACTATATTCTATCAGTGTAGCTGTATATTGTCATCGAGAAACGATTCTGATATGATGTAACGATTGTCGGACAGGAAGCTTAAGTTTTTGAACAAAGTGCCTGTATTGTATCATCGTCAGTCATGTACAAGTCATAAAGAGGTGGCGGTTGTTGGATGATTTGTTCGGATTATAATTTGTTCAGGATTAACTCGATTCATTCCAGTGTGTATACTGTAAGTGTCATCAATGATTAAGATAACATACTTCATGTGTTTAAATAGAGCAAAGTGCTTCTATTTAAACTGACCTGAGTCATATACTAAAATGCCACTAGTGTGTTCTTTACAAAACACAAAGACGTGGTGCTTTTCCGTCTCTAGCTCACTTAGTATTACAGTGGGTTATGATTACATTCCATATAATCAAGTAATGTTCTTGTGAGAAGGTGAGAATAAATATTTAGAAAAAATTGCATGTCCCGACATCAAATTCTCTGTAACACATCGTGTCAATAATAGGCCGATGAATGTACTTTGTTTTTCAAGTAATTTTCTTGTACTATAAAATAATATTTAGTCATACTTGCTCCAACCTCTAATTGTTTCCGAAATGTTTTCTCAATTGTATTTACTTTCAGTTGGAGTTAATGTGAATACCAGAATATAAAAGTGACAATAAAAGTTTGAAATTGTAAAATAATATTTTGAAACTTCACGTTCCAAGAGCACTTCAAGAGGACAGATAGACAGACTGCCAGACTGACACTCAGGCAGACAGACAGACAGACAGACAGACAGA
>NC_060950.1:18867901-18878963 GCF_022045245.1 Lucilia cuprina
ATGAAAAAACTGAAGTTTTGGAGGAAATTAAAACTTCCTGGTTAATCAAATGTTTCGCAAGTTTTGGTCATGCGAAACATTTCATCAAATACCAGTTTGGGGGACAAAGTGAGCCTGGGTTTCTATATTAAAGACCCAGAAACAGAATACATATACCACCGTTTAACTAGTCATAACATAAGCTTCCAGACATGAGTCCGAGAAATAAGGGAATATCTAAAATGGAATTTCAAATAAGCCCGCAGAGATTAATATGTTTACGGACATCTAGAAGACTATTAGAGCGGCATAAATTTGAGACCGTAATTGATTGTGAGAAAACTTTAAAAGAATATTCTCTCGGAAGTAGGTGAGACTTAATAGCTTTAAAGGAAAAGGAGCTCGAAGAACCTGAAATACGAAAGAATCCTATAAAGCCTCTTGAAATAATGAAATGGTGGGTAGAACTACAGAGATCCTATAAGAAGACCCTAATGAGTGCAAGACGAGAAATCTCATTAAAATGGACAAGTCTGACGTTAGTATGATTTTACGTATTCTGATTCTGTGAGTCTTCACAGGATTACGAGCACATCTACAAAAAATTGAACGTGGAACTTCAGACGAATGTAGAGTATGTAGAGAGAACAATGACACTCTGGAGGACTCTCTTTCCCAGTGTCAGGCATTCGTCAATGATAGATGAAAGTATCTCCGAAGTGATATTATTCCGGAAATATCATTCCTCACTAATACTGGTTGGAAAATTCTTAGGAATTGCGTCCAGGACTTTGAGTTTCTGAACATTGAAAAATAATACATTCAGTTTTCAAATTTTTTAGCGCCCTAGGGTTTGGTGTATTATATATTCTCATATCAATCTAACCTACAACAATTCTCATCCGACATCTTTGTTTTCAAAGACAACCACAATGAAGACACCATTCCAATAACTTGGAGCAGACAATGTATATTTATTGTCAAAATGCTTTACCTGAAGTTCTGCCTTGAAGGCCTAATTTCATGATGGTCTTTTTCATTCACAGAGTGAACTTTTTTTGACGATTCAGTGCCACTCCTTCTGCCGGTCCATGTACAATCACAGATATATTTTTTTTAATTTCAAACCAATGCTTCACCGTTGCTTCTGCAATACAAAAAACATCACAACTATTTAGATGTAATGACTTATGGTTAATTTGCAATAGTACCTAGAGACGTAATCGATAGACCGAAACATGAATCCATCAAATAAGCCAAAGACTTGTTCTTACTCACAGTACACATTGCGGTAAATCGGGTATGAACATAGTAAACCTTCTATATATCCGGACAAGTTAGGATCAATTGTATCGCATGTTCAAGAAGACGAACATATATTACTAGAAGTACTTGAAGCAGCTCTTTTCTATTCAATTGCTATAACACCAATATGTAGGAGATTCATGGCAACATTCCCTGACAATCGGTCAAAACGACATTTCGGGGAAATAACCAAATAACCATAGCTAATGATTATGTCGGTTATGAACCGACTTTTTCGCTATTTGTTTATCGTTTATTCATTTCTAATATTAGAGAATAGATTTCCAACATATATCTTTTTAAATAATTTTCATATATAACGTTTTATGCCACTGTGCGTGTATTCCTCAATATTCTTTCAAAAAATTGTTCACAACACATACAAACACTTAAAGGTTTAACATCCTAACCACCAACTAACAAACTGATAACTAAGATAAAATGAAACCACCACCAACAGCCACCCAAAAAAATTCTAAAATTCCCACGTTGTAAAGTGTTGCTTATGTCTCCACTTCAAAAAAACAAACCATTAATAGACAAACAGACACACACACACATACACACTCCATACAATTTTTTCGTTAATAAAACTAACAAAACAACAAAATATAGTACACGCACTTTTAATCTTTACAACCTGACAATGACGCGTTATTTGCTGCTGGTACTCAAACTCTGGAAACAAACAATAGCAGAGCCAGACTCATCATTCACTCACCATGGTAATAATTTTGTTACAAAGTATTAATAATGAACAAGAAAAAGTACACGTACACACAACAATATGTTGTTGCAAGTATTTTATCGTTTTATATGTTTTAAGTATGAATAAAGAGCGCTTATTTAATTACACTCCCTTAACTTTGTTTTAGCTTATCCTTTTGATTATCCTGAAGAGTAACGTTTAAGTCACCCTTATTTTAAGGAAAACGAAATATTTCGCTTTTTTCGATTTGCCTAAAATGGCATGTTTGTTATTGTTGTTATTGTTATTTATTTAGCGAAATGATGATAATTTCACTGTTATTGAAACATGCTATTGTTACTTTTGTTCATTATTTGTTGTTGAAGTGTTCAATATTGTTTCGTTACGGCTCTTCTGGAGTTTATTATAATTTACTCTGTTGTGGTGCGTTATGATGAGGTTTGGTTCGCTTGTTCAATTATTGCCATCAATATGAACTGTTTCAGTTTTTTTCTTTGTCGATTTCACTTCTTTATTGTTGTATTGATTGCAGCTAGAGGAATAAGAGTGTGGGATAATTTTTAGCAATAAACAAGGGGGGTGCTAATAGATATTTGTTGATTGAATTTCGTCATGGGAATGAGAAAGTGTTATGAGGTATTAATAATTGTTTTAATAAATTTTATTTGTATAAATGTATTACGACTGGTTGCTAGATATTATGATTTTATTGCTTTATTTTTGGAGGGAACTTAAAGAAAATATTAAAATTTTTTGAATATCATTTCAAATTTTCAATGAAGTTCCCTCAATAACGCATCCTTTGAAAATCAATTAAAACCATTTTCAGATTAAAATATATCAAGCATAAGCTAGGAAATATATGGATAAGCTGATATATATATATAATATATATATATATATATATATATATATATATATATTATATATATATATATATAATATATATTATAAATATATATATATAATATATATATATATATATATATATATATCATATAATATATATATATAATATATATATATTATATATATATTATATATAATATATATATATATATATAATATAAATATATATATAATATATATATATCTTTAGACGTATAACACAAAGCTGTATTTTAAGGCTCATAATCTAGTTTACCAATCTGTTATGCTGACCATATCGTCATATATTCTTCTTAGGGACAAGTATCAAAATTCTTCATGTAAAAGTTTGTCCGAGCACAAGAAAAATATTCTTTAATGATCCTCGTTTCTTAGATAGGACTATATCAGTTGACGTCAGAAAGAAATACCTAGGAGTAATCTTTCATGGGCAGAATATTAGAATCACAATAGGTTATAACTAAAAAAGCTTATCGATGTTGGGCGCTATATAGCAGATCCATAAGCTCGATACATAGTCTTAGTCCTGTCAATATACGCTAGCTTTACAAAATCATACTAAAACTAACTCTAATTTCGTTTTATGTCGAGGTATGAGTACTGACAAGAAATATTAAAAAACATTCCGCCGATCCAAACACATAAGTTCAAAGCTACTTTATCAGTGTATACTGGACATTTTGAGCGATTATGTACAAAGACCAGATTACTGTACGACATTGGTCAAGCGAATTATTAGAGCGAAACCATGCGTCATTCTATTGTAACACTGATGGCTCTGAACTGGAAGACTTAAGTTGAAAATTCGGAAAGAGAAATTTACTACCGAATTTCTATAGTGTTCTGATCAGGTTCCGATCTGAAATTCAACTATGAACTTAACAGTAAAGCTGATAAAGTTTGAACTCAGATCATATTGGAATGTTAATTCATAACTTATGAATGAGTGACTTATGAATGGATGACTTGGTATAAAGGGAAGGAAACTTGAGGAATTAATATGAAAGCGAAAAACCGGTCGACGAAATTAGAGCCGAATATAATGCTTGGAATAATAGGTATGACCACTACAATCGTCTGGAGTGAACTCAACAACAGCAGGAAAAGAAGTCACCTTAGAATGATAGTATGTATTCTTAAACGACACACAAGTTTGCCTACGGAGATGAAAAATAAATGCTGAAACACTTTCTCGGTCTTAGCCAGCCATTCATCGAAACTGTATTCAATTATCCTTGAAGGTATGACTGTCGAGAGTTTTAACGTGAGCACCTGCCTTGACGGCCTTATCTCACTGTGATCTTTTTCATTTTTTGTACATTGGCTTTGACCGGTCCATGCACAAGTACTTTGTACTCGAGCTATATAATCTCTGACCATTGGATGGCCTCTGTTGATTCGGCAACAGCCCCTACAGACGTAACCGGTGGACCGAAGTATGATCCATCAATAAGCCGAAGACATTGTTCTTACTCACAGGGACACACTGTGGTAATTCTGATATGAACAGAGTATACTCTGAACATATCTGGACAAGGGAGGAAAATTCAATGGTATCAAATGTATATGATACCTTTCATCCATCATCATTCAACCCAGCACACATCTCATCTCATACGACACATTCATAAGAGAAAAACATACGACACATTTTTCAGAGGTAGACGGGTGGGTGAGGCATGCCGTACCTCACATTCACCACGTACCATGTGCAATAAATACCAATTCAATTTCATCGCTTGGTCCTACAGTCACTCCTCTGTGGGGTATCTGTGGTTTTCGGCAACAGCACCGAACATATCCCGAAATATTGACTTTATCATGCATCAGTCTTTTAACCGCCACTTACTCTCCCCGCGAATTCGGGTTTAAACTACAGACACTACGTGGATCCCGAAGGAACCCCGACCAACTGACCAGCCAGAACATAGTCCTGAGGGCAACTGGCCACCCGTAGTACCAGATTATGCGGTGCTCTGGTCTGACCACTGTCAATCTATGCAAGAACTAAGCCAAGCAGTAGACTGTAACCAATTTTTCAGTCCCGGCCAGACTGGAGATATTGACCACCTCTATATACCCCGGGATTGCAATAACACCAATGTGGATGTCTCACCAATCCTCGAAGGTATGTTATTCCAGATATTATATTTCTTAGGAGCACTGATTTAAGAACGGAAGTGCGTTCAGGAATCTGAGGTTATGAACAATTGGTAGAGCGCAATATAAGAGTTTTCCATAGAATATCTCATAAAGAAGGTGCGATATCGACTTAGATGCAATATATCATCTTTCTAACCTATCTTAACCTAATATAGGGAGATCAATTAACTTAAACAAATTACTAAAGGATCATTAAGTTTATTTTAACAGTTCAATGATAACATCTTCAATTAAAATAACAACATTACTCCCACACTCTATATATTTTTTAGCTAATAACAAATTCCAATGATTTCCTTTATTGATTTTGATCTATTTTCTCTGAAACAAAGAAACAAACTCAAGATTTATAATTAAATCACATTTGCATAAATCCATGTTTACTATCTATATTAAAATTTATGGCACTTAGCTCCCCCCTTTAAAGAAAAATATATTGCAAAATGCTTATATGCAAATAAAAAACTTACAAAGTGTAAATAAAGTTGACTGAAATAGTAAAACAATCGTAATTTAAATACTAACTCTTTCTTAGACACTTTATTTTCTAACAAAAACAACGCACCGAAAGGGCGCTTTAACTGACAAAAATAAAATTAAGTTGAGATGTTTTTTTTTTATTTGTGAAACTTCACTTAAACAATCTATGATGTTTGTATGTAATAGGGAATGGAAAGAGCCACAGCAAAAACAACAATAGAAACTGACTGTAACAGAAACATAACAGCGGCGACATAAACATGATTTGCTGCTGTCAACCATAAACTACAGTTTTGTTTTGTCTATCAAACCAACACACTCAACATACAACAACAAAAGAAGGTAATGAATGATCAAAGTGCTCGTATAACAGGGATCATATGACATCTAAACTAGCGGGTTTTATTAGGGTGTATTTTTTTCAAATTTTTCCTTAATTTCGAGAAGTGTGGACGAGAAAGGCAATTTTTAAATAAATTGAAATGAAGGATGAATGAACAAATCTGCTTTGATCCTTTGATTTCTAATATATCAAATGCTGATCAATGTTATATCATTTGATGCAAGTACATACTACCGTCACTTCCATATAAGTACCTAAATAAGGCTTTGCAAATAGTAGTAGTAGTCATTACAATGTAAGTTGTTTAATAAGTGAAGATCATTTTCAAGTATTTGCCGGATATAAATACTGAGTTTTTCTAATACTTTACAGGCATGTACTAAGTACTTTCGCTTATAAACAAGTACTTAAATAAGTCCTTACGAATAAATGTTTGAAAAAAACTTTTGATTTACACACAATAAATAATGCAGTAATGATTATATAGTAAGCTGTTTGGCTTTTATTATGGTCTAAGTCAAAGGTGTTGAGAGGTTATTTTTTAAATTTTCTCTATATACATTTACCTTCGGGGGAATGTTACCCTGATAAATATTCCCCATATTGGTGTTATTTCAATTTCGAGAAAATGAGGAGCTATCAGTAGACCTAGTCTGCCGGTTTAATAAAACTGGAACTATAAACTGGTGATGATCAAATGTATATTTGGATTTTTCTTGGAATGATTTGACATGGGATCGAATAAGAGCACTATACAATCTATTACTATGGGTGCCTATTTGTCTAGAGAACATTGTCCTGGCTGTCCACTTTGTTGAAATTTCTTCGGCATTCAGGCAGTGACAGCGTTTTAAACTCAAATATGAGGGAAAGGAAGCAAAGCCCTAGACTTCTTCTCGTCATACTTTAATCAGCTCGAGCTAATCTTACCAAGGCGATCCAACAAACCATCTACAATACACGATGCTTATCAACTGTATTAAATTGCGATATCACAAATGTTGGATTTGAGCTGATAGTGCAGAGATTGAGTACTGTGCTGTGGAATGCTCAAGTTGATGGTTGTGAGATGATTGGCAGGGCTGAATATACAAATCTTTAATTTATCAAATTAAAAAGAGTTAAGGTTTATATCACATGGTTACCAGGCCACTCAAGAGTAGTGGGAAATAAAAGGGCGAATGTAATTTTTTTAAAGATGAATTAAAACAATAGGTGAGAGAATGCCATAAGGCCTCTTTTCACGATTATCCTATGGATGACCCTGATGAGAGCAAAAAGAGAAACCTCCTCAAAACGAGGAAGTCTGAGGTTAGTTAATTAGTTAGTTTGAAAGGAGGATGTACATATATACATAAAATCCGAAGAAATACACATAAGCCTCTATCGGGCTCCTTAAACAGTTCCAAATTAGGGAATCGAATTCACCACATCCGGTCTACCAGACTAGAACACTAACCACTAAACTACCGGAGGGCAAGAGTCTGAGGTTAGCATGATGGTAGGTATTCTGAATAGACACACAGAATTATTAGCACATCTATACAGAGTTTCACCGAAGAGGACAGTGAAATTCTGAAGCACTTACTTTCCAACTGTCAGGCATTCATCGAAATTTGATCTAAGTACCTTGGAAGTGATGTAATTCCGAAAATAATTTTCCTCACTAACACTAATTGGAAAATTCTTAGGAATTATGTCCAAGAAACTGAATTGCTGAACATTGAAAAATAGTAATTCAGTATATAATTTTTTCATGAAAAGGAGCGCTCCACAGGGCCGATAGTCGCCTAGGTGTACTTTTTCAGATTTAATGTAGTATACATCATCCTGTCAACCTCTTCTCCCCGGGGGATGTTACCTTGGTGAAGCCTCCGACTTGATGTTATTGCAATCCCGGGGTATAAAGAGATGGCCAATACCTCTAGTCTGGCCGGGTCTAAAAAATTGGTGTCAGTCTACTGTTTTACTTAGTCCTTGCATAGATTGAAAGAGGTCAAACCAGAGCACCACATAATCTCGTACTACGGGTGGCCAGTGCTATATCCTGGCTGTTCATTTGGTTGAGGTTCGTTCGGGATCCACGTAGTGGCTGTGGTTTAAACCTAAATTTCGAGATAAGTTCGGTGCTGTTGCCGAAACAACAGATACCCCACAGAGGAGTGACTGTGGGGCTAAGCGTTGGAAATTAGTTGGTATTAATTGTATATGGTACGGGATGAATGTGAGTTAAGGCGGACCTATAATGAATGTGTCGTATGTTTTTCCCATATGCATGTGTCGTATGAATGAGATGTGTGCTGGGTTGAATGATGATGGATGAAAGGTATCATATACATATGATACCATTGAATTTTCCTTCCTTGTCCAGATATGTTCAAAGTATACTCTGTTCATATCAGAATTACCACAGTGAGTAAGAGCAATGTCTTCGTTTCTAGGTGCTGTTGCCGAATCAACAGAGGACATCCAGTGGTCAGAGATTAGATAGCTCGTGTACTTCAGCAAAGTACTTGTGCATGGACTGGTCAAAACCAATGTACAAAGATTGCCATCTGAGTTCTTCATTGAAAGATAAAGGGGCGATGGTAGACCGTTCTCAAGTCTACCCAGTGAATGAAAAAAACCACAGTGTCAATTAAATATAGATCCATACTTCAGTCTTGAGATTAAGTCTTTATGTGCATTTACCGAATCATCCACCTCTCTAAACAGTGATTTCTTTCGATATTTTGGCTGATTTATGTCATTCCGAAATGGTGCTCGAGATTAAATAGCAAATTACTTGTGCCACCGGCGTTTAAAACACACATGTGGCAGTGCTGAGTCATTAAAAAGTTCATCTATGGTTTAATAAGACCGCCACGAAAGTAGGCCTTCAAGACAATTGTTCACCTTATTGAGTTCTCAGCTAAAGTAAGTGGTTATTCATATAGATTTAGATTTTGGTGGCACCATACAATCAGATCCATAAAAAATTCAGAGGTTTAGTTTTGCGCATTAAATGTAAATCAAACCCAATGAGATAAATATATGAAATTTCGTTTGCAAACTAAAATTTTTTTTATGTTAATCTTTAAGAGTATTAACTAACAATTTTAAATGTAAATTTAAAATACACCCTAATGTTTATTTACAGTGTAGTAGTGCGTATGATTACGTATGTGTATTTAAGTCAAAAGGTAAATAAAATATAGAAAACAACATTAGCTTTAGAAAATAACAATGGCGCCAAATGCTTTTGAAGTGATTAAAAAGCAAAAATAATAACCAAACTAAAATCTACTTTACTCACACGTTGTCAGAGAGTCTGGTCCTGCTGGAGCTACATATGTATATTTTGATTTTAATAAAAGGTTTGTAACTCTTTGGCTTAATAAAGAAATTAAAATTTTTGAAAAATATTTAATAGAATGAACAATGATGAACTATTACTTATTACTTGTCTTTAGCAAGGACATATGACAAATATTGTTAATAAGGTAAGGTTTTATCAGGACGCTTTTGTGTGAACCCTATATATGTTTAATATAATTTCTTGATTCTTAATTCATTTTGTAGTTAAACTATTCGTCTTTACCCCATTTCATATTCTAACTTAGCATTTTCTATGCAGTTCTCAACATGATTTTCTCTTACCTACACTTTTGGACATCATGTCGCCGATTCAGAAATACAAAAAAAAATTGTTGATGACTTTTTGCTGAAATAAACTTAAAGTCCAACTAAGTATTTGGAATAGAAAGTGTCATGTTTTCTCAACGTCCAAGTGCTTCTTACCATTGCTGTGTATCTTTTCTATGCCGCAAACTCTTAGTTTTAGCAATATTTTGCTTAATTTTTAATACTGGCGTCTTTAAAAACAACCCACTACCACTTGTATATCTGTCTGTAAGTATATGTATACGGCTAGAAAACTTATTTAGGTTTTATATGTAATTTATACATAAATGCATTTTTGTTCCTCAATATTTCGTATGCAGGATAACACAAAATGTACAACATATGCAAATTATTGCGGGTGTTATGGTTGCAACAACAGTGGTCTTGCAATTGTTGCGGCTGCTGCACTCAATGTTGTTGTTTGTTGCTATTATTGTTTGTTGGTATATCGTTATTATTTTGTATTGTTCTTGGCGTTAACAACACAATATTCAAACTTTATGCAAAGTAAAATTTATGAGAAATTAAAGAAAATTTATTACACTTACCAACGAATTTTTTTCAGATCTTTTTTCTCTTCATTTTGTTAGCTTTCCTCCCTGTATGGAAGTTTATACAGAATTAGTCCGTTGGGTTTTTTGTTTGATTCGCTTGAAGACTTTGTAATGTTAGGGCAGTGGACAGGTTTAAAGAAAATTGTTGGCAGATAAAACTAAAAACACGGCTATAGTCAAGCTTAGTCAAAATATTCGCGATTATTCGTTGAATCATAAAATGTTTGTTTTACATGTAGAAGTTCCCCAAATTACCATAATTGACAGTACATTATCTGATCCTTAATTATTTTTAAATTCTTCATATTATTTTGATTCAAATTCTCTACATGCAAGTAATCTAATGTCAAACAAAATGCTTTATTTAATATACTTCAAATCCTTTGTAGCGTATGCATCAACTAGAAAAGGAAAATTGGTTTGAGTGATTGAGTTTTTTGCAACTAAAAGTAAGAAGAGTTATGTTTGTTTAACTAAACAAAAATATACGTAGTTGATGATGCTGATTTTAATCTACATTTGAACAAAGCCCAAAAATTGTGTAGGTGTATAATTTTTTTTTTCTACACACATAATAAGGAAGAATATAAAGTGATGGAGACTATGCTTCGGTTATTTTGTAGAAAATTTAATTGAAATATTGATTTATGGCTAAAGAAATTATTTGTCCATGGCAATCTAAAGAAAATAAACTGTTAAGAATTTAAGTGTAATAAAAAAATATATTTTCTAAGAAGAACATGTTAGTATAGGTACATTGCAGCTTCTAAATTATGATAAAAAGCCAAAGAGAACTAATTTGAATGATCGCTGTGAAATTGATGTGGAATATTTAGATATATTTTGTACTTTCTGTAACGTTTTCAATAGATTGCTGAATGGATATACGAACGAAGATAATTGTGTAAATGTAAAGCTTTAACGCAAGATACATATATTCTGGGCTTCATATCTATCTATCTATCTATCTATCTATCT
>NC_060950.1:18879063-18880105 GCF_022045245.1 Lucilia cuprina
CTTCAGAATTTCACTGTCCTCTTCGGTGAAACTCTGTATAGATGTGCTAATAATTCTGTGTGTCTATTCAGAATACCTACCATCATGCTAACCTCAGACTCTTGCCCTCCGGTAGTTTAGTGGTTAGTGTTCTAGTCTGGTAGACCGGATGTGGTGAATTCGATTCCCTAATTTGGAACTGTTTAAGGAGCCCGATAGAGGCTTATGTGTATTTCTTCGGATTTTATGTATATACATCCTCCTTTCAAACTAACTAATTAACTAACCTCAGACTTCCTCGTTTTGAGGAGATTTCTCTTTTTGCTCTCATCAGGGTCATCCATAGGATAATCGTGAAAAGAGGCCTTATGGCATTCTCTCACCTATTGTTTTAATTCATCTTTAGTTGCGTCGAATCGTTTTGCGATCATCAACTTTAAAAAAATTACATTCGCCCTTTTATTTCCCACTACTCTTGAGTGGCCTGGTAACCATGTGATATAAACCTTAACTCTTTTTAATTTGATAAATTAAAGATTTGTATATTCAGCCCTGCCAATCATCTCACAACCATCAACTTGAGCATTCCACAGCACAGTACTCAATCTCTGCACTATCAGCTCAAATCCAACATTTGTGATATCGCAATTTAATACAGTTGATAAGCATCGTGTATTGTAGATGGTTTGTTGGATCGCCTTGGCAAGATTAGCTCGATCTGATTAAAGTATGACGAGAAGAAGTCTAGGGCTTTGCTTCCTTTCCCTCATATTTGAGTTTAAAACGCTGTCACTGCCTGAATGCCGAAGAAATTTCAACAAAGTGGACAGCCAGGACAATGTTCTCTAGACAAATAGGCACCCATAGTAATAGATTGTATAGTGCTCTTATTCGATCCCATGTCAAATCATTCCAAGAAAAATCCAAATATACATTTGATCATCACCAGTTTATAGTTCCAGTTTTATTAAACCGGCAGACTAGGTCTACTGATAGCTCCTCATTTTCTCGAAATTGAAATAACACCAATATGGGGAATATTTATCAGGGTAACATTCCCCCG
>NC_060950.1:18880205-18881706 GCF_022045245.1 Lucilia cuprina
TGGCTGTCTGTGTTTCTAATAAAATCTTATATAGAAAGTTGCCATTTTACGTTAATATTTACATCCCCTTGTTTGATCTTTCCTACATTATTATTATTGAAACTCAAAGGAGAAAATCTTCAATATATAGTAATGCAAACGAAACACATGGGTTAATCGGAATATAGTAGAATATTAAATAATTTTGGTATAAATGATTCGGTCCGGCTGATTCATTTATTTTTAGTTTCCTTTATAGTTTTTATACCTGTTTGTTTAATCCTCTATTGAAAATATGGAATATAAACTCTCATATATATATATATAATCCAGATATGTGTAGCAATATATAAATGAGGGTAGGTTAATAATTCCTAAATTATAGAAAATATTCTTATAATTATCGTTTTCAAAACTATGAATAATATAAAAAGATTTTTCATAATTACCGCAACAAATTTTTAAAACGCTTTTCAAATTAGTGAAAACAACCCTCGTACGCTTCATAGTGTTTTGCATGAGTTGATCTGTATTCTTTATTTTTTTTGCTCATTTTCAGTTTATTGTATACTTTTGTAATAACTAAGTATTTATATCATGTTAGTATTATACTATATATTTGGATACACTCATAAATATTGTGTGTTTTATTGAAGTGCCACCAATATATTGATTAATTTTTATCGCTAAAAACATTTTAAAAGTGATTTATTAAGAGTTGAGATAAATCATTTAACTAAATATTGATCACAACATATTGCTGTCCACATACAATAAACTATTTCGTTTTTTTTTCTCGCTCCTTTATTACAAACCGATTTTTTTTTGGTAACATGCACATGTGAATATGAAACGAAATATGATCACAAATAATATATCGTATAATATTTGCACGTACGTATCCAACAAGTAGTAATTTGGTAATATTCATGTTAAAAAAAACAACAACAATAAAAGTTTTTAAAAGTTGTTGCATGACGTAAAAAAAGAAGTTGTTACTAAAAATAAAACAAACAATTCGTAAATACGTTCATGTTCATGTTTTTGTGATATTTTATGTTTCCTTTTATTTCCATGTTTTCGAGTTTTTTCCTTAATATTTATTTGACTTTTAATGATATGTTATTGATATCAGAGTGATAAATTTGTTTATATTTTGGTAAGCATTTTAAAATGATTTCTTTTAAGTCTTTCACCAGCAATGAAATGTTTTGATATAAGCTATATTCGGATCGTAAATGAAATTTGTGATATTATAGAAAGGATATTTTATATCGAATGTATTTAAAAATTAAATCTTATCAGGTGTATTAATCAGCAGTTATAAAACAAAAATGTAGATATTGAGGTAATGTTCTATTTAAATTCAGTTTTAGTTCAGCTCTAGCTAAGTTTTAGTTCAGTTCTAGTTCAGTTCTAGTTCAGTTTTAGTTCAGTTCTAGTTCAGTTCTAGTTCAGTTCTAATTCAGTTCTAGTTCAGTTCCAGTTCAGTTCTTGTTCAGTTCTTGTTCAGTTCTAGTTC
>NC_060950.1:18881806-18883708 GCF_022045245.1 Lucilia cuprina
AAGGTATTATATCAAAACTCCTTAATATAAGTGCATGTTTATAAATCATTAAAAAGCAACGAAAAACTTGAGAAATAAACCCGTTTTTATAGAGTATTTATTTTGTTTTCAATTCTTTTAATCCTAAAATTGATTATATTTTTGTTCTTAAAACCACAAAATTGACCTTGATGATTTAAATTAAAATTTTGTTGTCTTTTTCGATTATTTAACTTCTTTTCAAAGCTGTTGCTATATTTATCTTTTTAATTCCATCATGTTTGTTTTAATTTCATAAACAAACAAACACCATATAATTGTTTATAATTTGTTTCAAAAAAATTATCATTGCCAACCAATCGAAAAATATTGTTTTTAATAAAGTTTTAAGGTGATAAAAACTCATGCAAACACATACATTTTTTTTCAACTACAAGAGTTTTTTGTTTAAATTACAGCCATTATCAAATGTATTGTATGTTATAAATAACTAAAGCAGGCTTTAACATGAACAGCTTTGAGGCATAAACTACACACATAAATACTCAAAATAAACGAATAATAACTTAAACAAACAGGTGAGTCTGAAAAGAAAAAAAAAACGTTTAGCTGAAATAACCAAAATTCAGCCCTATAATTATAAATAAAATGCCATATATAATTAAACTACAGATTTTTGTTTAAATAAACAAATGTTTAAATTATCAAAACCAATGAATCATTGCATGTTAATGTTTGTGTTGATAGTATAATAATTTTTCTAAACATTTTTTATAAATCTAAAGAAAAATTTATTATTTAAATTAAAATTTGCTAAAAATATTTGAAATTTTAAAATAACCAAGCTTAATTTTAAAATGTTATTATTTTTTGTTCCTGCCAAACTATTAAATAAACTTTCAATTTATATTTTATTCTAAGAATTGAAGGTTTTTATTTCCCATCTACAGTTGCTACTAAATCGTTTGTGGTTTCTTTCTGTTGTACAATAAAATTCAAAAATTATTTGCAAAACCCATAAATCTTTTGCCAGCTAAGAAAAACAAAAAGAAGCTAACTAAATCCTAACAAATATATCTGTTCAAAGTGAATCTTAGCCATTGTTGTGGTGTTGTTATGTATTTTTGCATTTTTACCTTTAGAAAATTGTATAAAACTGTGTCTTCATGCCTGTTTTTAAGATTTTTTTTTTGGAAATCTGTTGCATAATTTCTTTAACAAATATATAATATGAACAAGTGTTAAATTTTTGTCTCCTTCTTTTGGAGTATGCTACGATATATAAAAGTATTGTTGGTTTATCCTATAAGTTATTGTGAAGGTTTTTTCAATAAAAATCCATTGATTAACTCTTTACTATTTCGTCAGAAAGGGAACTTGTAGTTTTACACTCATCAAAGTGATATCCTTTACCAACATTTTTTTCTAAATCTTTAAATATTTGAGTTTTTATAAATTATATATTTGTAAAAATAAATTTTATCATTCATCTTTTTCCATTTCGATATAGCACCAATAGTTTAAATACTCGTGACCTGCATCGACCTTTAGATTTGTTAGAAATGGAATTTTCTTATCAATAAAATTGATATTGTTTAGTATGTAGACTAAACTGTAGGAAACTATTAACTGAAACCAATTTCGGAGGTAAGCTTTGCTTTACATGAGTAACAGAATACTTAAAGGTGAATAAAAATGTAGGAAGTTAGTCTGACGAATACAAGGGCATTTCACTCTAAATTAAAAACATAGTTTCGAAAGAGTAAGTACAATTCCAAAACTAGAAAAAGGTGAGGATCTTCTTATACTTATACTAAGAAAGTCCATTCTTAAGCCTCTACCTCGGTTATAAAATAAAATTCTAAAAATTCTACTTTTCTCCAAAACACTAAACCATTAGTTATGTACAAGGAATCTGACAAA
>NC_060950.1:18883808-18886060 GCF_022045245.1 Lucilia cuprina
TCTATAGTCTGGACTATAGAATAGTCTATAGTCTGGACTATAGAATAGTCTATAGTCTGGACTATAGAATAGTCTACAGTCTGGACTATAGAATAGTCTACAGTCTGGCCTATAGAATAGTCTATTGTCTGGATTATAGAATAGTCTATAGCCTGGACTATAGAATAGTCTATAGTCTGGACTATAGAATAATCTAGAGTTTGGACTGCAGAATAGTCTGTTTTCTGGACTGTACCGCTAAAAACTGTATTCTGAGAAAACATGTGTATATTTCCATTATTCCCATTTTTAATACCAAACAAACTGCAGCAGTAGAGAATATTTGTTGTTACTCAGCTCCTTAGTATTTTCAACAGACGGTCAGACGGACAGTGGGTCTGTAATCAATACATTGATGTGTTACAAACGGTAACGGGTTAATCGTTTTTTGGTGCAAAAATAAACGGACAGAAATTTAAGTAGTTTTTAAAAAACGATGGCAAATTTTTTTACCAATTTTGTATGAAGTTCATTTCTTAAGTCTTTTGTCTTTTACAACCCAATTTTTAGTTTGTGTACTAAAATTATATAAATTATAAAAAGGACACTTTCCCCTCATTTCGTTACTATTAATGATTATATTTTTGTTTTCCAGCATTTTTTCATGAGGTTGAAATTAAGCTTGAGTGAATTGTTGTCAAATTAATAGTAGACTTTTTTTTGTTTTTTTCCCTTTATTAGCTTACACATATAAACATAAGCTTACGGCAATAGTAGCAGCTATTTCTAGTCAGATTTAAGAGACAAATTATGAACGCGAAATTATGGCTTAACATGTAAACTCTACACCGCTGCGCTTGTTTATGGCAGGTTAAAAGGTGAAGCACGAGCCTTTAAAACAATCAAACAAACATTTAAGAAATATTGGAATAACAAAAACAAATATATAAATAATACTAATAGCAGTTTATAAGCATTTTTCACTTTACAGCGTTTACCCAGAATACTTTCTCAAATAGTTTTTTTTTTATTTCTATGATAAATAAAGTGACAAATGGTAATTTTTTAGAAGCAAAAGTAATAGTAATATAAATTATATCTTACTCTATCAAGGTGTATAAAACTCCACCCTAATAAGCTTTCGTTCCGAATGATTTTTCAAACAAATCATATTTTTTAAAAACAATTTTTTTAAATTATCTTTGACATGGCAATTGAAATGCGTATCTAAAGAAAACACCTTCGTTTTCTTAGCTCACAACTCAAAAAGCAAAAAAAAAAAACGAAAAAAAATTAAAGAAATATTTGTTCATAATAATAAATAATGTATCTTGTTGTAGGAGAAATTAAACTTTCCTTCCTTGTTGTAAAATATTCAAACGAACATTAGTTTATATCTAGACAAACTCTTCCAAATGATTGTCTACATGTCAATTTTATTACTTTATAATTTGGGTTGTTAAGGAATTCATTGAAATCATGTTCAATTTAAAAAGAATTTCTATATGACTTATTGCTTGCGTTATAATGCATCGAACATATTTTCTTTATCTTAAAAAGAAATACAAATTTTAAAATCTCTACATACAATTTGGTGGTAGTTGTTGTTGCTGCTATTTATTGTGGTAATCAATCAATTGTTGTTCGTTTTCTTGCACTTACACCATTAAAAAGCATCATGTTAAGATAGAGTATCTACGTCCATAATACAGATATGTATATAGATAGTCAATTTACGTACGTACGTATGTTTTACTGTACAAGTGTTTGACTTTAATTTTTGAGTTTTAAGTTTTTTTCTTGCGTAGTTGTTGCTTGTAGGATAACCTGTTGCATTTAAAGGGACAGGCGTATTATAATATGTTAATTTAGAAAATATTGTCTGTGCTTTTACAATAAACATTATTTTCTTTTTAATTAATAACAATAAAAGAGAAATTTTTAATGGATGTTGCATTTCTTCTAACATGTCTTTAGAATGTCAAATATGACCTTTTTATGAAAACGAAAGAAATTGAGAAATTTTTACTAACGTTTTTTTTTTATATAATGGAAAATTGGAGAAATTTTGTACGTTAATGGCAAATTGCAATAGTGATTCGAGTAATTGCCTTTGTGTTTTTGTGGATATAAGTACTATAATTAAGTTCTTGTTCAGTTCTAGATCAGTTCTAGTTCAGTTCTAGTTCAGTTCTAGTTCAGTTCTAGTTCAGTTCTAGTTCAGTTCTAGTTCAGTTCTAGTTCAGTTCTAGTTCAGTTCTAGTTCAGTTCTA
>NC_060950.1:18886160-18931654 GCF_022045245.1 Lucilia cuprina
ATAATAGTCTACAGTTTGGAATACATAATCTTGACTCTATAGTCTTGACTATACACTAATTATAGCCATGATTACAGAAGCCTTGACTATATTGTAGTTATAAATAAAGGTTGTTGGTGGCAATAGCTAGACTCTGGCAGCAAAGTAGACATCTATGTTGACTTAAGACCACCTTAAGATATCCCGTATTTCCGCCTTTACTGCAAATGCTTGTCTTAGCTGTCAAGGGGAAATACAATCCAGACCTATTAAGATATCTTACTGCTACTGGCTACATCGAAGACCACATCAATACTCACTGCGATACATCTAACGAGCGGTATGTTAGTGTCAAAACGGGATACTTGTGACTCTACTTGATTACAATGTATACCAATCGTGTGACCAACATGTATAACTTTAGGAAAAAAAAAATCGGATTGGATTGGATTGGTTGCATCACAAAAGATTTTTCTATAAATTTAGAGAAAAAAAGACAAATTTAAGGGTCATCCACTTTATTCCATTCAGCTGTAACTGGAATGAATTTCAATACGATATATCCATTGAAAAGAATGAAGTAAGATAATTACGCTCGCTCAAATCACTAGTTAAATAAGTACTTATAAATAATGGGTTACAAATTTGTTTTTGTTTTAAAAATATGAAAATACTCACACAGAAAATGAACCTGGGCTTTTTGTTCGTTGATGTGCACCTAATAAAGGATTTCACATTGAAACACCATTTTCTAAAATGTGCAAAACTGAAAATAATATAGTGAATGCATGAGTAATATACTTAAAAGTAATGCAGTCGGTAAGTTGTAGTCATTGAAAGTATAGTGTCTATGTAAGTAAAAGTTTAGAAATTGTAGAAATTAAATCATACTGAACCACTGTGCGAGGAGTAAAATTCCAGCTACTAGCCAACTTCGGTAGTAATAAATGTGATTAATTTTTTATATAGGAGAGGTTTTGCTTTTAATGCCATGCTAATAATAACTTTTAAAGATATTATGTTAAACACTTATCTATAAATCAAATAATAAAGATCTGAGATCTGTCATTGTAGTTCTTGTGGTTTCTTTTTTTGGGTTTGAAATCTTTGTTGAGAATTTTAGGAACTATGAGAAATAATGTTAATTACTTAAAAAAAATCAAAAGTTGTTAATGAAATTAAAAGTAGCGTATCACACTACCACCTATTACCATCCTTAGCTATTTTGACCCATTATATTTAAACTAATGCTCAGCAGTTGCATTAAGCTTCTTCATTTCTGTGCTTATTTCTCTAGATTGCTAAGGATTTTTATCGCTTTTAGAATTTTGTTATATTTGTGGCATTGTTTATTTAAGCATTTTGCACCAAATTGTAACCAGTCTGATTTTAACTTTATGCTAAGGCCATAAATTTAAGTAAAACTGAAAAAAATTGCACCATATGCTGGCCGTTTTTTTTCACAATATTTATTTCGACATCTATAGTGGGAGAGTGTTACATAAAAAGAAAAAGGAACAAATAATTAAAAAAAAAATAACTAAACTTTCAATTTGTATTTATTTTGTACTCGTATGCATATGAATTTGTGTTAAGGATTTTTTGTTTTTTGGCGAAAAAAGAGGAAAAAACTTTTAAGTTATTGTTTGGTTCAGGTGTTATTTGAATTTGTTTTTTTGTGTAAAACACCTTTATTTCTATTGAAAATTTGCATAACTATCTTTGATTTAAATGGGATTTATTTTGTTTATTTTTAAAGAAAATATTTGACTAGACTAGAGGTATAAATAAAAATGGCTTATTAATTCGCAAAAGCTGGTTTATGGGTTACCAAATAAAGTTTACTAGGATATACAATTTTGTATTGTTTTAAAGAAAAATTAATTTGTTTAGAATATTTTAAATAATAATAAAACTGTTTTGTAATAATCAAGTTAAAATTTGTTTAAAATCCTTCAAGTTTTAACGTTAAATTTTAATTCGTTATCTTCTTTATAAATTTACATTTTTCTTAATCTTCTCTTAATAACCATCCGACAGCAAGTGTATAACTCATACAATCATAAAATATTTAACTCTAAATTTAATTGAAAAAGTTTATTAAACTTCTCTTTACAAAAGAAACAGTCATCTTTTCAGTTTACAAAAATAACTTGAGGCATTTCATCGTTTTAAGATCATTTTTATTTAATGAAAAATAAACTTGTTAAACAGCCCATCATTTTTATAAAAAAAATAAAGAAAAAATCCTACTATTTATAACAGCACCCGCATAGACTAGAATATGTTTCTTTAGCCATAACTAAACCTTTTGAAAATTCTTTTACAAATCATCTTGAAAAGAAAACAACACAATATTCCCAGGCTTCACGTTAATACAAGTGCAATAAAAAACAAAACAACACAACAATCAAAACCCTTAGAGCATTCATCACCAACAATTACATGAATGATGGAGATGGAGCAAACGTGAAAAGAAATAAACGTAACGATATAAAACAACCTTGAATCATTTAGTTTAAAAACCAAGATTATTTTCAAGTCTGTCCGTCCGTCTGTCTATCTGCATACACGGTATGAGTACGAGCATAAAATTGCTTCAAACAACATACAAACATAATAAGAGAAAAACAAAAAATGCATCATCAACATACCACCATCATCCCATTATCACATACCAGACGCACTTGCTGCTTACTGTTTGTTGGTCTTTCTTCATACATTACCTTTAGCTATTATATAGCTTTTGAAACGGACAATTGATCGCGTATGGCCAGCCAGCCAGCCAGCCAACCAACCATCCAGACAGACATTTAAAGCATGATGAGTAGGCTGGTTTGTTGTTTGGCTAAACTCATGAAATAAATCGCACTTAAAAAACTTAAAGCTTAAGGCTAACAGAACATAAAAAAAAAGAAATCCAATAAAATTGTTACAAAAAAACCTTTAAGAAAACATTTGAGGGATATTTTTATTTTGGTATTGAAAAACGATAGAATACCACTAAACGATCGATAAAAAGAAAAACGTTTTATGGGTAGAAAACTTAGCCACATAATATTTTGCGTGAGCTGGTTGTTATGAAAAAATCAACAGACACACACACACACACCAACACAATAAAAAAGTTTAAGACCTTTAAGCAAAAACCGTATAAAGATTCAAATTTTAATAGCGCTGAAATAGGTTGTACAATTTTGTTGCAGTTCCTTGGGGATGTGTTTTAACCCTGTAAGGTTTGGTTATAGATGTACACATAACATTTAAGAAGATGACTTGAGATCCTTGGAGTTTCTAGGAAAATATCATATCTTGATAAACTAGACACTGAAACTGAAGAAGTTATCAGCTCCCGAGTTATCAAGACAAATTACTGCACTTTCCTTATCATGCTTATTGAAAAATAAGTATCAATCTCTTGGCTTCCGTCAGACTCCTAATTGCTCTCAGTAGATTTCTATGGTTCTACCTGTATAAATTATTTACAATCCGAAATTTTGATTATTAAAGGATTTTTTAATTCCTTTGAGAAAAGTTAGCATCAAATATTATTATGAGGCGAGACAGGATCATCTTGTACTTAGAAAAGCTCCAAATTTAATTTACTTCATTTCATTACTTTGTGATCTTTATAGATCACAAAGTTGTCATACGCAAAAGGAATATTATGGCGAATGCCAAAGAGCAAACGTCAACAAAGGTGTCCATAAGTCGGCCGAGCTGAGCATGACAGCCTTTAAACGACCTTTAAATAGGCTTTCTCTGGGCCAAGTTACCTCGGGGAACGTCCTCATCAAAGTATTATTGAAGTCCAGGGGATATATCAATAGCTCTAGTTAGCCGGCAATATAAACTTACCATTTGACTTGTTTTGTAGCAGTTTTGGGGAAGAACCCCTTTGCAATACACGTTGTGGTTGAAATCTAAATCGCGGCAATAGAAGAAGGGTTTATCGTTTGATGTCAGTGATTTGGAGCTGCTGGGGTGCTACAAGATCATTCAGTAAAGGGACTATGGGACTAAGCTACGAAATCTTAGTTTTTTGATGAAAGTCGAACTTCGGTCTCTTGATGATGTTGTCGAATCAATAGAGGTAATTCAATTTCAATGAATTGTCGTCGAACGATTCCTTAGATATAATACGAATAAACTCAATTACCCAGCTAAAATTTCAGAACTTGTTCTTAATACAACTAGTTCTAGAACGAGTGCAAATAGAACAACTTCAGATTCTTAAACAACAACCATGAAGCTAGTGATGTCGTCATTACTTTTGAACTTGTTCCTCAGAAGAAAAAATCTTTTAAAATATTTTCAAGGAACTAGTTCTATGACAATAGTTATCCATTGATACTACACTAGATCAATGGAATGCATACTAGTTCCGAAACAACTTCTTGTAATCAGTTTAAAAATGTTTTCCTAGAACTAGTTCCGAGGTTGACAAATTCGAATAGCAATCATTTATTAAAGAACTAGTTCTGAACCGTTCCAAAGAATGAGTGTCGACTCCATGACGCTTCTCTCAGAACCAGTTCCGAAGGTGACTATTTCAAAAAAATCATTGGTCTCAACGCCAAAGTAGAACGGTTACATCTTAAAATATTCAGCCGCCCGGTAACTTATTTGAACCTGTAGCTAATGCAACAAACAAAGAAAGCAGACTTTGAAATAATCCATAGCATTACCATAATCAAAGGCATACTGCATAGATTTGTTAGAACTTCAAAAAAAATGTTCTCTTAATGGCTTTCCCTCAAGCTTCATTTATGTATTTAAATTCCAAGACAATTTGTAATCCAGGAAAATATCCAGAAATATTGCACCGAGGGAAAACTGAGGCATGAAAAGACATTAAATTTAGTTACTTGTGCGAAGTACTGCTTCTTTTTTCGAAGTCTCAAAGAGGCAGCCATTTCTAACTCATTCTGTGGTTGAACATTTTTATCGTACGCTTACTTGAAAGCTTCTCACGTAAAGCATTTGGTCACCTGGCCACTTTGTATATTTTGGAAGTATATTTTGGAATGATCTTTGGCATTTCCGTAATCATAGGCTATAATATTTGCATAGATTTGTCAAATCTTATACTATATAAGTTCTCCCGATTGATTTCCCCCAAGCTTTAATATTTTGATTTTTAGACAACTTGTAATGTAAGAAAATTTACGCTAATATTGCACCGAGAAAAAGTCTGAAATATGGAAAAGTCATTAAACTTAATTACTTGTGTAAAGTACTGTGTGGTCTTTGGAAGTCTCAAAAAGGAGATTATTACATTTTCTTGGATTACAAAGGTTGGATTCCAAACATTAATGTTTGGATTATAAAACAGCTTGTAATCCAAGAAAATGTCGATATTTTTTCACTGTATAAAATTATTTTAGTCAAGTCTTTGTGTTCCTCTCTATTGCATATCTTGTTCGAAACTCATGTCCATTCACAACATTCGCTTCCCAGTCAGTAATTATATCATCTTTATACTGAAGATATCAAGATTTATAAATATCATGCATGTCAGTTTTTTTTTTCTCATTTAGATTAATTCGATCGTCAGTTTTTTAATAAATGCCCATACCTTTCAGTGGGCTATAAGTAACCACGATTCTCTTCGACTGTCCAGCTGCAGCTCTGGCAACTTTTCGAACAAGACTGATTTCAAAGGATCCTTACAACCAGCTAAAGAAATATTTTTCCAAAATATGTAAAATTATTGATATGCTCCGACAATACCAATGGTGACAATATATAATAATATTATTCTGGAGATTGTATTAAGAAATATTAATCAAATACGAAAAATGTTTGTATATATACACTGAAAATAATCCATGCTCAACTTTACGAAAAAAATTCGTAACTTCTATTTTCGTAATATTTACAAAAATTTCGTGAATAATACCAAATATAATAAATAATACGACATTTTTCGTATATATTAGGCATGGATTTTTTCAGTGTATATACGTAAAATCATATAATCCTTTTGATATTTTAATTCGATTCAGTCCGTACAGCTGGACACGTCTGTCTTTCCGTCTTTCATACTCATAAAAATTTACCAACAATTTTTTTTTAAATTTGTTAATATATTTTGGAATAACCAATGAATATAAACTTTAGACGTCTAAGTTTTGTCTAAATTGGAAAATATTTGCGAAAAATATCATACAAAGGATTACAAAACATCCTGAGCGAAAAATGGTTAATATAAAGACATACCCACAATTACTCCCCAGATGATGATATTGAGGAGGATACTTATTTCGTTCAACATTTTTTTTGTTAGGCGTTCTCAAATCCACCTGTTGCAATAACCTCACTTATTAAAGCCTTAAGCATAATGATATTAAAACAAGAGAAATAAAATAAAACTCAATATCACGAAAGTAAACGAAGAAATAAAAAAACAAAAAAAAATCTGGCAAAACTACAACAAATAATGACCAAAGGAAAAAAATCGTGCATCATCTTTGTTTAAACTGCAGCAAATTACAAACAAAATATTTAACGAATTCCAAAGTTAAGACTGGCATATTAATGAAGTTCAAGCAATGAGTACTACTAAATGTATTCTTTCAGCCATGCATGATTATTTTGTACATTTCTTTATTTTTTATTTTTTTTTTGCTATAATAAAAGCGGTATTTAATTGCTTTGTAATGCAAGTTTGTAAAGAGTGGATGAGGAACAAAACCACCAATCAATGAGCATACAAGTTATTATTTCCTAGCAATCATTATAGATATACAAACAGACACACACATACATATTCGTGCTACAATATAAAGCTAGATAATTTTCTAAAGTTTGTATTTAATGATACAAAAAAAAACTGATCAATACATTTTAGACAACAACAGAAGAAAAACACTAAATGCGAATTTTATAAAAAAAAAACAAACGCGTAAAAACATTAATACAACAACAACTAGCATCACACCAATGAGCAAAGTTGCAGTTGTAGTCCAAAGCCAAAAACATTAACATCAACAACATTAACAGCTACAGCATCAACATCATTCACATTTTACAATAACACCAATAAAAAGCACTTCATGCTGCCAATCAATCAATCACTCTCTTATTCACTCACTAACTCACTTAAATACAAGCCACACACATGTAACACACTATATCTTTGACCAACTAAATATTGTTGCTGCATCTTTAGCTAAAAGCACATCTTCTTCTAGGAGTTTTATTCATAGTTTAAATAGTTGTTGGTGCATTTACACCACCAACACCAACTTTTATATGACTAGAGCGCTTTTGTTAAATGTTCTCTACTGCAGGCGAAAAAATACATTTGTATTTTTTTTTCAAAAACAATATGGGAATATCTTTTTGCTTCATCGTCTGTTTATATATTTCTTTATAATGGTAGATGATTTGAAATTATTGTTACAAGAGATGGTCAAGTGTAATGGTTTTGTCATGATGTTGCATTTAATGCCCGCTTTTTTTTTCTCCATCATCATCATCGCCTTCATCTATACCACCTTCTTGGTCGAGGAAAATTTTTGAATGACAGTGTGAATGGCGATAATGCTAACCGAAAAAGGAAGTAAATTTTGGAATTTGAATTTGAGAAATTCCATATTATTTGATAAATATAAAAAATGTTATAAAAAAGCTATCAAACAACCCTCAGTGTGATCGCATTCTCTATACCACACTTTAACGTATTCCTGCAGGGGAGTGTGAAGACTAACTAATAACTTGTATCTATCTATAACTTTTATCTATCTATCTATCTATCTATCTATCTATCTATCTATCTATCTATCTATCTATCTATCTATCTATCTATCTATCTATCTATCTATCTATCTATCTATCTATCTATCTATTTATCTATCTATCTATCTATCTATCTATCTATCTATCTATCTATCTATCTATCTATCTATCTATCTATCTATTTATCTATCTATCTATCTATCTATCTATCTATCTATCTATCTATCTATCTATCTATCTATCTATCTATCTATCTATCTATCTATCTATCTATCTATCTATCTATCTATCTATCTATCTATCTATCTATCTATCTATCTATCTATCTATCTATCTATCTATCTAACTATCTATCTATCTATCTATCTATCTATCTATCTATCTATCTATCTATCTATCTATCTATCTATCTATCTATCTATCTATCTATCTATCTATCTATCTATCTATCTATCTATCTATCTATCTATTCATCTACCTATCTATCTGTAAGGTTCACATCATATGGGTACCAGCCCGGGAGTACTCGGTAGCGAAAAAGCGAATGTGATAGATTTAAAGGGAAAGGAGCTCGGGCAGTTATCCTGACAAATGTAAAACCATTCGACCTAACAAAAACCGAGAAAATCCCATAAGACTTCTTGGAATAATGAAGCATTGTGTAGAACCACAAAAATCCTATGGGGTGACCCTGATGAAAGCAAGACGAAAAATCTCCTCTAAATGAGCAAGTCTGAAGTTAGTATGATAGTACATATTCTGAGTGGATACACAGGATTACAAGCACATTTATGCAAAATTGGACGTACGACAGGACAGTGAAACACTGAAGGAGTTTCTTTGCCACTGTCAGGCATTCGTCGAAATTAGATGTATGGAAGTGATGTTATTCCTTAAATAACATTCCTGACTTAAACTGAGTGGAAGATTCTTAGAAATTACGTTCAGGAAACTGAGTTTCTGAACACTGAAAAATAATTCATTCAGTTCCTTTTTTGTCATTATAAGGAACACACAACAGGCCCGCTTGTGGCCTAGGTATATTTCTTCGGATTTGATGTAGTATACATCCTCCTATCAACCTAAACTAACCTCTACTTGTCTGTCTTTCTATATATCAATCAAATTGCTCATTCAATTCCAATACATATTTATCTGTAGCTTTACATTTTTATCAACCTGTAATCCTTTTTTCACAATTCCCCCATAAGCATTACAGAAACAACATTATCAGTTGATTTTATTTCTTTTCACCGGACTTTTTTTCTGTTCGTTATTTATACAACAGCTATAACAATCATAATAAAAAAGAGTAAAATTAAAACAAGTTGCGTAGGTTTTCATTTAATTGTCGGCAATATTGTTAAGTTCTTATAATTCATAATGTTAATAATACACTTGATTGTTACGTTGAGTATGATGTATAGACGATGCTTATTGTTAGCAATTGTTGTTGTTGTTGATTTTTTTCTTCATTTAATTGTACATACTATTTATGGTATGTTGAGGTTAAGATTGTGTTTTTTTTTGTCTACTAATAAAAGTAATTAAGTGCATTGTTATCATTCTTTTTATACAATAAAGTTTGTTGCTTAAGTCTTTTGTTTCATTATCTCAGGTATGAAAATTGTAATGAAACAAGTTAAATGAACTTGATATGTATTACATAGCTATTTGTTGTTGTTGTTGTATGAAACAAAAACACAAATGCAGTTGATTTTTATTTTTAATAATTTTAGTAAATTAAGATTTTTAAAGTATTTTTTATGTACATATATTGTGGGAATAATTACAAATGTTGGTAAATTAATGATACAGCAAGAGATTTGAATTATGGCTCGTATTGAAAGATATTAAAGAATTTTTTAAAATATATCAGCAACATTGTTGCTCCCAAAAGATTAAAAAATTTTACATGCGTAGTTTGATTAAATATTTCAGATACAACTGTTTAATTTTTATTCACATTTTTTTTTCAATTTCAAGAACATATTTCCTGGGTCACGATTTGATCATGATTTTAAATTTCAAAAATATATTTTTTCAAAATCATATCAAATAGTATTGTTTTAAATTAACAACAATGTTTATCGCATAAATATGCAAATTTTCAAAAAAAAAAAAAAAAAAAACTTTTGTGGTTACCTTTTTTTTTGTACTAAATATTTGCAAAAGACGAACACAAATTTAACAATAAAAGTTTTTAAAGTAGTCTATGGTTTTATTTCTTTTGGTTTGTATGGTGGAATTTATATTGTTTTGTATTAATATGTCTTACAATATGATAAAGTTTAAACAACAATATACATCTACACACAATTATTTTGAAAAAAATAACCCCTACTATAATACACTCTTATGCACCATAACTATTGATCGGCAATTTGATCTGTAGAAAATAACGAAAATATAAATAAATATAAATTGTTTAACGTTTGCACTGCCATCGAAAGGCAAATTTTTGCTTCTTTTTTTTCAGGAAAATATTGAACATAACGACAACCCCTGCTGTGCACTTGTTTTAAGCAAAAGTTCACTGCAAACAGCAGCAACAAAAAAATGCAAACAACAACAACATAAACTTTATTATGCTCCTGTTGCTTAAGACAAAATTTTGTTTTTTTCTTCAGGGTTTTTTTTTTGAGTAAATATAAGCGTGTGTTACCATTCTTTAGAAACTTTTGAGAGCTGACTAACAGTTTGTACTTAGTACCTTTTTTTGGTACTTTTAAAAATTCGTTTATGTATCACTTTCACATGTTGGTAGTACAGACTATACTCGGAGCTATAGTTAAGCCTATAGTTGGAATTATACTCCAACCTGTAGTCAGGACTATTGCTCAGTCCAATATATGAAATATATTCCAATGTACAGTCAATATAATAGCATAGTCAACAGATAGCATTACAGTCCAGTCTACATTTAGCGCTATACATTCAGCGAGGTTATAATTCAGTCCAGCCTTCAGTCAATATTATAGTTCTTTCTACTATCAGGTGCATTAAGGACTGTCAAATCTACATTCATCGTTATGTTCTGGCCTTCAGTCTAGTCTGTCTAATCAGTATATTATAGCGTAATCAAGAGTTAGTATTACAACCTACATTCAGCACTATAGTCTCGAGGTTATAGTTCAGTCTACGATTAGGACTATAGTTCTGCCTTCAGTCAATATTATTGTTCTTTCTACATTCAGTTGCAGTAAGGACTATAGCTTAGTATACAGTCAGGAATATATCTCAATGTACAGTCAAAGCATTAAAGCATGGTGAAATCTACATTCAACGTTATGTTTTGGCCTTCAGTCTAGTCTGTCTAATCAGTCTAGTTAGTTCAATAAAAACAGTCTATCCTATATAGTATAGTCTACAGTTTGAACTATACAATAGTCTATAGTATGGACTATAGTATAGTCTATACTATAGTCCAGTATGAACTACTATATTATTTATAGCCTAGACTACAATACAGTCTAAAATCTAAAGTACAAAAAAGTCTTATGTCTGGACTATAATATTGTCTTTATTAAGGAGTATAAAATACTTTATAGTCTGGATTATAGTAGTCTGAACTATAGTCAAGTCTATAGTCTGAAGCATACATAGTCTTGACTGTAGTATATTCTTAATCTGGAAAAGGTATAGTACAGTCTATGCACTAGTCTTAAGTACACTGACAGTCTGCACCAGAGATACAAGCCGATGCAAAATGATCGGCGGCGGCGCAACCATAATAAGCGGCGGCGTATTATAGAAAATATCGGTGGCGGTTAAATTGTCGGCTCAATTTACCTTTTTCTTCAGAAATTGACCTTATAATACTCTGTTATATGGAAACCTTAATATTAGTTGTGGCAATTTTTTTCAATTTGCAATAAGAATAAAAAATAGTGGCAACTCCGTTCAAATTGGTGAAATTATTTTCCGAAATACATGTACAATTCCAATCTTTATCAGCGGCTACTTTTAAGCCGGCTTTGCTTTTAAGCCGAAAGAAGTCGGCGGGCGCGGCTTGCAAAATATTACCGGCCAGCCAACAGCCGCCGATTTGATCCGTTTCGGCTTGTATCTCTGGTCTGCACTCTATATTTTGTTCGGAAAAAATCAACAAATTTGAATCAAACTTAATCTTGAGGCCAAAAAAGTACCTTTTTTTATCTGACACTAGTACCAATGTCAGTGTCGGACGACACATTCCTTGTTCGATTCGATTATTGAATGGTAAATATTTCTTTGTTTTTTTTTATATTTCTGTGTATTTTTTCATGTCCGACAAAAGTCTGCGTAAATATTTTTGTTTTTATTCAAAGCGCAAAAATTCACAGGAAGTGAAAACACAGCAGTGCTCGTATTAAAGTTAAAAAATTCTCCAAAAAAAATATATATATTCAGAAAAGATTGTCATCATATGAAAAATGTACAAACGTTTGCAATTTGACACATTTTTCGAAAGCTTATAAACTGTGTTATGTAGTTAAAGATGTTTTTTATTTATTTACAAATAAATAAATAAAAGGTTTCTGAATATCAATATGTAGATGAAAGGATGATTTTAGTTTATGGAAATATAAAGTTTATTTTTTAAGTTTAAGCAATATTCGAGTAGTTCTCTGAGATACAACAGTGGCCACATGTTTAAAAATAAATATTGTTTTTTTTTTGTATTTTTCATACAAGTTGTGTAGTAGTATTGCAAATAATCTGAAGTAAAATTTAAATTCTTTCACTTTTTTTTGTTTTTTCCCCAATTTAACTTATTTAAAACTTGGAATATTTTAATAAATTATTTTGTATTTTCTACTCAAGTGATATGATGTGAATTTTTCTTTTATATTTATTTTTTGAGTTTTTATTAAAAGCTTTTTGAAGTTTACTAATAACCCAGCATTTAACAGATAAATGCTGGCAAAAAAATTCAAAATTAATTATATTCATTTTGAGTTCTTCGATAACAGGTAGAATTCTGTTTATTTGTTTCTATAAATGTTTGTATATTTGTTAAGTGTTTTTGGTCTTATAAGGAATTTTTATATTTTTATATTTTTATATGCTGTTTAGCTATTGAAACAAAAGTCTGTGAAAACAATCTTGAACTTTTAAGTGCTAAATTTAATAAATTGCTTAATTTGGAAAATAATTTTAAAATATAGTTTAACCGGGTGTAATTTTAATTTTCATTATTTCTAAGCATTAGAAATTGAACTGAACTAGAACTGAACTAGAACTGAACTAGAACTGAACTAGAACTGAACTAGAACTGAACTAGAACTGAACTAGAACTGAACTAGAACTGAACTAGAACTGAACTAGAACTGAACTAGAACTGAACTAGAACTGAACTAGAACTGAACTAGAACTGAACTAGAACTGAACTAGAACTGAACTAGAACTGAACTAGAACTGAACTAGAACTGAACTAGAACTGAACTAGAACTGAACTAGAACTGAACTAGAACTGAACTAGAACTGAACTAGAACTGAACTAGAACTGAACTAGAACTGAACTAGAACTGAACTAGAACTGAACTAGAACTGAACTAGAACTGAACTAGAACTGAACTAGAACTGAACTAGAACTGAACTAGAACTGAACTAGAACTGAACTAGAACTGAACTAGAACTGAACTAGAACTGAACTAGAACTGAACTAGAACTGAACTAGAACTGAACTAGAACTGAACTAGAACTGAAACTAGAACTGAACTAGAACTGAACTAGAACTGAACTAGAACTGAACTAGAACTGAACTAGAACTGAACTAGAACTGAACTAGAACTGAACTAGAACTGAACTAGAACTGAACTAGAACTGAACTAGAACTGAACTAGAACTGAACTAGAACTGAACTAGAACTGAACTAGAACTGAACTAGAACTGAAATAGAACAGTTTATGAACTGAACTAGAACTGAATTAAAACTGAACTAGAACTGAACGGAACTGAACTAGAACTGAACTAGAACTGAACTAGAACTGAACTAGAACTGAACTAGAACTGAACTAGAACTGAACTAGAACTGAACTAGAACTGAACTAGAACTGAACTAGAACTGAACTAGAACTGAACTAGAACTGAACTAGAACTGAACTAGAACTGAACTAGAACTGAACTAGAACTGAACTAGAACTGAACTAGAACTGAACTAGAACTGAACTAGAACTGAACTAGAACTGAACTAGAACTGAACTAGAACTGAACTAGAACTGAACTAGAACTGAACTAGAACTGAACTAGAACTGAACTAGAACTGAACTAGAACTGAACTAGAACTGAACTAGAACTAAACTAGAACTGAACTAGAACTGAACTAGAACTGAACTAGAACTGAACTAGAACTGAACTAGAACTGAACTAGAACTGAACTATAACTGAACTAGAACTGAACTAGAACTGAAATAGAACAGTTTATGAACTGAACTAGAACTGAATTAAAACTGAACTAGAACTGAACGGGAACTGAACTAGAACTGAACTAGAACTGAACTAGAACTGAACTAGAACTGAACTAGAACTGAACTAGAACTAGAACTGAACTAGAACTGAACTAGAACTGAACTAGAACTGAACTAGAACTGAACTAGAACTGAACTAGAACTGAACTAGAACTGAACTGGAACTGAACAAGAACTGAACTAGAACTGAACTAGAACTGAACTAGAACTGAACTAGAACTGAACTAGAACTGATCTTGAACAAGAACTTAATTATAGTACTTATATCCACAAAAACACAAAGGCAATTACTCGAATCACTATTGCAATTTGCCATTAACGTACAAAATTTCTCCAATTTTCCATTATATAAAAAAAAAACGTTAGTAAAAATTTCTCAATTTCTTTCGTTTTCATAAAAAGGTCATATTTGACATTCTAAAGACATGTTAGAAGAAATGCAACATCCATTAAAAATTTCTCTTTTATTGTTATTAATTAAAAAGAAAATAATGTTTATTGTAAAAGCACAGACAATATTTTCTAAATTAACATATTATAATACGCCTGTCCCTTTAAATGCAACAGGTTATCCTACAAGCAACAACTACGCAAGAAAAAAACTTAAAACTCAAAAATTAAAGTCAAACACTTGTACAGTAAAACATACGTACGTACGTAAATTGACTATCTATATACATATCTGTATTATGGACGTAGATACTCTATCTTAACATGATGCTTTTTAATGGTGTAAGTGCAAGAAAACGAACAACAATTGATTGATTACCACAATAAATAGCAGCAACAACAACTACCACCAAATTGTATGTAGAGATTTTAAAATTTGTATTTCTTTTTAAGATAAAGAAAATATGTTCGATGCATTATAACGCAAGCAATAAGTCATATAGAAATTCTTTTTAAATTGAACATGATTTCAATGAATTCCTTAACAACCCAAATTATAAAGTAATAAAATTGACATGTAGACAATCATTTGGAAGAGTTTGTCTAGATATAAACTAATGTTCGTTTGAATATTTTACAACAAGGAAGGAAAGTTTAATTTCTCCTACAACAAGATACATTATTTATTATTATGAACAAATATTTCTTTAATTTTTTTTCGTTTTTTTTTTTTGCTTTTTGAGTTGTGAGCTAAGAAAACGAAGGTGTTTTCTTTAGATACGCATTTCAATTGCCATGTCAAAGATAATTTAAAAAAAATTGTTTTTAAAAAATATGATTTGTTTGAAAAATCATTCGGAACGAAAGCTTATTAGGGTGGAGTTTTATACACCTTGATAGAGTAAGATATAATTTATATTACTATTACTTTTGCTTCTAAAAAATTACCATTTGTCACTTTATTTATCATAGAAATAAAAAAAAAAACTATTTGAGAAAGTATTCTGGGTAAACGCTGTAAAGTGAAAAATGCTTATAAACTGCTATTAGTATTATTTATATATTTGTTTTTGTTATTCCAATATTTCTTAAATGTTTGTTTGATTGTTTTAAAGGCTCGTGCTTCACCTTTTAACCTGCCATAAACAAGCGCAGCGGTGTAGAGTTTACATGTTAAGCCATAATTTCGCGTTCATAATTTGTCTCTTAAATCTGACTAGAAATAGCTGCTACTATTGCCGTAAGCTTATGTTTATATGTGTAAGCTAATAAAGGGAAAAAAACAAAAAAAAGTCTACTATTAATTTGACAACAATTCACTCAAGCTTAATTTCAACCTCATGAAAAAATGCTGGAAAACAAAAATATAATCATTAATAGTAACGAAATGAGGGGAAAGTGTCCTTTTTATAATTTATATAATTTTAGTACACAAACTAAAAATTGGGTTGTAAAAGACAAAAGACTTAAGAAATGAACTTCATACAAAATTGGTAAAAAAATTTGCCATCGTTTTTTAAAAACTACTTAAATTTCTGTCCGTTTATTTTTGCACCAAAAAACGATTAACCCGTTACCGTTTGTAACACATCAATGTATTGATTACAGACCCACTGTCCGTCTGACCGTCTGTTGAAAATACTAAGGAGCTGAGTAACAACAAATATTCTCTACTGCTGCAGTTTGTTTGGTATTAAAAATGGGAATAATGGAAATATACACATGTTTTCTCAGAATACAGTTTTTAGCGGTACAGTCCAGAAAACAGACTATTCTGCAGTCCAAACTCTAGATTATTCTATAGTCCAGACTATAGACTATTCTATAGTCCAGGCTATAGACTATTCTATAATCCAGACAATAGACTATTCTATAGGCCAGACTGTAGACTATTCTATAGTCCAGACTGTAGACTATTCTATAGTCCAGACTATAGACTATTCTATAGTCCAGACTATAGACTATTCTATAGTCCAGACTATAGACTATTCTATAGTCCAGACTATAGACTATTCTATAGTCCAGACTATAGACCATTCTATAGTCCAGACTATAGACTATTCTATTGTCCAGACTATAGACTATTCTATAGTCCAGACTATAGACTATTCTATAGTCCAGACTATAGACTATTCTATAGTCCAGACTATAGACTATTCTATAGTCCAGACTATAGACTATTCTATAGTCCAGACTATAGACTATTCTATAGTCCAGACTATAGACTATTCTATAGTCCAGACTATAGACTATTCTATAGTCCAGACTATAGACTATTCTATAGTCCAGACTATAGACTATTCTATAGTCCAGACTATAGACTATTCTATAGTCCAGACTATAGACTATTCTATAGTCCAGACTATAGACTATTCTATAGTCCAGACTATAGACTATTCTATAGTCCAGACTATAGACTATTCTATAGTCCAGACTATAGACTATTCTATAGTCCAGACTATAGACTATTCTATAGTCCAGACTATAGACTATTCTATAGTCCAGACTATAGACTATTCTATAGTCCAGACTATAGACTATTCTATAGTCCAGACTATGGACTATTCTATAGTCCAGACTATAAACTATTCTATAGTCCAGACTATAGACTATTCTATAGTCCAGACTATAGACTATTCTTTAGTCCAGTCTATAAACTATTCAATAGTCTAGACTATAGGCTATTATATAGTCCAGACTATAGACTATTCTATAGTCCAGACTATAGACAATTCCATAGTCCAGAGTATAGACTATTCTATAGTCCAGAGTATAGACTATTCTATAGTCCAGACTATAGGCTATTCTATAGTCCATGCTTTCCATTATTCTATAATCCAGACTATATATAATTCTATAGTCTAGACTATAGACTATTATATAGCCCAGATTATAGGCTATTCTATAGTCCATGCTTTACACTATTCTATAATCCAGACTATATATAATTTTATAGTCTAGACTATTCTATATTACAAACTCTAGACTATTCGGTATTCCAGACTATAGACTATTCAATAGTCCAGACTATAGACTATTCTATTGTCCAGACTATATGCTATTATATTGTCCAGACTATAGATTATTCTATAGTCAGGTCGATAGTCCAGATTATAGACTATTCTATAGTCTAGAATATAGACTATTCTATAGTTCAGCCTAAGGACTATTCTATAGTGCAGACTATAGACTATTCTATTAATAAAAACAATAGACTATTGTATGGTCCAAATCATAGTATTTAATACAGTCTATAGACTATTCATAGTTTTTAGTATAATCTTTTTTAAAGTCCAATTTAAAGTTCTTTCTGTTGCTGATTCGAGGCCCCATTATTGAATGTTTTCTTTAAATTTAGCTTATGTTGTACATTTAGGTATACTTCCCTAATCCGTAAGTATAAATATTTAAATAAACACTAGAAAAATTTGGCAGCAAATTGGTATCAAACGTGATTCTTAAATAATGCAGCAGCATTTATTTTTCTTAAATAATATTTAAGCATAAAGAAAAGGATTGTTTCTAATATTACGTGACCAATAATTGCCATAATTCCACTAACACGATTTACATTTTCCTTAAACATTTAGAAAAAAACAACCAAAATTAAGAAAAAAAAATAGTTTTATTAGCTAAACATTTTACAGGTGTCTTAGCAGTACTTTTTTCTTGGTCTCGATACATTTGTCTACGTACCATTAACAACTTTGTGTCAATGACAGTTCAATGTGTAACCTTTTTGGTTGTTGTATGATTTTAGCAACAATTCTTAAGCATTTAAAATACCAGAAACCAAAGAAAAAACGTAATAATATATATTTTTTGTTTATTTGTTTATAATTGCTGTTGATTTTGTTTTCATTTGTGCAAAGTGTGTGTTTTTTTTTTTGCTCAATTTTTTGGTTCATTGGCTTGAAGCTTTAAGCCAAACAACCAACAGAGTTTGTCTTGTATGCATATTTGCTTACGAGTATTGACTTTATATATTTTTGTAAATTGTTTGCGATTTTTTTTTTGTTTCTGCTGGTTTGTCATTTATGCAAATCGTGACTTTGTTACGTTTTACGGTAGTACATGCCACCAATATAACAGTCATTCAATCACTCACCCAATCATTCATTCACTCAGTAACTTATTCTGTCACAACTTGTATTTGGATTTTTTGTTCCTATATTTTTCGTAGAGTTTTTTTGTTTTTTGGGAGTGTATGTAGTGATTTGTTTATATGCATGTATCTACGAGTGGGTAAAAGTATGTGTATTTCGGTTTATGTGTATCTGTAGTTCGGTTTTATTTCTTTGTAGATTGATTGATGAGGATCTTTTGTCAAGCAATATTTTCGATTTGTCTATAGACAAGTTGTAACGGTTTTAAATGAGAGAAATTAGGAATATTTAATTTTAGAAATTTGTTAAAAGAACAAAGAATTTTTGTTACTTTGATTAACATACAAGTCCTGTATAAATGTTTTAAAAAAGTTCCATTATAATAAATCATAACTAAAATATTTAAAAATTATAATTTATGTTTGAGAGACTTTAATTAGCAACTGTATCATATTAGTTGCATATATGTTTAACTCAGTAATAATAAAACGAAGTACTTCTAACAGAATAACATTTATCAACACTTCAAAAGTAGCACTAAGTGAATTTTCTTAGCATCTTGTGCTTCTATATCGCGTTCATAATTTGTCTTATAAATCTGGCTGTAAAAAGCTAACACTATTACCTTAAGCTTAAGATTATATGAGCATGCTAATTAAGGGGAAAAAAGTACTGAATAGACTACTTCTAAATTGACAACAATTCACACAAACTTAACCCTGGAAAAACAAATAATAATCATTAGTAGTAACGGTATGTTTAATATTTTAATATTTTTAGTCCACCAACCAATAAAAAACAAAAGACTTAAGAAACGAACTTTTTACAAAATTAACCGTTTCATTGCGATTTGTCTATTAAATATACCCTATCTACTATAAAGGCTAGAGTATTATGCTAATGTTTGTAACACGTATTAATATTGGTCCTACAACTTATGTATATAAATCGACTCAGAATCACTTTCTGAGACGATTTATGTAGCTATGTATGTCTGTCTCTGTGTCCATGCAAACCTTTGCGCACATTACAGGCCGCAATTTTCAAGCTAACTTGATGAAATTTGTGACATACTCGTCCAAGAACAAACGCTATTGAAAATTGTTGAAATTGGTCCACTATTTCGCTTCGCTCTCATACAACCGTACCCCCCGAATATGGCTTTTGGGCTTAACATTATGTTTAGTTACGTAAGTTGATAAGAGGATGTATTGTACATCGAATCCGAAGAAATACACCTAGGCCACTATCAAGCCTGTTGTGTGCTCCTTTTCATGAAAAAAGAAATTTTTGTTTACTTTTTCAGAAACTTAGTTTTCTGGACGTAATTCCTAAGAAATCAGTGTTAGTCACAAATGTTATTTCCGGAATAATATCACTTTCAAGATACTTGGATCTTACTTCGACGAAAGCGTGACAGCGGCAGAGAGAGGGCTCCAGAGTTTCACTATCCTCTACATTCGTCTAAATCTGCACGGATCCTCTATGTCCACTCAGAATACGAACAATCATACCAACTTCAGATTTGCTTATTTTGAAGAGATTTCTCGTCTTATTCTCATCAGCCTATTTGTGGTTATACTCACCGTTTTATTATTCCAAAAGGTCTTATTGGATCCTCTCATCCATATTTTGAATTCAACTTTTGTTGCGTCGAATGGTTTTGCGTTTGTCAGGTCAACTACCTCGAGCTCCCTTTCCTTCAAAACTGTTACACTCTCCTATTCGTTATCGACTACTCCCGTTTGGTCTGGTACCCATATGATGTAAACCTTATCTCTGAAGGAATATTCAGTTAAAGCTTTCATACAACCCAATAGGGTTTAAATTTGCTTCTGTCACCTGATATCGCCTTCTGGCTGTCGATAAATATATTAAGGGCTGTGGGTACCATATTTATTCTAATCCAATTAACACATTCCGTTAATGCTCGGAGTTCTGCTTGGAAGATTGTGTTATGATTAGGTAAACGGTGGTTTCTAGCTCTTCAATATAGAACCCTAACTTAGAACCATTGTTGTAATAATGGATTCCTGCTGATATTTGCTCTAGTTTGCGCTTGACCAAGACATTCTGTGTCTAGTGTGCGACCAGGCACATACGATGATTATGTATAACCTTCCAACGTGTCCAGTAAAGAGCCGTTCGGCTGTAAGCGTTGCCACTTATACCTAAGGAGAATGTACGCTGAACTCCCTGTAGAAGTTTGATATTACACTTTTTGTCTAAAGCAGTCCACCAGGTTATTAAAGCATAAGCAAGAATTGAAGCACAAGCACTTTAAAAAAGACTATATTTCATGCCTATAGTTCTTCTATATATCGTCCGATGTGTCTTGTTGATCCTCTCTATCTTCTATCTTAATTTCCGGTCGAGGATTACATCTTTTTTTGAAAATCTCTTTTTTTTGTCAACAGTAAATTAAAAACACGATAGTACCTAAATAAGTAACAAAACGTGGATCTGTTAAAGCTTTCAAATGAGGCAATCAAACCACGTTTGTCAATTCTTCAAGCAAGGGGACTGTCAGCTAAAAACACTGTAGGACCTAAAAGTAAAAAACAAAACATGGATCTGTGGAATCTTACCAATGAAGAACTCATATCTACATAAAGAAAATTTAGAAATTTGAGGTTGACCAGTCATACTATCACAAATAATACTAACTTAATAACTAAGATGGTATTGGAGTGAAATCCTCAGGGCTGAATAAACTGTGATCGGCCAAATAATCATTAAATTTTAAGAATAGATACAGTGAATTCTCCCGAAGGCAGGATATGAAAACAACTGCAAGAAATGGTGTAAGAGAGATGCTTTGTGAAATCCATATGCCTTCAAACATACAATCACAGACCTTTATTACTTCTAATATTTTATAGAACTTCTGGTCTGACTCTTATTAACTATAGTTTCAATATAAATGATGCCAAAGAAATATACTTTAAATTTAATAAACTTTAACATTCACTAAATTCCCATTGGGTTAGTAATCATTACAATAATACGACAAAAAAAAACAGTGTTGTTACCAAATAATGTCAACATATTGCCAACAGGAATTGTGCAAGAACAACATACAATTTCGAAAAAAAAAATTTTAACGCAAAAAAAACAAGATATTTGTCATATGAATTTATAAAAAATCCATCAATTTTTCATACCTTTAAATATATATTTTGGACAAATGCTACAGCAGTCACTGTTGTCAACTTTAAAACCCTTTGATTTTTATTTTACAGGTTGTTAAACACACTCAAGTGTGGATAAAACATAGCAACAACAAAGGAAACAAACAGCCAGTGAGCAAAAAAAAAAAAAAAAAGGAACGTGCGAGTGAGCGAGATCAAACAGAAAGCAAACGATATTTGCCGCCAAAGTTGATGTTGCTATTAATGCCACAAAACAAGGCAAACATACTTATATGTGCACTTTTATATTGCCACACAGTTATGAATGTTGTTGCATGTTCATGTAAATTTTATACAAAACATTTAACATGTTCTAATTTTTATGTTTCATTTGCTTTATAGTTTTATGTAACTCATATACCAAAACGCGAAAAAAAATTAAATGAAAAATTATGATTTTTTTTTAAAGGTACTTGGTACTTTTTTTCATTGCATAGAGCTTGTTGCCTTAGTGCTCCTTATAAAGAGAAATAACTTTTGTTGTTTGCTTGCACACATTTGTATCAGTGTGTGTGTTTTTAATGCAAACCAATCACGTCAATTCCTTTTTTTTGTAGCTTTTTGTCTTACAAATTTTAACAGGCCTGATATAAATTGTATATTGAAACAACACCACCAGCACCGACAATAAGGCTGGAAAGGAAGAAAAATCTGGACAAAAGAGAAATGTAAGAAAAACGCATATGAAATGGTTGTAAATTCAAATTGCGTTTACACAGTTAAAATGCGATCAATACGCCCGATTTTCTTACTTAATTTGTTGGTGTTGTTTTTCGTTTATTTATTTTTTTTCTCGCAAAAACTTTGATTTTTAGTTTGCTCAGGAACGTGCTGCAAGAAAAAGTGTTGTTGATAAACACTGTTTCTTTTATATAAAAAATTTAGGCAATGGTTCCTAGTCCATAGATTAAGGTTTGTTTCAAAACATCTAACATCAGGCTTGGCGTGATTTGAATGTGTTTTTAGCGTTTTTAAACGAATTTTGACCTTCAAGTCAATTTCTGTAGAGGAGTTTGTATAGGGACTAGGGTGAAATTAGTCCTGAATGTTATTAAAATCAGAAGAATGTAGTATTTAAACTTTTGAATAACTTAGTTTTACCGATTTTAAGCGTTTTTAAATTTCATCAAATTATCTTTAAAATTGCGATCTGTAGCGTGCGCACAAGCTTTACATGGATACATAAACCGACGGATGAACAGACAAACAGACAGAAAGACAGACAGACAGACAGACAGACAGGCAGACATACAGCCAGACATACAGATAGACAAACATACGGACAGAAAGACAGACATACATACAGACAGACAGACATACAGCCAGACGGACAGACAGACAGACGGGCAGACAGACGGACAGACAGACGGGTAGACATATATATCTACATCAGCACAAATGCATGATTCCCTCCCCACACCATACACAACTCTGCGATCAATCTCATCTATCCAATGTTCACTTAGAACGACTTAACCCTTTAACGCACAATACTAAACCGCTGGAATTTGCATGGATATAACTTCACCACACATATTATTTTGACGAATATTGATAATTTTTGATAAAAAATTGAAAAAGTGTTTTCGAAGGATATCGAGGGTATTATCCTTTCCAGCATGTAGTGACATCATATTCTAAAAAATTACTCATTTCTATCACTTAAAATAACGCTCTTAATCGAACAAAAAATTAAAAAAATCTTGGGATACCGGTGTTACGTACACATGAGAGAGTTTATTTATATTCTTTCGCTATCTTAATTGAGAAAATCTTTAGTTTCGATTTTTTTCCCACACCTTTCGGAAACAGTGTAATAAGTAAATTTTGCTGTTGCTAGAATTGCAAAAGTTTGGTAAGTTTATGTATTTGTATGCCTTAAAATTGTTGTACGGTTTTTGTTTCAGTTTAGTTACTTTTTGCTGTTGGTGGCAGGCGATATTCGTGCATAAATTAATAAAATATTTTCGGACCGCACACAATGTTTAACATGTTTTATTAATTCAATTTGTGCTTAAATTAACGTGTAACTGCAAAATATTGAGTTACTTTTTTTTTCTTTCCTATGTTCCTTCTCTATATGTTGTTGTGTTGTTATTAATGTTGTGCTGTTGTTGTCTTCTTGTTGTTGTTGCAACATTAATGTACTATATAGTAAATGGTTGTTGTATTTGGTTACTCAAATTGAAACAACTTGAAAGACGACTACTTATACTACTACTTTAATGCAGCAACAAGAAAACAAAACAACCAACAACAAATAAATGATGACAACATAACACAACAACATCAGTAAGAACAACGTACAAAAGTAACAACATTAAAGCATGATGCCTTCTGCAAAAATATCTTAACATGAATGTGTTAAAACAATATAATATTAAATATATATTTAAATGAATGTTTTGTGGGTTATTTTTATTACCAGGGTTTGGATATAAACTAATATTTTAATATGTTAGTTAATATTGATCTCTTTTCCATTTATTCCTTTAAAAATACAGTTTTCTACGATCATTCGTCAAAGTTTTATCACATTTTATATTGGATTGCCTGACAATGGTGGACAAATGTAGATTTCGTTTAGAACAACTATTTTCTTATAGTTTGTGATATAAAGTTGTTATCGATCTAAATTTTTCGATTAATTTGTTTGACCCAGTCTCTTGCATGATCAGTCACATAATTTATGATCATATAACAAGAATTTATCATTCTCGATAAGATCTAGATAAGACTAGATCGCCTTGGAGTATAACAATTACCCAGAATATACATTCATACATCTTCTGAAGTCTACTAGTGATATTCTGAATTTATTCCAAAAAATCCCTTATATCCAAACCCATAACCCAAAACATAATGAGGCGTTTTAACAGCAAAATAACACCAAAAACACTGACTTCCTTTCTTTGGCATGACTTGTGTCTTTTTTTTTTGAGAAATCACGTTATACAAAAAAGTCTCTGTTAAGTAGGCTTTTACTTGACTACATAACATAACAGCAAATAAATCCAAAACAAAAAAAGAAAACTAAAATATTACAAGGAACAAATATTTTCCTTCTTTTTTTCACTACTTAAACTCGCCATCAATTTAAAGTTAAAAAATTTTAAACGATCGCGCGCGGTCGTTTCTTTATCTACTGGTGGTGGGTTTGTCAGGTCTTACGACCTCTCTCACTTAGTTTATTTTGCCACTAAATTGCGTGATTGTTTAGCGTTTGCAAAACTGCACAGCAAACAAAAAGTTTGTGTTTATACGCAAAAGAACTCGTAAACATGCGTTTTTGATATGAGCATTTAGATTATTTATCGAATAAAGTGTATAAACCAAATACATTTAATAAAAGCCCACTAAAAACCAATCGATACCCTTTGAAATTTAAACAACAACCAATGATATATCGTTTATAGAAGCAAATCGTTTAAGTATTAATTATTTGCCAAAAAAAGGTAATTAAAGTACAAAATTTCTCACTAAGGAAATCAATACAAATATTTCGTAAAATAAGTTGAAATTCTTAAAAAATTTAACACGTGAATTAAGTAATTAATCATGTCAATTTAGGCAAAGGTATTTTTAAATGTGGGAAAGCAATGAAATGCATTGACAAAACAATCAATCAAGGCAATTAAACAATGGAAAATTTTGCACCTAAAAAAATACGGAAGGAAAGACATGAAATGATTTAAACCTAAAATAAAACAACTTGTTAAAAAGACGAAATTTTAAATAATTTTAATAAAGCTAAACTTGAAAGAAGTCTATAGTTTAGTCCATATTTAGTTCAGTTTTAGTTCAAAAGAAAATCATTTTCGAGAAACCTGAAACGAATAACAGTTCTACACACATTGGTAGATCAGATAAGTCGTACACAACCCAGCAGTTCGACGGGACAGTGCCGAACTGACAACTTAACCTACCACTTGTGGTGTCCCCTAGCCACCTGACTACATAGGTGACCAACCATTTTAACATGGGCTTGTCCTACGAGGAAGTCAATCGTCACTCTACACCCTACAAAGAGACGATTGCCTCCGCTCTCGCTTACAAAGGGGACACTAAAGTGACGACTGTCTTCATTCTCGTTTACAAAGAGTTTATTTGTGACGAAAGACCAAAAACATATGAATTGGAGTCAGCCAGGTGGTAAGATATTAATGGAACTAAAATTTAAAAATTTCAAGTGTCTACTCTCTAGAATACTATGGGACAATAATGTGACGATTGACCCAAAAGTTATAAATTTGAGTCATCCAGATGGTGGCATATTAGTAGAAAGTAAAAATCATTTATCCAAAAGATGGGTAAAATAACTACGTTCGGAAGTACAACAAACAAAAAACAATTTTTAAGACGACTGTCTCCGCTCCCGCTTACAAAGGGGATACTAAAGTGACGACTGTCTTCATACTCGATTACAAAGGGTACATTCGTGACGAATGACCCAAAAGATACGAATTACGATCATCCAGGTGGGTAACTATTAGTGGAAATTACTGTCTTTTTCTTATGCATTGACTCTTTGTCGAACTGCAGGGAATTGTACACTGTTTTTGAATTCTTTTCATATATACAACCAACATTCATACATAAATATGTATGGTCAAATCAAACAAATATCACAAAATATAGAATAAAAAGAAATGTTATTCAAAAAATCATGTACTTGTTGCTACAAATGTATCTCACACAGTTAAACATGATCAATTGTATTTTAATATAGAAAACACCAAAAAACGACGTGTTCAATTTGATTTCCGAATCAAAGAAGAACTTGTATCAAAAAACACAAAACAACACAGAAAACCCAGCAGTCTGTCAGTTACCAACTGGGTGAGTCTTTTATGTTGGGTTCAGATTTTTATTTTATTTCTTTTTTTTAAATTGTGAGTTGGCGTACTCTGAGATATATGTGCAGGTATTGTATTATCCACATAAAGTAAACGAGCAAAAAAAATGCAGAGCAACAAACTTTACCAAAATTTCAAGAATAAGAAATGGCCACCAATTGTGCAAAACTGTATTTTAATTAATTGAAAGAAAACAAAACTTTAAATTTTATGAAAAAAACAAATACAAAAACATTTAAAAAGAAATTAAACATCGCCACCTGTGTATCTGTGGCATGTAAAGCAGTAATTGTTGTTTAGAAAAAAGTGTGGGGGTTTTGTGTTTTTAGTACAAGTTTCAAGTTAAAGCTTCAATATTGTAGGATCCAACAAACGTTATTCATCACAGGTGGTAAAAGCAACGCCCTTATTTGTGTCATACACTTTATGGCACAAGCCAGACATTTAACACAAAGTAACAGAGTGATTTTTTTGTTTCATTACCTTTTATATTTTTGGGTCATTAAAATGATCATCATTCAAATGAAATTAAATTGTGGAAAAAATAAATTAATTAGCTATCTAAGGAGAGTTATTTCTGTATTTGAAGATATATTTTGGCAGTTTCATCGACATGTACAAATAATTAATTGTTGAAATTATTAAAACAACACCTATTATATAAATTGTTTATTTATGAGCTTGCTTGTTACTAGTCCAGTATGTAGTACAGTCTAGTTCATTTCTAGTTCAGTTCTAGTTCAGTTCTAGTTCAGTTCTAGTTCAGTTCTAGTTCAGTTCTAGTTCATTTCTAGTTCATTTCTAGTTCAGTTCTAGTTCAGATCTAGTTCAGTTCTAGTTCAGTTCTAGTTCAGTTCTAGTTCAGTTCTAGTTCAGTTCTAGTTCAGTTCTAGTTCAGTTCTAGTTCAGTTCTAGTTCAATTCTAGTTCAGTTCTATTTCAGTTTTAGTTCAGTTCTAGTTCAGTTCTAGTTCAGTTCTAGTTCAGTTCTATTTCAGTTTTAGTTCAGTTCACGAATTTTTAATAAAATTGTTATTAAATTAGAACATATAATAACTGTACCAATGGATCCAAAAAATTAAAGATGCCTATTGGCATTTTAAATTTATAAAATAGTTTAAAAAAACACAAGACTATTGCTTTGAAGTATTTTTAGTTAATCTTCTTTTTACGAAATTTCTAAGAACATGTTAAATTTCAAAACCTCTTTTAATCCAAATTCAAAAGAAATTTCTCATGTTCCCCAAACCTTTAGCAATAGAAATTTGTTTATAAGCCAAGCCACATGTTTCTAAACTTGAGCATAAAATTCATCTAATGCTGACATTTGAAAACCATAACGAAAACTTAATTTTGATATGGGATCTGTCATTTTACTAGATTTTTTTTTATAGCTAAGACCAACAAGTGTTTGAGGTACTTTTGATTTCGTACTATTATTGATGAGATTAAGTCTAGCGGCAAAAAGGTTTCAAAAACAATTTAATCCGCCTTAAGAAGGTTATTTGAAATTTTTTTGTTTTTTATAGTTTGTGAAATTTTTGTTATTAATTGGTGGCGACAATTAGTTCAAGATTCTTGCTAATGAAACAATTTGGAAATATTTTTTCTTGATTCATTTTAATTTGACTTTTCTAAGATTAAAGGCGGTGGATTTGAAGTCATTTCTTAAGTTTTTTAGAGATGACAAGTGAGGAATTGTCTTAGGAGATATCAAATTCGAGTACTTTTATTATTTAATTAACTTTTGAAAGGGATTAAAATTGTTTGGAATTTCAAAATTGTATTTTTAAGATATTTTTTTCAAATTGTGTAACTTTCTTAAAAGTAACTGTTATTTTGTGGCAAGTAAAGTGTTTTCATTTTTATCTTTCCACATTAATAAAATATTATGTCTCATCTTCGTTTTGTTTGTTTCTGCATTTAACATGAAATTATGTGATTTATAGACATTTCTTTGGCTTTTTGTTTTTTGTCGTTTACTTGAATGTTATAAGAATATGCCGGCAAAGTCATAAATAATTGTTATTGTTTTGGAGGATTTTTTTTCTTGAAGCCTTTATGAAAACCTTTATGTGTATGAGCACCCTACAAAAAGACTTTAAAATATGTACATTAATTTGTCTTTCTAAGCGGTCGAGAACTTTAAGTGGAGTTATTTCAATTTAATTTTGAAAAGTTCGATTGCAATGCTAAGAAAGTTCAAAGTTTGTCTCTTAATCCTATTTATGATTTTTCTGGTAAAATAAACTGTTTGCTATAACCTTATAATATAATTACTGTCCTAATTTAGGGTATCTGAAAGGTCTAATACAAAGGTCTTCATTTCTTATTAATTTCTTTTTTGCATTATTTTCTTTTAAATACTCTGAGGACTTTAAATCTTCTTTTCTTCTGGGTCTCATATTTTTCCTCCTTCCCCAAATATTTAGTTATTTTTTCTTTCCTTCATTGTTGAATGTAAAGTGTTTTGATATTTCTTTCTTTTAAATACAATTCTTTTTTCCTTTTTTTGCAATATGTGTATTTTTCTGGTGGCATATATAGATAGATGTGTGTATAAGAAAGTCTTTTGACTTTATTTAAAACCAAATTTAGTTACGAGAAAAAAAAATATTTTTTTTTTTTTTATTTTTAACTCATTCATTCATTGATTGTTTTTTTTATTTTGCTGTCTGTTTCATATAGAAGTTCAAGGGTTAAATTGTGGGAGTCACGTTTTCTTGATATTTCTTTTTTGCATCGGTTCTCTGGTGACTCTAGTGTATGTTGAAGTTTATAAAGCAGCCAGTTTTTAAAGTTGTCCTATTGTACACATATTGTTGTCATATGTATGTAAATAATTTTTTAAAATTTATACTTGTGCCTACTACATACATATATATGAATAAAATTTTAAAAATTATTTATATTTAAGATATATTTTAAATACCATTAAAATTTGGTATTTGTTAAGTTTGCCAAGTTTAAGTAGTAATTTAAATGTAAATTGTTCATTATAAATAAAGTAGTTTAAGACAAACTGTTTTATCGAAATTTTGCAGGCATAACTTCGTAACTATCTAGCATTTATTTAGTTAATAGACAATGGTTTGCTTATGGTAAGTAATTAGTACTTAAGTCGGCTTACGGCGGCAGTAAGTAAGTTTTGCTCAGAAACTTTTCATTAGCAGCAGTTGACTCCTGCGGGGTATATTACCTATATATACCCCGGGGGCTTGTTACTTTGGTGAAACCTATACTTTGGTGTTATTGCAATCCTGGGGAATAGAGGGGTTTTCTAATACCTCTAGTCTGGTTGGAACTAAAAATTACTTACAGTCTACTGTCTTGCTTAGTCCTTGCATAGATTGAAAAGAGGTCAAATCAGAGCACCACATAACCTGGTACTACGGATGGCCAGTTTCCCGCAGGACTATGTCCTGGCTGTTCAGTTGGTTGAGGTTACTTCGAGATCCACGTATTGGCTGTGGTTTAAACCCAAATTCGCGGGAGGAGTGAGTTGCGGTTAAAAGACTGATGTAAGGTAAAATCAATATTTCTGAATAAGTTCAGTGCTGTTGCCGAAACAACAGACAGCCCACAGAGGAGTGACTGTGGGACTAGGCGTTGGAAATGATTTGGTATTAATTGTATATGGTATGGCGGGCCTCACCACAGCAATGGTCACAGATTAGATAGCTCAAGTACTTCAGCAAAGTGCTTGTACATGGATCGGTTAAATCCATGTACAAAAATTGCCACAAGAGTTCTTCATTGAATGATTCAGGGGCGGTGGTAGACCGTTTTTCAAATCTACCCAGTGGATGAAAAAGACCACCGTTGGGTAGGGTACTCACTTAAAGCACTTCGACATTCATTACCTCTATGAACTTCCCCTACCTTGATGTGATTTCATTTCCGGGGTTTAAGAGTTTCTACTAGTATCATTAGTCTGTCAGAAATTTAAACAGTTCAGTTCTATGGTATTTTCATGGAATGATTAAAATTTTTGACTAACTAGAGAACCTTCTTTATATGGAACTATGGAAATCGCTGGTCCCTTTTGCAAAATTTGGCAAATTTAAGACATTGCATGTGCATGTGGAGGCTATGTCTTTGACATATAAAAACTGCTGAATGTTGTTTAAATAATGGATACGCTGTGAAATTTATATTTCGTATTTGGCTAAGGGTTAGGAATAAAGCAGTGTATTTAATACAGATTGGATGATGGTTGTCCATACCTGACTTGCCACAGCGTGGTCCTACAGCATGCGTGTGTGTTATCTTTAGTTTTTGATGGATTCGTATTTTTTTTCGTATCACCAGAAACCATTTTATTTGTGATATACTAAAAGTGATATTTTTGCATCCAGGAAGTTTAGAAACAGTCAGGGAATCGAAAGTTCAAGTACTCGAGCAAAGTGCTTTTTTTATAAACCGGCATTGATACTTGCATTTTATTTACATCATGATTATAACAATACCACCGGTGAAAAATTCCGTAATAACAGGTGTTCACTTAAAGTACATCGAACTTTTTAGCGAAAACGTATCCTGCGCCATATTGCACTGTATATCATCTTCAACTTGGTGTTCGTGCTATCAGGGGTAGAAAGAGGTGGTAATTATAACTAAAGTCTTTTCGGAAAGAATAATTGTAGTAGTGGTTTCTCTTGGGGCCTGATCAGTGATGTATTAATGGGTTACTGATAAACATTGCTTTCTGTGTTATGATATGTTCAGATTTTTTTCTGTTCGTACCAAATTCACTTCAGAGTGTGCCGTGGAACTAAATACGACTTGGTCTTGATCCTCTACATAAATGATATGTTTAGTTTTTTTCTGTTTGTATTAAACTCACTACAGAGTGTCCGGTGGAACTTGGCATTGATCCTCTACATACGTCTGTGCTATTGTAGAAACAAAAAATGTCATTGCATTATTAAGATTGGGAACTGTGGTCGATGTATAGTTCATTTAGTACCCAGCAAAAACTGGGTAATAGCTTTCAGTTGAAATTACTTATCTAATGGATTACATAGAAGTAGTCTAATAAGGTCTTACTAATAATGTGTTATATAAATACTTTCTAATTCACTAGTCATCTTGCCGGTAAAGATATAGAAGCTGTATACGTTTTTTTCGTGCGATTTACAACTACACATTTTTCTGATTACTTGTAATCGTTTGTGGTAAGTACTTGTCTCCAAATACATCACCGAGTTAAAATAATGACTTCAAATGGTATTGTGTAAGTAAATTTTAGCATTTTAACGCCTTACATGGTAATGAAAGTTTTTACTGGATATCTACAGATTGACAGAAGTTAAACAACGAAACTGCTGTGATGAAAGTTAAGATAGCTCATGAGAAAATATGTTGAAAATAGTCGGTGTCCGCCGTATATATAGCTTACGTTGTGGTTAGATATATCATCGTGAGTTAAGTTGAACTAGACAGGTACTCAAGTAGTACCTATCAATGTTCTCCCCCTGGAAATGTTGCCATCATATAACTCTTGTATTTTGATGTTATTGCAATTCCTGTAACTCACATTAACTGACAAAACATTAACATCTGGCACCAAGGAAACCATTTTATCTTAGAACATTTTCCACTCTTATACAATGTACGTGATTGATAAGATGTAGATACAGCAATTTCCACTTATATTTGCAAGGTCACTAACGGCGGTGATGGGTCGTCTCTAGACCACTTTGTATTATTTGTAGCGACAATGAAAGATAAATACTTTTTTTAAAATTAAAAAAAAAGATCTATACATATTCATACAAATAAACAAAGAGATTGATTGGTGTTTATAAGCTTAGATATCGGTCATTAGAAGAACTGGATGGGATTTAATCATCAGATATAGATCAGAATCATAAAATAAAATATTTGGAATGTTGATGTCATATATGTCCATCCAAATAGTTCAACTTCAAAAGCCAAAATACGAATCAATATGTCACTGTCAAACCAGACATTAGTATCAAGTACCCTCTACTTGTTCCACAAAATTGCTAACTTTAAAGGAACTAAAAAAATCCATGACTGACCAGCAACTTTATTAGTTTTTTTATAATGAAAAACTAAATGATTTATAATTGCTATACTCTATTTATGTACACAATTCACTTACAATTTATAGTTAGCATTTTGAAATTAAACTATAATTTATATGTAAGATACATTAGTTAAGACAATAACTGAACAAAATTTCATGTTCAAAATTTAAACCAACAAAATTTGATAAATTAGCCTTAAGAATCTAATGGCTTAATTTCCAACAGAAAACATACAATCGTGATTCAAACTAAATACACGCACAACCTACAACAAATGTGGAAATAAAGTTTAATGAACGTAGACCGAAAAGTACTGAAAAAAACTGCTTATGAATTCAGTGGCACTCTGAATCGTGGCTCTGACAAAAAAACTAAACGCACAATTTTTTCCTAATAAACAACATTTATTAAAAAATTTAAATTAAATATTTTTTCTCGTAACAATATTTTTTTGTTAAATTAACTAAATGGTATAATGTTACAACCAAATATAATTACACATTGCTCTGTGTGGTCCACAATTTCAAAAAATTTGTTGAAAAAAAGAAAACAATCACACACAATCGCCAGAATATATGTACAATATATATTTTTTTTCCAAAAAAAAAATGTAGTTCACGTTTACAGGTCGATAGTTTATCTTGGCAAATGTCATTTTAAATTGTACAAAAAAACGCACACTCTCTTACTGCACAGACAATTTTTGGCTAAAATGCGTGAAAAATTTGTTAACAACTTAAGCTACTTGTGTTAAACTTCATACAGTTATCTAAGTAAATCCAACAATGTATGGGAAGAAAAAATTGCTTAACAAATATTATATTTAAGATTTATGCCCAAAATCCAAAAGAAACATTCAAATAAATATTGGTCACAATTTAGAGGAGTTAACCATAAGCCAACAAGCGTACCTGGCATTTTACTACTTTTTGTGTAAATGTGTATGCTTTTCTATGGCAGTTACATTCAAATTGTACACAATATTGTGAACATTTTGTAAAGGCAAACAAAATAAACAATTTAACAAACAATTGCACTTGTAACACTTTGTATGTCAATATATGACTGGAAAATTTATTGTTTTAACTGCATTTTATAACAATGAATCATAAGAGGAAAAATGGTAAATAAGAGGAAAAAAGAGTAAATTTATTTTGATTTTTTTTTTTTGTAATTCTTTATTTTCTTTAAGTGTAACACTTGTGAAAAAATGTTGGTAAAAAAATATCAAGAATCATGATGCAAACAAGTAAGAAAGAATAGTTGGACTTGGACGACAAATGAATGCCGAAATGCTTTACGTAAACACCTGTGATGATGGGTGTTTTTTTTTAAACACTGGGTGAGCTTCTGTGACGACTTAAACGCATGTACGCAGTATACGTGCATTTTGCTGAAGTACTTGAACTACCTATTCTCTATCCATTGCTAAACCGTTGCTTAAATTTCGAGATGACAGAACTTCCGTTTAAAAGCACTCGGATGTAATCAGTACCTAAAGTTGTACCAGTAGACCGAAGTACGCATCTGTCACATAAGCTGAAGTCTTTGTTTTTGCCCCTAGAAAATACAGGTATGAACAGAACTTACCTAGACAAGGAAGGGTAATTGAATGATATCATATGTATCAGATACCTTTAATCCAATACCATTCAATCATGCACACTTCTCCATTCGACACACAAACTTACTCTTAGTATACGAGCGGATAAGTTCTAACTCCGTAACTCACTCTTCCCGCGAATTTGAGTTTGAGCCACAGCCATTGCATGGATCATAAAGGAACCACAAACACACAACACATACTGTGTGGTCCTCTCATTCGACCGTACATCGTACATCCTCCCCCAGCGAAAAATACCCCTGGGGGGAGGTTAGTAAGTTAGTAAGTTAGTAAGATAGTAAGTTAGTAAGTTAGTAAGTTAGTAAGTTAGTAAGTTAGTAAGTTAGTAAGTTAGTAAGTTAGTAAGTTAGTAAGTTAGTAAGTTAGTAAGTTAGTAAGTTAGTAAGTTAGTAAGTTAGTAAGTTAGTTAGTTAGTTAGTTAGTTAGTTAGTTAGTTAGTTAGTTAGTTAGTTAGTTAGTTAGTTAGTTAGTCAGTTAGTTAGTTATTAAAATTTTAATCCTAATATGTTTATTAGGCGTATACGTAATTCCAATTAACTTTCTACGTAATATTACGTATACGTGTTATTGATTACAATATATACATATATTTGTCTGACAATTTCTAGCTAAACTTACAACTTGTATCAAATTAATTGTCAAAAAGGATTTACCAAAAATCTATTATCACTTCAATTTTTCACCAAAAGTCAATATTTAAGTTAAGATATAAAGATCAATTTGCAGGCTGGACTATAGGAGATCGAACAAAAATTATTAAAATCCGTAATCTCTTTATAACCTACAAACCAATCCTTGAGGGAAGTTTATTTTCTAGTCAAACAAGAAGTTCTAAGTCAAAATGATTTAAATAAATGTTGTATTTTCTTAAAAAATTTAACTCAACAATAATAGGATAGTTTTTTGATGAGAAAATAATTGAATTCAAAATAACTTGAAGGTCATTAGTATCACTTTCACCGAAAGATTTAAAAAACTGAAGTAGATAACATATCCAAATATTAACAGAATTTTTATTCAATGTCCAATATTTTTCTCATGAGTGTATAGATTTCTTAACATTTGACTGCCGGCATTTTATTGTTATCTCTTGACATTTTCGTTCAATATGCTTTGCATGTTAACAATTTATTAGTCATAGAAAATTTAATAATAATTTTTTTTTTTGTTTTTATTCTCCTAAGAATTCTGTTACAATTATAGTTTCCAGCTAAAATATAACAAAAAACCAATAATGAAATCTTCCAGCTTTAAAATAAATCCAGGAAAAAAAACTTTAACAAGTATTTTCGTTTACTATACTTAAGTAATCAACCGCTAAGGCATTGATTTTTTTGTTGGTAATTATTTGGGTCAATTAAAATATTTATTGTGTACAATTTTTTGTCATTATTAAGGCTTAAAGTTTAAAGATAATACTACACCCAAAAAATGTCATCTACTACAAACTCACAAATATGTTTTTTTATATATTTTTTTAAGTATGTGTAGATTTATAGACAATATTTATTTGGTTTATTTTTGATTCTTTTATCTGCTCTTAAAATCAATATGAGTTTATTTTTAATGGACTTGTCAATAACATATGCTGCTTTTAATTATTATTAATCTGTATATTTTTCGGCATTATGTGATCTTTACCGCCATTGATTTTTTTATAAGTTTTATTTAATAACACAATTGGAATATGTTTAATAGGGGAACCTGTGATACTTTGTGTTTGTTTTTTCTTTTGGGAGATTAAAATGAAATCAAGTGACATTTGTGGAAAAAAATGTTTTTGATTGTTTTAAAACAAACTATCTCAGGGGGATAAGTAATAGTGTTAAAATATTAAATCTACTTATATACAAAGGAAAACAATTTTTAGATTTTTTTTAAAATAAGAAATATATATAAATTCAAAATGTTTTTGATTTTTCAGTGTCAAATATCTTTGTTAATAAAACTTGTGATGATACTACCATACAATTGCACTTAGTACAATCATATACAAACTTAAACTTAAATTAAGTTAACATTTTATCTTTCCCTATTCCCCTAACTTTGATTTCTGTTTATTTCCAACCAGATGTCTTCTCCAAAAACAAAGTCAAACACTTTTAATAGCCCCAACACGACAACATTATCATACAATCATAATGGGCATCATAAAAATATACTCATAGAAATGAACAGCAGGAAAAACTCAAATCAAACGAACAAAAAAAAAATATTGTTCAGTCATAGTAAAAAAGTGATGATACCGCTGCAGCAGCAGCAACATCATCCTCATCGCACTTACAATCGGTAGCGGTTTTATATTTTCACAAGAAATTGTTAAAATTAGTACAAAACTTCATATGAAATTGACCGTGTAACATGACATTGATAAACTTCAAGAAAGAGGAGACTCACTACTTTACATTTTTTTCTAACTATTTCGAGACTACGTTTTTTTTTTAAATCACAAAAAATTGAAAAAAAAGAAAACTTTAAACAAAAAATCAAATGCAAATTCTTATACAATTCAAGTGCGATGGGAAAATTTGGCGTACAGTAAAAAAAACTATGTAAACGAAGTTGTTTTGTGGCAACAGCAACCAAAAAGGGGGGAATAATGCAACAAAACTAAAATGAAAACAAAAACAAGTGTTTAAACAGCATGTAAGTGATGTTTAAATGAAAATACTTTTTTGTTGCCTATTTTTATACCCTACACCACTTAAGTGTGGAGGATATATTGGGTTTGTGCTGATGTTTGTAACGCACAATAATATAGGTTCTATACCCACCTTAAAGTATACCAATCGGCTCAGAATCATTTTCTAAATCGATTTAGCTATGTCCGTCTGTCCGTCCATGTAAACTTTGTAATCAAACTACAGGCCGCAATTTTGAAGAAAATTGAATGAAATTTGGTACATGGTCTTCAATAGTCCCAGGAACGAACCCTTAATGACCCCGATGAACTTTATAATTATAGGGCCTCATTAGACCCTAGCCCCTCTAAAAAGCCCCCATCAAAATTTTACTTAAATATCCACAGTTTTATTAAACAGTAAATCGCTTTAGGATATCTGAGGCAAGGTACAATTAAACTTAAATGCTTTATTATGAAAACTAAATCACATTTTATTCGTATACAGGTGTAGGGTATTATATGGTCGTCCTCGCCCGACCACAACTTCTTACATGTTTATGTGTATATATTGTCGACTAATGATACCCTACACCACTGGGATTTACTAAAAAAGCAACAACTTAACAACAATGTTTTATAAACATTTCTATAGAAAATTACTTCAAAGTCTGATCAATCTTTCCATATTAATAAACATTTCTACAGAAAATATCCTAAACGCCTGATCATATTTTCCATTGAAAAGATTGTCAGTGTCTAATTACCTTTTTTCACAAAAAATACTATAGACAAACTTTTCTATTAAAAAAATTACCAGAATATAATTAACTTTTGTTTAGAAGAGATCATTCAAATCTGATCAACTATTCTATAGAAAAGATCACTTAAGTCTGATGAAATTTTCTGTAGAAAACATCACAATTCTCAAAATCTGATCAAATGATCTTCAAAAATTTTTTTTTTAATTTTTCTTCCAAAAAAGAACTACATAATCTAATCTAAAACTTTTCTATTGAAAGTTCTGTAGAATTGGATCAACTTTTTTATAGAATAAATCAGTTTATTCCAATCATCCGATAAAAATATCATCCGATCAACTTTTGTATACAAAAAGATCCTCAAAATATTTTCAACTTTTCTGAAAAAATGTTTTATGAAAAGATCCTAAAAATCTGATCAAGGTTTTAATAGAAAATATCATTAAAGTCTGATTAATTTTTCTATAAAAAAGATCATTATAGTATGATCAAAAAAATATTATTAAAGTCTGATTAATTTTTCTATAAAAAAGATCATGATCGTCTGATCAAGTCTCCTAAAGAAAAGATCATCATAGTCTAATCAACTGTTCTATAAAAAAGATCATCATAGTCCAATGAAATTCTATACAGAAAAGATCATCATAGTCTAATTAAATTCTATACAGATATGATTGTCATAGTCTAATGAACTTTTCTTTAGAAAAAATCAGCATAGTCTTATTAATATTTCTATAGAAAAGATCATCATAATCTATTCAACTTTTCTATAGAAAAGATCCTTGAAATCTGATCCAGTTTTAAATAGAGAAGATCTTTAAAGTCTGATTAATTTTTCTATAAAACAGATCATCATAGTTTGATCTACTTTTCTATAGAAATGATCAACATAATCTATTAATTTCATCTCTAGAAAAATCATCAAAATATGATCAACTTTTCAATAGAAAAGATCACTAATGAGTAATCAATAAATGGTAAATAAAAGCTTATGAGGTTGAATAATTCAGTAGCAATCTAATCAGATTTAGCGAATCAAATTTCACTTTAGACTGAACTAAGTGCGACCATTTCTCCCAATGCAAAATCACTTACTTTTTTTTCCAAACGTCTGTGGCAAGTGTGGGAAAATGTTACTCGTGCCAACTACTGAAAACGCATTTCTAGTGCTTTTTTTTCTTCCACATTTTTTTTGCAGTTAACATTTCATATATTTAAAATAAAAGGAGAATTTCTTTTGTATACGATTTTTCTTTCTTCTTTTTTTGGCATTTTTTTCCTCTTTTTTGTGTGTTAAAAGTAACAAAACTTATGAATTCCATTAAATAAAATCGTGTCTTTGCCATATTTTTTGGTGTTTTGTTGGTTTTAAACGTTTGTATATAATGTATTTTCTTGCAACTATACTATGTTTACACCACGTTTGATGTTTGTAATTTCTTTACTAAAGCAGTTGTATTTAACTTGACAAAAATCACACATTAGCAGAAACAGCAACACTTGGTAAAAAAAAAATGAAAAAAAAAAATAACAATAACTGCAACAGAGTGAAAAGAAGGGGTAAAACGCAATATTATGACATAAGTTGCACGTTTTTGCACCACAGGATAGCAATTGTAAAACATTTGAAAGATGTGTTTCTTTTTTTTTTGGTTTTCTTTATATAAAATATTAAAAAAAAATCCTCTCCTATAGAGAAAAAAGTGTTAAACAGAATTACTACCAACAAACAGAAAAGAACCCATGATTTTTATGGCAGCCAAAGAACGAAAAAAAGTGATCAAATATACAAAACAAGTATAAATTGACACTTAAGTTAGTTTTTATACATTTTGCTTTAATATTTCGCTGTTTTGTTTATTTTATGGAAAAATATTAAACGTGACCAGGATTTATGATGTTTTATTACTGTTTGTTTATCTTATTTAAGGTTTCAATAAAAATATTAAAATATTTACTTTAAATCATAATTTTATAGAGTCAAGCTATCGGAAATCTATTTATGTCATGTTTTTGTCCATTTTTTATTAAACTTTTTTAAACAAACGTACAAAAATTGGTGTCGCATAAAAGTGAAAAGAAAAAAGATCGATAAATTTGGATCAAATTGTCCTACGAAAAGATCATCAGCATCTGATAAAATTTTCCTTAAAAAATATCTTCAGATTATGAAAAAATTGTCTATTGAAAATATCAGCAGAAAATAGTTTTTAATGTCTCTATAGAAAATTTCATCCGAATGTTATAAAATATTTCAGGCATGATTACTTCAGTTTAATTAATACTTGATGAAAATAATCTTTAGAATCTGATAAATTTTTTACAGAAGAAAAATAATTTTTTATTTATATTCCATAAAAAATATCATCAGAGTAAAATAATTTTTACATAGAAACGATTATCAAAATCTAACCTCTCTGTCCATGGAATATATCATCAGACTATAATAAAATTTTTATAGAAAATATCATCGGAGTCTAAAAAATATCATTAGATTATAATCAACTTTTCCATAGTAAAGAGTCTGATCAACTTTTCTATAGAAAAAATGAGATAAAAATCAACATTTGCATAAACAGGATCATCAGTATCGATCATCTTTTTTATGCAAAAGATCGAAAATGTCTTTATCGGAGACTAATCAAGTTTTCTGTAGATAAATGTCTATATCAGAGACAAATCAAGTTTTCTGACATAAGTTGCAATTTTTGTATAGAAGAGATCATCCTACTTTTCTATAGAAAAGTCAACCGATTCTGATGAACTTTTTTATCTAAAGTGATCATACTATTCCGACAAACTTTTCTATAGAAATGATCATTCGATGCCAATCAAGTTTTTTTATAAAAAAGTTCATCCGAGTCGACTAAATTTTCTATAGAAAATTGTATCCGATTCTGATAATTTTCTCTATATAAAAGTTCCTCAGAATATAACCGACTAATTTATAGTAAAGATCCTCAGAAAAGGATCAACTTTTTATAGAATAGATAATCAGACTCCGATTAACATTTTATCAACTTTTGTATAGACTCTGATTAACTTTAAAAATCAATCAAACTCTCATCATCTTTTCCATAGAAAAGGTCAATAGGCTCTGGTCAACTTTTTAAATCCACCATCAAAAAAGATGAGGGGTACATTGATTTTGTCATTCCATTTATTATACATCAAAATATTGGTCATATACCCACAAAAGTATATATATTCAGGGTCCTTATTATATTCTAAGACGATCTAGCCATGTCTGTCCGTCCGTCCGTCCATCCGTTTGTGTGTCTGTCTGTATGTCTGTTCCTAACGTTCATTACTGGCTTATAAATACAAGTATAGTGATATAATTTAAAACACATAAGTTTCATATGATCCAAAATCTGCCTACCTAATTTTATATTGATCGGTTTAGAATTGAACCTACCTCCCATATAAGGTCCCTTTCAGCCTCATTACTGGCTTAAAAATACGACTATAGTGAAATTCGACGTACATAAGATTCAATGAAGCCATAATCTCTCTATCAAACTTTATGTGGATCGGTATATAAATGACTCTACTGTCCATATAAGGTGCCCTTCAAAAAAAAAAAAAATATTTAAACGATCATTACTGGCTATATGGGAGCATTTCTATTAAGGCATAAAGTTTGATGGTGGGTATATGAGAATATAACACTCTCATTTGTTTATATAATGAATCATCAGACTCTGCATATCTTTTCTATCAACTTTTCTATAGAGAAGATCGTTGGACTGTAAATAACTTTTCTATTAACTATCTTATAGAACAGATCATTGCACTCTGAGTAACTTTTCTATTAACTATTATATAAGAAAGATCATCAGACTCTGCTCAACTTTTCAGTAAAAAGATCGTCGGTTTCTGGTGAGCATTTCTTTAGAAATAACCATCAAATTTGTAAGTTTTGTCAAATGCACGCATTTGCATTTGCTGACTTCATTTAGCGTCTCAAATAGTGACCATCAAGCGACTGGCCCTCAATATAGTATATACTTTTTTTGCTAAAACAAATCTTTATTGTTATTTATCATGCATTAACCCAAAAAAATAGAAACAGTGTAAAGTTATTTTCGTAACAGAAAAAATCCTTTTCTCTATACACATTAAACAATAAAAAATCAACTTTGTATTAAATCGTGTAAAGTCAATGTTAAATACCATTATTTGGTCATTATTATTTTGAATTTTTTTTTTCGGTTACAATTTTTTATAATTTTGAAAACAATTGACTGTTTAAACGAGACCTAAAACAAGCGCAAGTAATGCAACATAATAACAACAATATTAACCGCAACATAAGCAAATAAAACAATAAAAAACAACAACAATAAAATAGTTACCAAAATATACTATATTGTTGAAAATGATATCGATAGTAGAGTCATTGAGTTTGCGTGCGGAGAAAGTTCACGTTTTCCTTGTTAAAAAACATGAAAAAACAACCTGTTAATCTAAATATCTCACTCATAGACCAGAAAAAAACACTAAAATACAATGGTGTACCAAACAAAAACCACGAAAAAAAATATTGACTTTATTTCGAAAATTATAACAAAAAGCAAGCAAAAAAGGCCATTACACAAAAAAATGGTATTTAAAGCAAAAATAATGTTACAACAATAATGTGACAACAATACTATTAAACAACAGTAAAACAACTCATACTCTATTTAAAAAACCATTTAAAATTGAAAAGAAAGAAAAAAATCGAGCAAAAAATCCTCTCAAGACCTTTAAAACGTTCAATATTCAATTGCTGCTATGGCAGTTGTGGCGGCTTTAGTGCTGCTGATCTTTTATTAAAATATCATAACGGTTTGATAATGGTGAAACAAAGGAGAAGCACCATAGTCATCATCCTCATCATCATTGTCGGTATATTCAGTATCGTGTGTAATCATCATCTGCATCATAACTGCCATTTGTACCTGTCAATAGTAAATAGTTTCACTTTAATACTTTTGTTGTTTTTTCTTGTCTATTTTTGGGCTTTTGGTTGTTGCAAGCAAATAATGAGAGCAATTGGTTAAAATAATGTTTGTTTATATAATAGTAAGATCGAATTGTACTAAAGCTACATAGTTTTAGATTAAGCAAATGCGTTATATTGAAAGTTTTACTATTAACATAATCCCTATAAAACTTCTTTAAGCTCTAGTTCTATTCAAGGTCAGTTCTAGTTCAGTTCTAGTTGAGTTCTAGTCCAGTTCTAGTTCAGTTCTAGTTCAGTTTTAGTTCAGTTCTAGTTCAGTTCTAGTTCAGTTCTAGTTCAGTTCTAGTTCAGTTCTAGTTCAGTTCTAGTTCAGTTCTAGTTCAGTTCTAGTTCAGTTCTAGTTCAGTTCTAGTTCAGTTCTAGTTCAGTTCTAGTTCAGTTCTAGTTCAGTTCTAGTTCAGTTCTAGTTCAGTTCTAGTTCAGTTCGAGTTCAGTTCTAGTTCTGTTTTAGTTCATTTCTAGTTCTGTTCTAGTTCATATTTAACCAATATTTTCATCAGTTGTAAATATTATTGCAATTTCCCAATTATAACAATTTAGAGTATAAATATTTTTGTTGAAAAAACTCAAAAACTCAAAAAGTCAAAATGTAGGGTATTTTAGAGTTACTACAATATTTTATTGTGAATATAAAAAAACAACTTCTTTAAAAATTATAAAAATTTTTGTTTAAATGCGGGCATTTCACTTTGAGAGCAAAAAAAAACTAAACCAGAAAATTAAGCAATGACTTTGATATCAGCCACCTCAACCACTGACACCACCACCATCATCAGCCAAACAAGTCATCTCATTTTGTCTAGTCATACTTTTTGGTTGAAACAATAACAACAAAAAACCTCAAAGCAATGGAAAGTTATTTTTTGTTTCTTTCAAAAAAAAAAAAATAAGATCATTTAACAAATATTCATTATTTTGGTTCAATAAACAGCCGGCATTCCAAAAACATAACTCTGTATAGACATCTGTACAGTTGGATGGACGGACTGGACTGATGGTTTAGCAACCAGCCTGAATTGTGTAAAGAAGAAAACAACAAAATTAAAAAAAAAACACCATATTCAAAATAATCAAAATCTCCACTAATGAAGATGAAGATCACTGCTACTGTCAGCGTAATTGAAGTTATAATTGTGATCTATGGTTTTATATTACAATTCTTTTTTCTTCTTCTTCACTTTACACTCTAAGTACTTTAAAGTGGAGAAATCACTGTTTGTATTCATTTTGTTGTTGGCCCATAAAGTGGGTCTACGACAAGTTTATTACAATTTTTGTTGTTTTTGCATTTATAACCATTTATATTGTTAGTTAAATCATTTTACATTTTTTTACAGAAATTATTTGACTTGAAGGGGTATTCATTCATTCGTTCTTTTAAGTGCCACTTTATGTGGCACAATAGTAATTCATTCATTGGCATCAGGTTGTTTGTTAATTTAACGAGTGTGTATTTGTGGTGATTTCGTTTTATTTGGTCTCAAATTGAAATGTCACAATTATGGTTATTTTTATTGGAATATTTTGAAATGCTTTTCTTTTTTCTTTCGTACTTAGCTCAGTTGACATAAAATCAATGTTTGTTTTGATATTTTTATTATTTACCATAAATTAACTTAGTTTGTTAAGGAAGTACTTAACATAAATATGTAACTGGACAATAAATAATAAATAACTTAATGAGGAAAGAAAGTGAAATTGATGATGTTTAAAAAAATATAAATAATGATGTTAAATTTTAATTACAATTTAATATTAAAACACACAATTCCACTATAAAATATATTTATTAAGAAACACCTTTTACAAACATAATTAAAACATCATTTAATTTGGGTAATTTGCTACAACTTCCACCCATTTGACTGCTACAAATTATTATAAAGTTGTAAAAAAATTTGAAAACTAAAAACCGTACAAAAAAGGAAAAAACTAAATTAATATAGCACATTGCATCTTCAAACACTCTCAAAATAAACAGAAGTGTGAAGTTGTCTACTTTAAAATATTTTAAGACTAAAAAACTAAGAAAGAAACAAAATTATAAACACCATTAAAAGATTTTCAGTTTAAATTAATAACACAAAAAAAAAAACATCGTAAGAAGAGACGATGATGACCTTTTCATATAAACACGACAACTTAAGGTCAAAAGCAATCAAAACGTTTAATATATATTTTTCCAATCTTTCTAAGCCGCCTAATGCTGTAGAAAATATCATCTTAAAATTAAACAACAACTACAAAAAAAAAAATACTTTAACAGAAGCATTTTGTTAAAACGTTAGTTAAACACTCGTTTCATAACTAACTAACTGCACTTTTATTGCACTATCGTTCCTTGTAATAGTTCATAATAATTATTTCATATAATTTTTCAAACAATACGAAAGTTTTAGTTTACTCCAACAACAACAAAACTTTGTACGAAACTCCTACTGACACTTTGCGCTGGTAGATTGAGCGAATTATTAACGATTGCAAGTTCAGGGGAGTATGTAACGAATTTGAGGTACTTTATATACATACATTTATATTTGTATGTAACGAATTTGAGGTACTTTATATACATACATTTATATTTGTATACTAAGTAATACTTGAACTGAATTGGAACTGAACTAGAACTGAACTAGAACTGAACTAGAACTGAACTAGAACTGAACTAGAACTGAACTAGAACTGAACTAGAACTGAACTAGAACT
>NC_060950.1:18931754-18939217 GCF_022045245.1 Lucilia cuprina
TTCTAGTTCTAGTTCAGTTCTAGTTCAGTTCTAGTTCAGTTCTAGTTCAGTTCTAGTTCAGTTCTAGTTCAGTTCTAGTTCAGTTTTGGTTTAGTTCTTGTTCAGTTTTCGTATTTAAACAACTTGATCCTAATTCATAAAGTGATTCCTTTACTCCTCTGATGACCGTATTCTGTAGAGTGGTTTAAGTGTTTTTAAATATTTTTTCCATATATTGTTCTTGCTTTTTTAAGGTGGAGGTTGTTTTTAATGATGATGTGTGCAGCTTATATTCAATAATATTGAATTGAGGTTCTTGATGCTGTTATAGCAGTTATTGTTGATATGCATACTCTTTTGATGGACTTCCAGTCAAAGTCAGGAATATTTATGTTACAATAGAATTGGAGATTTTTTCTCGATATATATTTTTTGATTATGTATTCTACTATTTTGCATAGTCAGGTTTTGGATGATATTTTGCTGCATTGTAGAATCTAAAAAAGGAATTGGTATAATTTTAATATTTTTAAGATTTATGGAATTATTGTTTATGTTGTGGCAGGTACATACTTTCAAAAGATATAAATAAGTTAAAAAAACAGAATTTTCTGATAGATAAATAGAAAATTGATGAAGGTTTTAAAACTAAAATTTGTAAGCAATTTAAATAGGAATATGCAGTTTTAACAAAAAACTTAAAAGCATATATATTTAAATAAAAAATTAATTGATACTCTATTGATTTTTGCTATTAAATGAAAAAAAAACTTAATTAAAAAAATAAAAAATTTATAACTAATTAACCGGAATTATGGATTGTTAACTACTTTCCAGTTCAATTGATAAAGTAAAAGTTATAATATTTTAATATATTAATTTTTTAAAGCAGCATCCAATTAAATTAACTTTACTAACATTATTGCTTTATCTTTAGTTTTATAAAACTACGAAAACGTTTCACTTGCAAGTGAAATTTCCATATTTAACACCCAGTAAATGAAATCTATACAAACCATAGTAACCCGAGTAATATGGCGCCATTGTTATATGATTCAAGTGTATCTTTCTCTGCGTTTTAAAAAAACAACCAAGATGAAAAGAAATTTTATTTCATACTAAACAAATGGCATTTGATCACTAATATGGGGGAAAATATAGCAAAAAAAAAAAAAATAATCATAAATGTTATGCAAAATTAAAAACTAATGATGCGACAGTTTTGCTAATTTCTATTGAAAACATCCAACGAAAGTCATTTGAATAAAAAAGAAATATGTTGGTAATGGTGGTCTGGAATCTATCGCATAGAAAGTAGACATAAACATATTGGTAAGTATTCAGAGCATTTTGTTAAATTTACAGATAACCATGATGCATATGCATGATACAAAGAAGTTATGATGTTTAGATTTTAAAGATGAAAGGGCATCGCTTACAATATTGATGATCAGTTTTTATTTATTTCTGGTTTAGATTTATTTAAGTTTAGATTTGGATCTAGTTCTGCTAAGTTTTAGTGTAATCTAGTTCAGTTCGAGTTCTATTCCAGTTCTGTTTTGTTTTAATGCTGTTCTAGTTCTGTTCAGGTTGTGTTCTAGTTATGTTCTAGTTCTGTTCTAATATGTTCGAGTTCTGTTCGAGTTCTGTTCTGTTTTAGTTCTGTTCTAGTTATGTTCTAGAACAAGGGCATCGCTTACAATATTGATGATCAGTTTTAATTCATTTCTGGTTTAGATTTATTTAAGTTTAGATTTGGATCTAGTTCTGCTTGGTTTTAGTGTAATCTAGTTCAGTTCGAGGTCTATTCCAGTTCTGTTTTGTTTTAATGCTGTTCTAGTTCTGTTCAGGTTGTGTTCTAGTTATGTTCTAGTTCTGTTCTAATTCTGTTCGAGTTCTGTTCTAGTTCTGTTCTGTTTTAGTTCTGTTCTAGTTATGTTCTAGTTCTGTTCTAGTTCTGTTCTAGTTCTGTTCTAGTTCTGTTCTAGTTCTGTTCTAGTTCTGTTCTAGTTCTGTTCTAGTTCTGTTCTAGTTCTGTTCTAGTTCTGTTCTAGTTCTGTTCTAGTTCTGTTCTAGTTCTGTTCTAGTTCTGTTCTAGTTCTGTTCTAGTTCTGTTCTAGTTCTGTTCTAGTTCTGTTCTACTTCTGTTCTAGTTCTGTTCCATTGATCAGTTCACATATATTGAAGGATGCTGCATATTATTGATGTTTGTATAGCGTAATTAATATTTAATTTTTGATATTCAAATTTGCTTTGTATGCCTTTTATATTAAAATTCGAAAATTATATAAAGCGAAAACTTGTATATTATACTCCACCTTGTTGGAAAGATGGGATAGAGCTAAACATCGATATTGATTACCCTGCAGCTTTCTTTTGTTAAAATTAAACAAAGTGTTAAAAATACATCATCCATACGAAGAGACGCAAATAATTAAAGAAATATCTTTGGCACATACTGTGATTTCTGGCGAATTATTAAATGAATAGGGAGTGAAATGTTTGAAGTGGTTAATGCTTTGATTTGTTTTCTATTATTGTTTTTCTATTACTCTTTTCAAAATATTAATTAATTGTTTTGATTTTATTTTTGTTTGTTTTTTTTTTGCAATTATAACATAACGGTTTTGAAATTGTTATATAGTGCAAGTACATTATACCTGCCAGTTTAGGCCACCAGCATCACCAGCTCTAAGAGAATTGATCATTTTGAAGAATGATCATCACGATTAATGTTTTATTTTTGCTTCAAATTTATTTCTTCCTTTTTCAGTTTTTAACTTTTTCTTCTAGTTTAAGAAAGTGTGCAAAATTTTTGCGCACAACATTCTGCGCGGTGATTTATGATTTTTTTTATTTGCCTAAGAAATTTATTTTAAAAAGGAAATTCCACAAGATTACACCATTGGAATTGTTTTACTTTATTTAAATCTTTGATACATGTTCTTTTTATGAAAATATTTTTTATAATTTCTTTTTTTTTTTTGTATAGAAACAATTTTTTGTAAATTTCAATACAGTCTTTTTTTAGATTTTTTTTGCTAACTTCTGTTTCTATAGCAAATGTAAGACAATTTTGTTTTCTGTAGAAAAATATTCTATAAATTCTCTTTTTATAGAAAACTTTTCGACAATTTCTCTTTGCATAGATAATGTTTTTATAATTCCTCTCTCTTTATAGAAAATGTTCAATAAATTATTTCCAATAATTTCTGTCTTGTTTGATAGATCGTTTCCGTATAGAAAATGTTCTATAAATTCTATTTTTAATAAAAAATTGTATTAGAATTCACTTTTTTTAAGAAATTTTCGCTAAATTCTCTTTTCATAAACAAGTAAAAAAGCATAGTCTGGCTTGGCCGACTATATGATAGCCTACACCAGTTATGAATATTATATGTTGTTTTTTTATAATAAAGCACTATTCTTGAAAAATACTTTGATTCCGATTTATTTAAGCAATTCACGTCACTTTCTGAAGAGGCTTTGTGTGGGGGATTGGGTAAAATGAAGTCCGATCATTTCAAAATTTGGCAAGGTAATCAAGGCTTGTATAGAACTTAGTTGTGCGATCTTTCATCGAGATACATTTATATTTTACATACACGCAGAGAAAAAACATGGTTGTGGTAACCATGTTCTAAGAGCAACATATTATGGTTAAAATTATGATTGTTGTCTAAATATATTATGGTTATTGTAACACTATTAAAATATCACATTATGGTTAAAATCAGCTAAAACATTTTATCATAATATTTTTTATTTACCATAATATTTTTTGTTATACACGACTATATTATGATCCAATGTGATCAAAATATCGTTAAAAATATGTATTCGAAATCAAATTTATTTTGATTACTGAATCAGTACAATTACAGTTTCTAAAAAAGTAAAAACCTTCATTACTCAAACCGATTTACAAGATTTCGGGAAGTTCAGTTGTATGGGGGCTAGGTGAAATATAGGACCGATTTTAACAATTTTCAATATTCATTGTCCTTGGGACAAAACAAACGTGTGTTCCAAATTTCACAAATTATCTTAAAAATTGCGACCTGTACTTTGATAACAACGTTTACATGGACTGATGGACGGACGGATATCGTCAAATCGACTCGGAAAGTGATTCGGAGTCGATCGGTATAATTTAAGGTGCGTATAGTACTAATATTTTAATGCGTTACAAACATCAGCACAAACACACTAGAGTGGTGTAGGGTATAACAATTTTCGATAAACTATTTTTTTATAAGAAATTTTCGCTAAATTGTCTTTTAATAGAAAACTTTTTAATTATTTCTTTTTGCATAGAAATTTTTTTATAAAATTACAGATAATTTTTGAAAAGTTAATTTTTTATTAGACAATTTTTCATAAATTCTATTTTTTATACAAAAATTTTTGAAAATGTCTCCTTTTTTTAAACAATTTTCAATAAATTCTCTTTTAATAGAAAATTGTTCGACAAATACTAATTTTAAAGAAAATTTTTAATTATTTCTCTTTTTATAGAAATTTTTTCTTTAATTCTTTTTCAATAGAAAATTTTTTAAAAATTCTAATTTTTATAGAAATTTTTTTTTGATAAATTATCTTTTTGCTAAAAATTTTTGAATGATTCTGTTTTTTACAAAACAATTTTCCATAAATGCCCCTTTTTATAGAAAATTTCCACTTTTCTTTTTACACACAATTTGTGCTAAATTCTTTTTTTATAGAAAATTTTCAATAAATTTTTATTTTATAAAAAATTTTGACAATTTCTCGTTTTACATAAAATTTCAAATAAATTCAAATAAATAAAAAAAGAAAATTTCCGAAAAATATTCTTTTTATAAACAATTTTGATAAAAATTAATTTGATTTATATTTCTTGGTGTTCGAAATGGTGTACATTTTAAAAACAAACGCTTTATAATAAAATTCTCTTTTAATTATACCCTACACCACTTTAGTGGGGAGGGTATATTGGTTTTGTGCTGATGTTTGTAAAGCACAATAATATTGGTCCTATACCCACCTTAAAGTATACCAATCGGCTCAGAATCATTTTCTGAGTCGATTTAGCTATGTCCGTCCGTCTGTCCGTCCGTCTGTCCGTCTGTCCGTCCGTCCATGTAAACCTTGTAATCAAACTACAGGTCGCAAAGATAAATTCAATGAAATTTGGCACATGATCTTCTATTGTCCCAGGGACGAAGCCTATTGAAAATGGTTAAGATCGGTCCATTATTTCATCTAGCCCCCATACAACTGAACCGCCCAATAGGGCTTGTAATCCTTGTAATCAAACTACAGGTCGCAATTTTGGAGATAATTTAATGAAATTTGGCACATGATCTTTTATGGTATCGTAGACAAAGCCTATTGAAAATGGTTAACATCGGCTCATTATTTCACCTAGCCCCCATACAACTGAACCCCTCGAATAGGACTTTTAAAACTTGTAATCAAACTACAGGTCGCCATTTTGGAGATAATTCAATGAAATTTGGCACATGATCTTTTATGGTACAGTAGACGAAGCCTATTGAAAATGGTTACCATCGGCTCATTATTTCACCTAGCCTCCATACAACTGAACCCGCCGAATAGGGCTTTTAAGTTCATAATTATGTTTAATATACTCATATCTCGACAAAAAGCTGCAATAACCAAGTTGTATACAAGATTTGATGACCCCCACGAATTCCATAATAATAGGTTCTTATATGACCCCAGCCCCTATGAAAATCAAAATTTCACTTAAATGTCCACAATTTTATTCAACAATAAACGGCTTAAGTATGTATATCTAAGGCAAGGTAAAATTCAACTTAAATGCTTTAAGTATTATGGCAACTAAATCTCATTATATTTTTGTCAAAGGTGTAGGGTATTATATGGTCGGCCTCGCCCGACTATAATTTCTTACTTGTTCTTCATTGTTTTTGTTTTCGTGGTCGCTGATGTATTGTTTAAACTATTGTCGATTTGTGGCCAAACTGTGATGATTTGAATACATGCTAAGTATTTTGTTTTCAATATTTCAGTTTCATTTTATTTTATCTAGTTGAATTTGCCTTTAGTGGCAAAAAAAGTCTGTTTTCTTTTTCTTTAACTGCCATTTGACCTATTCACCCACTATTGGTTAGTTTATTGTTTTTTTTTTTTTTTTTGTATTTCTGTTACTTGTCTTAAGTTTCATATATTATATTGTCTTCATTTCTTTTTTCTCATTTTGCAACTTTTGGCTTTGTTTTCAAATAGTTTTTTTTTTTGTTAAGGAAACATTTGCACGCCTCAAAAATGGACATTTCTATCGCTATTTCCTTAAAAAGCCAAGTGAAACTTTTCTTTTTGTTTTTTCCTTAACTTTTTTCCTGTCAAGTTTTCATTTTATTTGTGGTTAAATAAACACGCCTTTTGTTAACAGCTGGTTATTTGAGTTTTTATTTAAAATTCAAGTCATGTGGCAACTCTTTGTTGTTGTCATTTTGAAGTGTTTCAAAAAATATACTGTTTTTGAAAATTGTAACTTAAAATAAACATTTAGATCATTTAACTTGCATGATTAGACAATTGTGTTATTTTTTATACCCTACACCATTTTAGTGGGTTTGTGCTAATATTTGTAACGCACAATAATATTGGTACTATACACCCAATTGCCGTTCGTCCGTCTGCCAGTCTGTCTGTCCGTCTAGGTGTATTATATGGTAGGTCTCGACCGACTATACTTTCTTAATTGCTTGACAATAATTTTATTTGCTTTTATTGCAAAAATGTCCTTCTCCCAATAATATTGGGAATATAAATTAAATTTCATTTTAATTTCCCATAAAGCTATTCACTAACATTAGGATTATTAACAAACTTTTACAAATTTTATCAAAAATTCATTATTCATTTTATTTAAAAAAAAAACTAAAACTAAAACACTTGTAATAGTTTATTACAGTTGTTTATCTACTGCTCAGTTTCCATTTATCCTTCCATTCTTTGTTTATTACCGCCACTGAGTTTGATACACCGCCTGATGTAGTTTAAAATATCGCCTACTATATGTCTCATAACAAAATGATTTGTTTAGACCACAAAAAGACCAACGAGCCTTTAACGATTTAACTGTTTGTGCAAAAAAGCACAATGATGATTTAAAACAAACACGCCATCATCTCATTCATTAAGTTTTAACATTTTACTTTATTGTAAAAATATTTTTTGGTTTTTGACTCTCTTCACAATCATCTGCTGGCATGGAAAAAAAGTCTGTTTTCATGGGATAGCAATCATCTAGAGTGTTCGATATGTTAGGTTGGTCATGGGGTTTAACATATTATAAAGATTAAAATCTAGAATTCCGTACTAGGATGGTTCAAGTTTAATTATTGTTCAGTTCTAGTTTAGTTCTAGTTCAGTTCTAGTTCAGTTCTAGTTTAGTTCTAGTTCAGTTCTAGTTCAGTTCTAGTTCAGTTCTAGTTCAGTTCTAGTTCAGT
>NC_060950.1:18939317-18950419 GCF_022045245.1 Lucilia cuprina
TGAACTAGAACTGAACTAGAACTGAACTAGAACTGAACTAGAACTGAACTAGAACTGAACTAGAACTAAACTAAAACTGAACTAGAACTAAACTAGAACTGAACTAGAGCTGAACTAGAACTGAACTAGAACTGAACTAGAACTGAAATAGAACTGAAATAGAACTGAACTAGAACTGAACTAGAACTGAACTAGAACCGAACTAGAAATGAAATAGAACTGAACTAGAACTGACCGAAAACTGAAATAGAACTAACCTAGAATAAGACCTTTTTCGGAATTTTACCAGAATATAACTTGAATTTGATCTTTTAAACTTTTATTTTCCTCAACGAATTTGTTCTCTTATATTTCACAAGTCGATAAGCTTCAAATATTTGGTGGATATATGAATAACCAAGATAGACGACTGACTGTTTTGTTGGACTATCAAAACGGATGGTGTAAAAAAATATTGTTTTTATTATATTTAACGGAGAGCATAATAATTCTTATTTTTTACTGTATACGAGTTAATGGTCTGTCTTAAAAAAACTAACAGATATAAACGAATTTCTGCAACATGTTAAAGCAATAAATGCAAATTTGTACAACATCATAGCAACAACATCGTCAATTCTGTTTTTTTTTTTTTTTTTTTTTTTTTTTGTTCTGAGCAAACGCATTTGTTTAGAAAAGAAATCACCAACAACAACAAAAAATGTCGATAACTATGGATGTCTACGTAAAGTGTTTAAGGATCTAAGGCTAAATATGATTAACTTGATGATGATCAGCAGAAGGAGGGGAAAACTTAATGTTGACGATGATGATGATGATGCTCAACACATGAAAATGATGGCGGCAATTGTAAGTGACGACATTAAAGTAAACCCATCATCATGAGTTTAATTTTTTTCTGCGTTTTTGGCTGATGCCTGCTGCTATTGAAGCCAACAAAACAAGTGTGGGTTGGCAAGAATTGGAAAAGTAAGAACTTTTTTCACGTTAAAAATTTCAAGCTGGTGTATTTTGATATTTTTTTATAAGAATCATAAATTAATGTTTTGGAAAATCAACTTGTCTACACCACCTACCAAAAACCACTTATTATATTTAGGTGGAAAAGTTTATGACTTTAGAAATTATTTGTTTGCATTGGTAAAAAGTTTTTGGTAAAAGAAAATTGTTTTTAAATCATTATAATAAATGATCAAATCAAATAAATTTTTATTTGCATTGAAACGTTTTAAATAAAAGGTTTATTTGTACGTTTTTACATATATAATTTTATTACAAAAATGCGTTTAAATTTTCATAACTCATTTGTTCTAAAAACAACAAATAACACTAAAATTCACCAATTTTTTTTTCAATAGACAAAACAAGATAAATAACAAAATAATGCAAAAAATATGATAAACATAATGGTGTTGAAACTATTTGTTAAATCACGCTGTTCGGCTAATCTATACGTTTAGTTCATCATCATGATCATCATCATGATCATCATCATTGTCTTCGACAGCCCAAACAGATTGATAGACTTTTTTTTAGCATTTTTTTTATAAAGTACTTACATTCTATTGTATTAAAACTTGTTGCCTTATTTAATACAAAATAAAATGTTGTTACTTGTTCTTTTTTCTGTTGACCTGTGGGCAGTTCCACTTTAAACAGTTTGCAAATATGTTTTTTGTATACTCATACATTATTAAGAAGAATAAACTTATTTTGCCGGCTTTTTGTTAGAAGCATCGAAGCTATCGTCCAAACACATGTGAAAGTTGTTGTTGTTTTGAAGAAAAATTTGTAAAGTGCAAATTTATGCAAAAAGATATAGTACTTTAACATTGTTTTTTGAGAACCAACAATTTAGGTGTTAAATTTATTGTGGCGGAAATGGTTATAAATATATTGTTTTAAAGTATTTTTCATAGAAGAAATTGCAACAATGTTGAAATTGTTGGGCTTAAACAGTTTTTCTATTGGTTTTAAAACCGTTTCAAATTGGTTTTGAGGTGTTTAGAAGAAGTCAAAAGAATATATATTTAAAAAAACATGTTTGATTGTAGTTGAAAGAAAATAATTTGAGATTTTGAAATTTTGATATAAAATTGAAATTTTTTTATTTAAAAAAACAAAAGACTTAAGACAGAAACAGCAAAAGTTTAAGACACTAATGTATAAATGTATGTAAGTCAGTTCGTTAGTCACTTAGTTACTTAGTAATTTAGTTAGTTAGTTAGTTAGTTAGTTAGTTAGTTAGTTAGTTAGTTAGTTAGTTAGTTAGTTAGTTAGTTAGTTAGTTAGTTAGTTAGTTAGTTAGGTAGTTAGTTAGTTAGATAGTTAGTTAGTTATTTAGTTAGTTAGTTAGTTAGTTAGTTAGTTAGTTAGTTAGTTAGTTAGTTAGTTAGTTAGTTAGCTAGTTAGTTAGTTAGTTAGTTAGTTAGTTAGTTAGTTAGTTAGTTAGTTAGTTAGTTAGTTAGTTAGTTAGTTAGTTAGTTAGTTAGTTAGTTAGCTAGTTAGTTAGTTAGTTAGTTAGCTAGTTAGTTAGGCTTCAAGCTGATTTTACCGTAACACATGCTCAGGCCCTACTACAACGAAGGATAAAGGACACCTAACGGTTTTTTTTTTGTGTAGCACAATACTAATTTGTGTAGCACAATACAATTTTAATATTGCACTTGTATATTTTAGTACTTTAACCAACATTCTCATCCTAAGTCACTACTAAAATCTTTATATGACCTCACCCAAGGACTTAAATCCATTTAAATTGTAATTCATTACATAATCAATAAAAATGTAAAGTGTAATTCAGCAATAGCAAAGGAGTAATGATTACAAAGTAATTTATAAATAAACAATAAACAAGTAATTGATAAATAAACAATTACAATTAATTTTTTAAATCACTGTGTAGTGTATTTGTGTTTATTTCTTAAATCTTTTGTTTTAGTGTTTATTAAAAATATTCAAAAGTTTATTAAGAATGACAAAGTTAAGATATAGAATACCTAAACAACTAAATAAATATCAAAATTTCATAAAACCATAAATATTTAAAAAAATGAGAGCAAACGAAACCTCAAAAAAAGTAGCCTGATCACTTACCCAAACGAAGTACAATATTATGCTTACCTCTATATATATATATTTAATACAACATTTCTCCATCAATTCATTACTTTCTTTAACATTTAAAAAATTAGAAATAATTTCTTTCTACATTCCACAAAAAAAAAATAAACAAATGGTAAAGTATACTTTTTCCGAGTTTAATGTTAAGATAATATTGTTTCAATCAATATAATTATTTGACGCATAACTAAACAATTTCTTGAAAAATGAGATTTTAATAAAAAAAAAAACACACACATATACACAATAAATTTATTACAATAGAAAAAAAATCCAGATTACTTTAAGTATAATCGCCTTCACCACCGACACCGCCACCAATTCCAGCACTTTATCATAGCGGGATACCAATTGGAAAGCTCTTCAAAATTATCAGACATATTGCTACTTTAAAACGCAATTGGATGCCGCCCGCCAGCTATTTAAGACATTTCAAATCAAATAGTTATTATAAAAACAACATGTATAGAAATAAAAGTTGAAAAAAATCTCCTTAAGCCGTTTGTTTGAATTCCTCAACATATTTTGAAAAGTTGTTGAAGACGACGTATGGCATACGCCGCATTTATTTATATGTTGCAGGTACAATGCCAACCCCATTACCTTTATAGACATGAACTATAAGTACTTTTTGTTTTATTATCATTTTTGAAATCCATGATGAATTTCTTATAATTTCTTTACATTTTTGTACAATTGTTTTTCTATTTAAACGTCACAAGTTGTTTTGTATTGTTGGGTTCTTTAAAATGATCGATTTGAATGTAGACAAGAAATAGTAGAAGAACAAAAAAACAAAAAATTCAAGTGAACTAGAAATATTATTGAAACTGGGCCAGTGAACCTGCATAATGAGAAAAAATTAAAAAACTTCTTATGAATAATTATTTGTATGTAAATACTGGCTGTTACAAAATGAAATAATACAACAATTTTTTTCAAGTATTTAAAGAGTGACATACTATTTTTATTGGTCATCATATATTTTTTCAAATGATTACACTAAACCGGGCCACTTAGATGTGTAAAGTTTTTAAGTGTTTTTTGATGACAAATATAATTTCTAATGCTATTGACAAAGTGTCACTGAAAAGCATTCTCTGCCTGCACTAACTGACTAACTAACTAACTAACTAACTAACTAACTAACTAACTAACTAACTAACTAACTAACTAACTAACTAACTAACTAACTAAATAACTAACTAACTAACTAACTAACTAACTAACAAACTAACAAACTAACAAACTAACAAACTAACAAACTAACAAACTAACAAACTAACAAACTAACAAACTAACAAACTAACAAATTAACAAACTAACAAACTAGCACTCTAACAAACTAAGAAACTCTCAAACTAAAAAAACTAACTAGCTAAAAAACTAACAAACCAACTAACTAAATAACAAACTACCTAACTAAAAAACTAACTAAAAAACTAACAAACCAACTAACTAATAGCTCATCTGTTTGTTCATTACCAAGTTAGTCTATTGACAGATCCCTTTTACACTATCTTACTATTAGGGAAGTGGTAGTATACGAATTTAGTGAGAGAAGTGCCGCTCGACTATCGACGATGGTTCCTCTGCAGCTGCGAATATTGAGGTCAAGTAGTTTCCTTACATTATCCCAAATATTTTAGCCTGAATGACACTACTATTGTTTGGAAGACAGAGAGGTATGCTTATCACATCTTTTTCACAGAAGACATCAGAACCATCATTTTAGAATTATATTCGCTCGGCAGGTTGCCTTTACACCATTTGCTCCTGAAAACTCCAAAAAGTCTGTGTAAAGTAATGAGTTAAAATGCTAAAAAAACCTCTTTTCACTACTTCTTATTTAGAATTTTAACTCATTAGTGATGTCATTTGGAGGCATTCTACGCTCACTTACAAATAGGGAGTTGAAGAAGTATATTTTGTTTGCAAAGAAGTTGTTTTTGTTTTGCATCACTGCTTAGCTATTTTGTAACGCGACAAATAAAGGTTTTCATATACAAAATTAATGTTATTTTCTTCTTAACACGCAATTAAATGAAATGTGCCAACAAAATCACAAAGCTAAAAATAAAGTACTTCTATTACAGATTAAAAGAAAGTCATTACTCGAGTACTTCAAAGTAATGCAGACGGCAAGTAAATACTCATTAAAAAGTAAGGAGTTATGGAAGTACAAGCCATTAACAGATTTTTGCTGGATATAGTTACTGTACGTCTAACTACTCTAAGTCAGTCAATTTTGTGTACCTAACATTTAAAGGTTTTCATATTCAAAATTAATGTTATTTTCTTCTTAACACACAATTAAATGAAATGTGCCAACAAAATCACAAAGCTAAAAATAAAGTACTTCTATTTCAGATTAAAAGAAAGTCATTACTCGAGTACTTCAAAGTAATGCAGACGGCAAGTAAATACTCATTAAAAAGTAAGGAGTTATGGAAGTACAAGCCATTAACAGATTTTTGCTGGATATAGTTACTGTACGTCTAACTACTCTAAGTCAGTCAATTTTGTGTACCTAACATTTGTGTTGATACTAAAGTACCTTCGTAATTTAGGTCTCTAACTATTATATTCTCTCAGATGTACCAATTGATGAGCATATAGAAAAATTCGACACATTTTCCTTTATAGGAAAATTTGAAATTTTGAAAAAATACATATGAAAACCTTGATTGAATTAAAATTAATTAAAAATTATTTAAATTTTGAAAAATATTTCAATTTTGTCGCTTTAATATACTTTTAACTTTACAACTCATTTTGCTTTAGTATCCAAATGTAAAATGCCTTAAAACATATTATCAGAAATTTTCAAAGTCATAAATATTAAGTGTTGTATATAAATAAATTTATATGCATTTTATTATATTTTAAATATTTAATTTATATGTATGTACAAAAAAATATACTTTTACAATATTATTCTCACACTTTTTCTTTTAAAAACACTCCTTAAATTTTTATGTTCTTTTCAATTCACACGCATAATTTGAATAAAAAAGATCTCACAAAGAAAAAATCTCAGTTTTTTTGTTAAAAAAACACATAAAAAAATAAGAAACTCCCTCACGCTCTAAATACATTTTTTTCCACAATCAATGAAAAATAAAGGACCAGTATCTCAAATTTCAATCAACCTGTTTCCCAGTCTATTTTTTTAACATTCAACACTTAGAGTAAATATTCTCACAGTCTCTCATGTGTGTGTATGTGTGTTTTGTTTTTTACTTTAATCCTGTTTCTATTTATAACAAACATGTATTGAAATACATTAACGAATTGAGAAATGAGTTTAGAATTTATGATGACAAGATCACATCAAATAAATAAATAGGAAAATAAGCACCCATTATCACCACCACAAATATTCCCACATGATGAACACATGTGTTTTTTATTAAAATCACAATCGGAAGTAAGAAGAAAAGAAAACGGTTGTTTTTTATAGGATCTATTTAAATATTCAACAGGATATGTTAAAGATCTAAGAGATAAATAAGAAACTGGAAGTAGAGCTCTAAGATTATATAATAAAACCTTTTAGTTTTTTTTTTTCATTTTCTTAAACAATGACCGTTTTGTAAATAATTTTATCGATTTTCCTTTTTTGGTGAGAAAATTTAAATTATGTTAATTTAAAAATAGAAACATGTTATACCTTAGAAGATATTAATTTTTTTGGCTTTAACTATTTTCGTAATATCGTTTTTGTTTGTGTCAGTTCTTTTATCATCATTATAATAATCTAATTTGTTATTCATTTAAACGAAAAAAATCCATTTAGTTGAAAATATATAAAATCTACTTGAGTTTTGTTTTGTCTGTAAAATATATACTTACTAGATCACTATTGTCGGTCCAAATGAAACTATATCGAAAATGTTATAATAAACAAAAGGTAAACGAGAATCTATGTATGTATATACAATCATATGTATTTCTTTATTTGAAGTTTATATACAGCTAAACGGATGCTCTGACTTTTGAAATGTTCATAATTCGGACCAATATCTAGTGATTTGGCCCGCCCATTAATAGCCTCCTAAGGACCCTAACCGAGAAAGGACTTACCCCTGTCTGCTATGTCGTAATACTTTTAAAGGGAAAGGATCCAAATTACTTGTGTAGAAGAGCTGAGGAGTTAAGTACTTAGGTGTAATCCTCGAACGAAAATGAAAATGGAGACACCACATAGAGGAAAGGATCAACAAAGCACATCGGTGCTGGGCGATATGCAGGAGAACTTTAGGCATGAAATGGGGTCTTTAGACTGATTTTAGCCTATGCTTCAATAATTTGGTGGAATGCTTTAGGCAAAAAGTGCAATATCAAACTACTACAGGGAGTTCAGCTTACATGCTGCTGGGGTATAAGTGGTGCCATTGTAATTTTTCAGCCAAGGCTCTGGAAACGTTGCTAGATATTCCACACATTGAAACATATTTAAGATATGAGGTAGTGCTTATAGCCGAACCGCTCTTTATTTTAGAAGAACTGGCCAAACGCGGTTATAGGACACGTCATCAATGTATACTGGACACATAGGAAGGTTATACACAATCATCGGATGTGCCTGACCGAATACCAGACACAGAATATGTCGGAAACTTTGAAACGCTGATCCCAGATAGAATGTCAAGCGGAACATTAGAACAAATACCAGTAGGAAGCAGAAATATTCCACCGCTTACCAAATCATAACAGAGGCTTCCAGGCAGAAGTACGAACAATAACGGAATGCGTAAATTGGATTAGAATAAATATGGAGCCCACATCGCTAAATATATTTACCGACAGCCAAAAGGCAATTAGGGCTATATCAGGAGATAGACTTAAATCTAAGACCGTATTGGATTGTAAGAAAGCTTTGACTGAATACTCTCCCAGAGATAAGGTTCATATCATATGGGTACCAGCCCACTCGGGAGTAGTCGATAACGAAAGAGCGAATGTAACAGCGTTAAAGGGAAGGGGAGCTCGAGGCAGTTAACCTGACAAACGCAAAACCATTCGACGCAACAAAAGCTGAACTTAAAATATGGATGAGAGAATCCCTGAAGAGAGCAATACGAAAAATCTGAGTGGACACACAGTGGATTCAGCCGTATGGACAGTGAAACTATGGAGCACTTTCTTTGCCACTGTCAGGCATTCGTCGAAGTTAGATCCAAGTTTCTTGGAAGTGATGTTATTCCGGAAATAACATTCCTGACTAACACTGATTGGAAGATTCTTCCCTTTTTCTTGTTTTCCTCATGATAAGGAGTGCGGTTTTGATGTAGTATACAACCTAATCAGTTAGTTACTTACTTACTTACTTACTTACTTACTTACTTACTTACTTACTTACTTACTTACTTACTTACTTACTTACTTACTTACTTACTTACTTACTTACTTACTTACTTACTTACTTACTTACTTACTTACTTACTTACTTACTTACTTACTTACTTACTTACTTACTTACTTACTTACTTACTTACTTACTTACTTACTTACTTACTTACTTACTTACTTACTTACTTACTTACTTACTTACTTACTTACTTACTTACTTACTTACTTACTTACTTACTTAGTTAGTTAGTTAGATAGTTAGATAGTTAGATAGTTAGATAGTTAGACAGTTAGTTAGTTAGTTAGTTAGTTAGTTAGTTAGTTAGTTAGTTAGTTAGTTAGTTAGTTAGTTAGTTAGTTAGTTAGTTAGTTAGTTAGTTAGTTAGTTAGTTAGTTAGTTAGTTAGTTAGTTAGTTAGTTAGTTAGTTAGTTAGTTAGTTAGTTAGTTAGTTAGTTAGTTAGTTAGTTAGTTAGTTAGTTAGATAGTTAGATAGTTAGTTAGTTAGTTAATTAATTAGTTAGTTAGTTAGTTAGTTAGTTAGTTAGTTAGTTAGTTAGTTAGTTAGTTAGTTAGTTAGTTAGTTAGTTAGTTAGTTAGTTAGTTAGTTAGTTAGTTATCATATGGCACATTTAACTACTATAGGGTACTGATAACTTTTGTGACATTTTTACCATTTGGTGACATTTATGGATCATAACAATTTCAATAAATGATAAACTTATGAATAAAGTGATTCCATTGTACTCTTTTTATACTATAAACAAAAACAAATATTCACAATTGAAATCTTTTGGTGAGTTTGGGTGATGTTTGATGTAGTCTTAATGCCCTTGGGTATCAATTTACTAAAACAATTTGATTTTATTATTTTTTGTTTTAGGTCTTTTTCATTTGTATTGTATTATTGTTATAAATATAGTTTTTGTATTTTTGGCATATTTTGTTATTGTATTTTTATTTATTTATGCATAATTGTTTTCGTTTTTCTGCGAGTAGTTTGTAAAGTGTATGTCTGGGGAAGAAGAAGTTTGTTAGTATGTTAAGTGGTCATTTGAAAATGACATTTGTATGTTTATGTTATTTTTGGGTTATTTGGTTAGATGTTCGAATACACTACGAAAAACTTTACTAATAATATTATAGTATTTTTCGAGGATTGCTTTAGAGTATTTATCATTTTATATTAAACAGTTTTTTCTAAGTGCAGAATTTTTGGCATATGATATTGAAAATGGAATCAATTAGTGATAATATTAAATTAATTGGTTTTCTATTTGGTAACATGATCAGGACAATATTTTTATAATTATAATAAAATTATTATGGTCACAACATTTTATGTTTTGATGTACTTTTGTGACACATATTTCATTATTTGTAAACAAATTCAAAGTGCTTTGTATAAAATTTAGATAAAGAATTTTTGTTTTTTTTTTAATAAAATTACAATTTACTTATTTCAAGTATTTTTTAATAATTTTATATTATTTTTGATTTCTAATTTTCAAAACTTTTCTTCTTTTTAAAATTTTTACAAAATAAAATATATTTTCAAATTAACAGATGAGAGCATTTTATTTCTTCCTACTGCCAGCACTGCAATGAAACAAAAATAAAAACAAAAACAGTATGCAGAGAAAACTCCTTCAGTGATTATCACTATTTATAAATCTTAACACTGTTTGGAGCGTTTCACACAAAACGTGCAAATAATAACACCATCTCCTACTAATGATCTACGCCATGTTAATACCGCAAAAACAACCAACTACACTAAAACAAAATAAAAACGCGTAAATACTTACGTTAACCAAGAGCTAAATAGTACAACAACATCTACTACCATTTCGTTTTTATGTTAAAGCCATTTTAGAGGTTCAGGCACATTAGAGACATCATCGTCGTCATCATCATCAAGCTGCCGCAAAAAAACTTACAAACGGCACTTAAACATTAGTTAATGCTTTGTGACTGTTGGTGGAGAGCTTCCATTGCGTTTTGTTTTTTTGAGCTCAACGAGTGTAACTACTTACACTACTGTTAAAAGCCATAATGTACGTTAACACTAATTGGCGGACAACAAAACACAGCAATAAGGCCTAAACATCTTCGCATTTTCAGTTAATAAAAAAAGTTTCTATAATCGCACACTAAAGAAAATGTTTGTTTGTTGTTTCTCTATTTTTCGGTGATTACTATCGTTGTCATTGGGGGGAAAATAAAGAAGGTGGTTGGTTGTTGTATCTCTTTTTTTGTAAGAATAGCATGAGTATGGGGTTTTTATACAAATTAACAAAATTGTCGTCGGTGGAAGGAAATAAATGTTTTTTTTTGTTTCTTTGTTTAAATGCGTGTGGACACATCACTGTGTTAGAGCTACATGTGTAGCCTAGTTGACAAAAGAAAATGAAAAATATTAATGCATTGTTTAGGCAAATAAAAACAAAATATTTAAATGAATGCAAAAAACTGGCAAATACACTGAGGAAAATTTAATAACAAGTTGTGCAATTACAACCAGAACTGAACTAGAACTGAACTAGAAGTGAACTAGAACTGAACTAGAACTGAACTAGAACTGAACTAGAACTGAACTAGAACTGAACTAGAACTGAACTAGAAC
>NC_060950.1:18950519-18953087 GCF_022045245.1 Lucilia cuprina
TAGTTAGTTAGTTAGTTGGTTAGTTAGTTAGTTAGTTAGTTAGTTAGTTAGTTAGTTAGTTAGTTAGTTAGTTAGTTAGTTAGTTTGTTAGTTTGTTAGTTAGTTAGTAAGTTAGTTAGTTAGTTAGTTAGTTATTTAGTTAGTTCGTTAGTTAGTTATTTAGTTATTTAGTTATTTAGTTAGTTAGTTAGTTAGTTAGTTAGTTAGTTAGTTAGTTAGTTAGTTAGTTATTTAGTTAGTTAGTTAGTTAGTTAGTTAGTTAGTTAGTTAGTTAGTTAGTTAGTTAGTTAGTTAGTTAGTTAGATAGATAATTACTTAGTTTGTCGGACCTCTTGTGACCTGACTTACCTGTGTCTCTGCTGTTCTATGAGATTAGAACCACTAACATGTCGTGGTTTCCACTATAAAATTCTTGAGATCTGTCATACATACCTCATTGTCCAATCTCTATATCATTCTCCCTGGCGGAATCATATGTAGCAGTCACCGTTTGTGTTCAAGTTGGACTTTAAAATTTTAGTCAAAAAATAAATGTCCAAATGTGCATAATTGAAAGGTTGTTTTACATTATTTAGTACCCGATTTGCAGCTCAAACCAAGTTTTTGTCGATTTTAGAAATTATAACTGAAGTTATTATTTTTAATAAAATTAATATAATAAAAACAATATAATGCATAAGTTTTTGTATGAGGAATAAAAGAAAGTATTTAATTTTATTTAAAATTTACCATTCTTTAAATGTTAGTAAAATATTTTCTTTTGTTCCTAAAATGGAAATATATTTGACCTTTATTATAATGAAAAATTTAAAAAAGCCTTTCTCAGACTTTTAGCATGTCAACATAAAAAAGGAGTAAGTGTAAAACTTTTGACAGAAACCGTGACATGTCATTAAAGGAGTAAGTTCAACAAATATTTTTTTTATGTTTTGTAAAATTTTATAAACTGTTTTAAAGTTAATTCCTGCAACAATTGTTCTCTACATCTTGATATCAAATGTAAAAGGCTACCTTTTAAAACGTCTTCTACAACAGCTACTAACAGACCATTAAACGCATTTTAATCTGCTGCCTGTTAAAAACCCTTCATTTACTGTTTATAGGTATTTTATTGTAATTTAATATCATCACATTTTTTTCAAAAAGTATGTATTTTTTTTTCTACTAAAAAGAAAGTTTTATTTCTCTCTTTTTCTTTCCTGTAGTTGTATATTTATTAAAAAAAAATACAATTACAAATAACAACTGCCAAACAACAAGTAACATTTAATATCTAAACACCATCATCACGCGCACTAATTTAAAAATAAAATATTTTTTTAATATTTCTTTTTTAAATTGTACTTATTTCTTTTATTTCATCTTTGTAGCACCATTATTATTTCAATTTTTTATTAAAACCATATTCAAAACAATGATTAAAAAAAGAGAGAAATGGAATAAAATAAAACATTTTCAACCAATACAATATTTCATAGCTACTTAGGTTTTATAAATTTATTTGTTTAACTACTGTTAATAGTACGAAGTGCAATGATTTTCTCCAATGATGAAGAAAGGAACAGTGGTTTTGAAAGATCAAGTTTGTTATTAATTAAGCATAGGAAAGGATGACCAGCATATATATAAGTATCTGAGTACTTAACTATCTCTTTCTAACCTAAAAACTTATGACTTTTTAACATTTGCAAAAATTTTGCTAATTACTCTCGGAACATCTCCTATTCAACCCACTGTTCTTGTATTTATTAAAGGGAACTTTTATTTCTCCTTCCTTTTTTCCTTCTTCACATTTTGTGTTTTTTTGGGGTTTTTTTTTTCTTAATACAACATGTATTTTCAAATCATACAGTACAAGTTTCGTGTGGTTTCACTACCTCAACTTACATGTGGTTAGATCGTATTGAATAGAAAAAAGAGAAAAAACTTTTTAGAAAAAGTTTATTGTCTAAATACAAAAATGCGTTTATGAGTTCATCTTGGTTTAAACGCATCTCTGCATCTCTTGTTGCACAGCACTAAACCAAGCATACATCTGTTGTTGGCAAAAAATAAAAAAAATGTTGTCGTTATGGATTTTTTTCATATTTGTAAATATTTTCTCAATGTTAAATGATGCTTTTATTATTGAACTTGGCATAACGTGTTGCTGTTATAACGGTAAATGAACACATATATGATTTTTATTGTGATCTAGTATTTTTTGTTTGATTTTGCAAAAGTGTAGGTAAAATGTTGTTGGTGTATAAACGGGTTACACGGCAAAAATGCTTTATAAGTGGATTCAATTTAAATATGTTTACAAGAATACATAAAATATATAGACTAGCCTATATTGTTATCTATAGTCAGTATCAAGTTATTCTTTAGTCTAGCTTATAGTCTATTCTATAGTCTAGTTTAGTTCTTGTCTGGATTTAGTTTAGTTTAAGTTCAGTTCTAGTTCAGTTCTAGTTCAGATCTAGTACAGATCTAGTTCAGTTCTAGTTCAGTTCTAGTTCAGTTCTAGTTCAGTTCTAGTTCAGTTCTAGTTCAGTTCTAGTTCAGTTCTAGTTCAGTTCTAGTTCA
>NC_060950.1:18953187-19001472 GCF_022045245.1 Lucilia cuprina
TATCTATCTATCTATCTATCCATCTATCTATCTATCTATCTATCTATCTATCTATCTATCTATCTATCTATCTATCTATCTATCTATCTATCTATCTATCTATCTAACAAACTAACTGACTAAGTTACTACCTAAATTGCTAAATGCCCACAGCAGTTCAGAAAAGAGTGAATACATCAGAAAATAACAATAATTTTCCCTAACGTCTTGTCACCCGATTGGCTCTGATTTTTTTTTTTGATCATGAATGTATTATTTGCAAATAAGAATGAATACAGTCGTCACTTTAGCGTCGCCGCTATGAGCGTGTATGCTGAAAGTTGTAATACAAGTAATCCAGGGAGAGTAGACCTTTTTGAACCTCTTTTTAGACAGCCTGCTTGAAATTTATATAGAACCAACACATTTAAAATAGCTAGTCAAGTTGTCTTAGATCAAATAACTAGTTTCGGACTGGCCTCTTGTTGGGAACGTTTCGTATCAATATTTACACACTCAAATAAACTTGATACTAGAACCAAAGAAGCAAAAAAAAATTATTTGTATTAATAGTGTATAAAACGATTTGGATTTCATTTTGATATTTTGGAATATATAGTGATAATCGTAAAATAAATAAAAAACACGACTTATAGTAAAGAAAAAGAAAAAAATTTATACGCTTGTCAATTTTTAAAATCACTAAAAAAAGTTACGCTGCATTCATTATAAGTGTTTCAAGTGAAAAGACACTTTGAAAGTTATTACGAGGTAGGAGAGGTAAGTTATTTTATATTTACTTTCTTTACGTAGAAGTAAGTAATTTTCCTTGGAAGATTTTAAATATTGGACATAGAAAAATGATTTCTAACAAATTAAAGTTTTTGTTAGGACTTCAGTGATGTATATCAAGTATAATCTAATGATGCAGGCATAATTCACTAACTCGAGCTGAAGACTGATTACTAACAAGACTTTCTAGATATTTAAATGTCCTTTAAATCTAATTAAATATATTTAGACTGTTTTTAAAACTAAGTTTTTAATGATTTTTAGTACTGACCCCATATTACCAAATTTTATGTAGTACTTGCATTACAGTTTATTGTCAACATTTTAAACAAAAAAGAAACAAAAACAAACTTGTGTAGATGGTTTATTAATGTGTGTGAGTAAAGTTTAATTTTTACCTTTATTGTAGGTTTTCTACTTAAAACCTTAAGAAAAGTTCGCTTTGTATTCTCCCCTTTTTTTGTTAATTTTTTAACGAGGCGAATCAAAATCCAAAATAAAAACTTTCCAAGACCCGAAACAAATCAAAGGACAACAACTGCTATGATGACGACGCGAGAGCGCGCAAAAAAATGGAGATCATTTGATGATAACGTGCGCATTTGTTTGTCACGATATTGTTTGTATTAAAAACGCTTTTTTTTTTTGTTTTGACTATTTGGTTGCTTTTGTAGTTTTTAAACGAATCAACAACAACAAACATAAGCAATAACAACAACTATTAAAAATAATATCAACAATAAAAACATCAGTAAGCAGAGCAAAGTTTCAATTCACGTGGTAAATCGCACCTTCCTTAAGCAGTAACTTAACAAAAAAACACAACAACATCAATAACAGTAATATGAAAATCTAATAACAAACAATTGATACTGAGATACTGAGCGAATCGAGTAGTTTTTCTAAAGCTGCTGCCTTAACTAATAAACCTTAACAAAAGAAGCCCTAAAACCTATAGAAATCGCATTTATGTTGTTACAAATTTTCTATTGAATAAAGTTCAAAGCGTGGATTAGCCATACATACATACATGCATAAAAATTTGATAACGGAGCATGGTAGATATCTAGGAAGAACAACCTTTCGATATTCATTCAATATAGTTATATTTTATACTAGCAATATCTTTCAAACTATAAAGAAAATATAACATTTATTTTAATTTTTTGAAAACTTGACGTAATTACCTTTCCAGTGATATATAATATGTAGTATTTAACTTCCAATATTACTGAGAAATAAAGCTAGTAAATTACTCCTTTTTGAAAGTTATCTCCACTAAGTATTAGTTGCATAAAAAAGCATTCGATGCTTACTATGCGCTTTTCATAATTTCTTGTACCAACTAATGAGTAGCTATATAAACAATGCGAACCTTGTTGTTGTTGTTTATGGATAGATTGTATGTATTCGCTTTTTTTTGCATGTGAGAATGTGTTGACAGAGCTTAAGTAAACTTTTGTGAACGAGAAATACGCAAATGTTAAACTATAGATGAAAATGGTGTTTCTTCGTCGCGAGAATAAATAAGATTGAAATCTTTTTAAAAAATTGAAATTTTTATAAAAAATTGAAATTTTTATAAAAAATTGAAATTTTTATAAAAAATTGAAATTTTTATAAAAAATTGAAATTTTTATAAAAAATTGAAATTTTTATAAAAAATTGAAATTTTTATAAAAAAAAATTAAATTTTTATAAAAAATTAAAATTTTTATAAGAAATTAAAATTTTTATAAAAAATTATAATTTTTATAAAAAAATTGAAATTTTTATAACAAATTAAAATTTTTATAAAAAATTAAAATTTTTATAAAAAATTAAAATTTTTATAAAAAATTAAAATTTTTATAAAAAATTAAAATTTTTATAAAAAAATAAAAATTTAATAAAAAATTAAAAATTTTACCAAAAACTGACATTTTTAACAAAAAGTATAGATTTCAAAACAATACATTTTTACAAAAAATTTGATTAAAATTGTAACTAAAAATTTACAGGGTTATTCATAAACAAAATTTAACTTTATAAACGATTTATTAATCAAATTTAGTTTAAAACCCTTTTATAAAATAAAATTTTGTTTATAAATAAGGCCTTTAGGGTCTTATTGAAACTTTTATCAGAGGTTTATAAATCAATTTTTCATAAAAATTGTTTCGTTAGAAACGTTAATGAATAAGGCTGATCACTTTTTTAATTTAAAAATTTAAATTCTTCTTTGTTGGACGTAGTTGATTTAATATTCCTGGGGTGTGTAATATCTGGAATATATTTCGATCTATTTTTGATGAAAGACTGACAGAGAAGATGAAAATGTGTCATTGACCTCTGTACATACTCTACAACACCAGTAAGACCTGGGAAACTTTTGTTGATAAACTTTTATTTTGTGTGTGAGAGAAAGTGATGGGTGATATTTCTTTCTCTATCTCTCACATACAAAAAACAAAAGTTTCCCAAAAAAACAGGTGTAACCTGTTAGTCTATTAAGACTTCTCTTGCAGTTTTTGTTTGAATCAGCTCATAGAAATGTAACGGTCCTATCATAAATTATAATATTCCAAGACGCCATTTTTGACTTAACTCTTTTTGCTTCGCACGGTTTTGAAATCATCAGCATAATTTCCCTCCATAGCAAGCACGTCCATTCTTGTGAGGACATTTATTTCCAAGTGGCCCGTATGATAAGGATTTTGCAACTGAAGGAGTATACTATCATGATTATTTAACAGTCCAATATAGTCCTAAACTTAATGTTATCTGTTGTATTTACCTAATTGTAGTCTGGCTATCGCAGAGTATCCTGGACCCTCATCTGGAAACTAGTGTTATTATTATGAAAATGGTTGTTTGTTTCATTTGTTGAATTATTAATGTACATCTCCAGACTCGTGTTGTATCAAAATTAAGAGCCACCTATGTAACAACAGGTCTTCGCTAAGATTTGCTCTTGTGTTCAGCTTAACTCACAGTAAACGACAAAGCATGTCTGTCTACATATACACAGAATTACAGAATTAACATAATTACATTTATCGCCACTTCAAAAGTAGCACTAAGTGATTTTTTTTACCTTATGTGGTAGCGATGTTTATTTAATTCCAAAGAATTGAAAGGATTCCATTTTTTTAACTGAAGGGATATATGAAAGTGTGCTATTTTTTATTTAAGTCAATCAAATTAGTTATATTGTATAAAACTTGGTTCACACTAGGAAACTTTTTTTGGGAAACTTTTGATTTTTGTGTGTGAGAGAAAGAAAAATAAATATCAACCATCTCTTTCTCTCACACACAAAATCAAAAGTTTCCCAGTGTGAACCAGGTCTAATACTACAATTTCACTTCCTAATAACTTTCAAAATGGAACATAAAAAATAATTCATGAAAATGACTTTGGATGTAGTGAATTTGGGATCAAATAAAAAGAACATCCATCCTATGACAAGAATTTGTTAAAATCATCACTTCTTCAGGTCTTTTTCAGTACTTCCATGATGTAAATTATACTTCTTTTTCGTCATGTATAAGTGGATCACTTGCGCAACTTCACATAAAGATAGGAGCTGTGAGTACCACCTCGTATCTTATTTGTATTTTGATCGGAGAAATGTTTAGCAAAGTTTCTAAAGCTGTCATAGTGATCATGTGCTATCACAAAACATACTGCATATGCTCAACTCCCTGTAGTGGTATTATTTTACACATATTTGGTGGATTCACACGGTCGTCATAAAGTCATATAACATAACATAACAACACGAAAAAATATGACTGCTGTGAGCAACCCTAACCCTCATAAGTTAGTGTGCTATTTTAAACTTGAGTCAGCTACAAATATTACAAATATTTTTAGTAGAAATGGCAAAAGCAGGTCAAAAACTGATATAAAAGTTTGTTTGTGCATAAAAGGCTTATTGGACATTGTAACGGTGGATTATACAATCCATTTTTATAAAAATGTAAAATACTTTCTTTCGAAATTGTTATAAACGTAAACAGCTGTTAATTTTATAAATATTAATAGCTTTTATAAATATTTTGATAATATATAATTAATTTTGAAATTATAGAACTTTGCAGAAATTTGTGTCTTGTTTACGTACATATTGTATATGTTCAATTCCGGCAACTTCTAAATAATATCACTGGCTCGACAAAGAGTTTTTACCTTTCGACTTTCATCATGGAAGGTGTTTAAGACATTTAAGACATTTTTCTTTGAAGCACAACAAAAAATTGTTTAAACTATCATAAAATTTTAGTATTTTATGACAATACGACTTGATAGCACACCGTGTGAATACCCCAATTGTCTAAACCAGTACATCAGTCTATAAAAGCCTATACTTGGTCTAACTAAAAATTGGTTTGATAAAAAGTATTTTTTTTTTCAAATATCTACAAAATGGGAAAATAAATAGTTTAGAACTGATGCAAAATACAAACTTTTCAAATTTTTCCATAATAAAATATAGTTTAAATAGAATTTGTTATTAGGACTTTCAAAACTAAAGATTATAGATAGTTTCAAGGGATTAACATTTTTGGTACATCGTACAAGAAAAGCTTCTCCTGCTCAGTGTAACATTAATTCATTAAACTAGTTTTATACAAAAAAAACCTATATAAAAATGCGTGCTTATTAATTTTAGTCTCTTTACAGGAAATAATGACCCTTTTTAGGTCTAAATGGTGCACAAATAAAAAAATCTATATGCCCTGCTAGGTAACATATTAAAAATCCCATAAATACTTTTATAAAGGGTTTTTAATACAACAACAAAAATACTAAAGCTTACTTAAGCTTAGCGTTTATTTCAATTTTTTTCTACGATCGTTTCGCCTTTTTGGTTTATTCCGTTTCACTAGCTGCTGATGATCTAATTTGGTAACAATTGTTTGTCGTGCATCTTTGTTTATTCATTCAATCGTTACGAAGAGGTAGAAAATATATATATATATATTTTTTTGGTTTTTGACGATCATGTGTGTGTGTGTTTTTAAAGGTATAAATATAAAGATATGTTGTGTATAGGTTTATAACTATTGAATATATTTAGTTTTTTTTTTCTTTTCTTTTTTTTCAATTTAATAGCTAATATGGTTGATTTGCGATCAATTGGTTTCGATAATGAGTTTAGCGCACCCATTTTAAGAAACTTGTTGTAATCTTTTTACTATTTTCTTATACACAGTATTTTCACCCAAAAGTTATTGAAATAAATATGCTATAAAGATCTTTTAGGGTTCTTCATTGTCTATGAAGGGAGGGTATGAATTTTATAGTGATCGATTTTTTAGAGTTACAGTTTATTTTTTTAAGTTTTTTGTTTTTTGTTTTTGCTGAATAAAAAAATCATCATTAACACTAATTATAATTAATGAAACATGCCATCTTTTTATCTAAATTAAAAAAAAGAGTTATTTTTTATATTTTTCGGTGCTATATTCGACAAAAATTTATAATTTTTTATAACGTAACTGCCTTAATATTAAAGGTTTTTAGAACAAAATTTGTACGAAAAACTAAAGCTGTTTTATAAACCTGCTGTTTTATAAACATTGTTATGAGTAAGGCCCTAAACCTCTATTATAGGCCAGTGTGGGTCTGTTTAACAAATATTGGCTCAGTCAGAAGGAAATTTTTGGCGGTATCTGTCGATGATAATAAATAAATGATCGTATTAGATTGCAAGAGATATACTTCCCTCAGGACATGTTGTCTTGATGATCATCCCTATCATGGTGTCTTTGCAATTCGCAGAAAAGTACTGCAATTAGTACCGCGGACTTGAAGTCAACCCGGAGTACCTATCTTATCTAGTACCGATTACAAACAATGCAGAGAGAAGAAAATGTTGTTTAAAAGACTGACAAGATGAAATCAATATTTCTGAAAGAAGCAATGCTGAGAAGTCAGGAATGTCGAGAGTTTTAACGTGAGCACCTGCCTTGACGCCCTTATCTCACGGTGGTCTTTTTCAACCACGCCCCTTTGTTCTTCAATGAAGAACGCAGGTGGTAATTTTTGTACATTGGTTCTGACCGGTCCATGCACAAGTACTTTGCTGGAGTACTCGAGTTATCTAATCTCTTGACCATTGGATGGCCTCTGTTGATTCGGCAACAGCACCTAGAGACGTAACCGGTAGACCGAAGTACGATCATCAATAAGCCGTGGACATTGTTCTTACTTACAGGGACACACTGTGTTAATTCTAATATAAATAGAGTAAACCCTGAACATATCTGAATAAGGAAGGAAAATTCAATGGTATCAAATGTATATGATACCTTTTATCCAATATCATTCAACCCAGCACACATCTCATTTATACGACACATTCATTAGGTAGACGGTGGGGTAACCCGTCTACCTTATACAATTAATACCAACTCATTTCCAACGCAACAGTCACTCAACTGCGGGGTATCTGTTGTTCTCGGCAACAGCACCGAACTTATCCCGAAATATTGACTGTTATCAAGCATCAGTCTTTTAACCGCCACATACTCTCCCCGCGAATTTGGGTTCAAACCGCAGCCACTACTTAGATCCCGAAGGAACCTCAATAAACTGACCAGCCAGGACATAGTCCTGCGGGCAACTGGCCACCCGTAGTACCAGATTATGCGGTGCTCTGGTCTGTCATCTGGCAATCTTTATAGCCCGGTATTGCAATAACACCAAGGCAGAGGTCTCGCCAAGGTAACATGCCCCCGGGGGGAATGCTGAGAAGACAGTTAATACCCCTCAGAAAACTGTCTATCTAAGCGTTGGGAATCGCTTGGTATTATATGAATTTCTCTTCCTTGTCAGGGTATTTACTATTTTAATACTAGACTTACCACAATAAGTTCTGCGAGTGTAAAAACTTGTCTTTGGTTTATTTGATTGATTTCTATTGCTGTGTTCCGATTGCGTTTCTTAGTAATGTCACGCAAATTTGCAGAGATCACCTCATCTGCTTGGTTGTAAGCTGAAGTAAATTTCTTGCATCTCAGAAGTTATGCTATGTAGCATCAATAATAGGAGATTGGATAACTCAAGTACTGCAGTAAAGTGCTTATGCATGGAACCACAGTGGAACCATGTATGTATAACGGGTGATGTTTAGTTTCTAATGGTACTTCACCAGTAACAGTTATAGAAGTATGCATCATTATAAAGTTTTTATGCTTTTCATCAATTGAAACATAACCTCACTTTAAGGTAAAAAGAAATCATGCTTTAATGCAAACAAAGCATATCTTGGTAATTGTCATGACTGGCTTTAAGAGATAACTGATAACGTTAACTTATGAGACCTAAAGACATCCAGTAGTCTGTGTATAATATGGGTACCAGACAACTTTACGACATTCGTCATTCAAAGGATTTATTTGATTGTTTTCAAGAATCTTGAAGAAGGCCAGTTGTCAGAATTGAACGTTGGATCCGACACCTGACATCGTACTAGGTGACTGCGATAAGAGCAGGACAAAATTTCTCCTTATTTAAACAGTTTCTTGGTCATTTGCAGGATTTCCAGATATTATATTCCACTAAACATGGACTATATACGTCTTTCCTTAACATTTTCTATGAAAATGAACGAATAATAGGATCGATAGCGTCATACCTATGTGCTTTTTTTCCAAAACCTGATATATATCCACCTCTAAATATTTAATTTCAAATCATAGCAACATTTCAACAAGTGAGAATATATAGTATGATCGACCATATGATACACTACACCAGTAATTATGTTAAAAATGTGGGTTCGGTTGTGTGGTTGCTAGGTTTATATGAACACAGACAGACGGAAAGACAGACAAACAGATGGACAGACGGTCATAGCTAAATCGAGTCAAGAAGAGATACTAAGCCTGTTTGTTATACTTAAAGGTGGGGTTTGGATCAATATTTTACATCAGCACAAATGCATAATATCCTTCTCACAACAGTGGTGCAGGGTGCGATTATAAAGTGGAAAATTTTGAAAAAAAAAACGTTACTTATTTTCTTATAAGAATTTTTTAATTTCTAACATGAATTTTAAATTCTAATTAGACTTTTATATTAGTTAGAAAAAATAATGATTATGATCATCGTCATAAGATCACAAAAAATGACGATCACATTGTCTTAACATATCCACACAACATTATGCATTTATTGAACTAAAAAACGATATAGGTATATAGTTTTTTTCAGAATAAATTTTTACACTTGTAAGACAACAGAGCATGCCTAACATTCAACAAAAAAAATGAACAAAATAACCAAATGATTTCAACACTTTGACCGTTCAATTAGTTAGCACTAAACTAGAAAAATGCTAATATAATGCAAAATAAATTAAATCAAATTCAAATCGCATACATACATACCTACATATGTATATTGAATTTAAGAAAAGCGCAAAAAAAAATATGAAGTGATCAACATTTAACACAATTAAGCTTTAAAAGACAGCACAAAAGAAAAAAAAAAGAACATTATTTAACATCTAAAGGAAATTGCATACGAAATTTATGGTGCACATGGTAATTTCATACGAAAACACTGATTTAAATACATGATGAATTCTAGTTGAAAAAAAAACTTCTAACATGCGTAGTAGTAGTTTTGGGAAAACCATGTTGCGATTAACGATTACACTGTAAAGAAATATCACATATAATATAAATAACTCATTTTGTTTACGAAGTTTTGAATAGATTTTTTTTTAGTTTATAATAAATTTGTATATTCTGTTTACTTTAGAATTTTTTTCGAAGTGCATTTACTGCCTATACAAATTTTTTTAACAACAAAGAACCAACAAAATTGTTTCTATTAACTTAACTTACAGTGCAATGAATTTATACATAAATACATAAGAAACCCGGCATAAACTGATCTATTCAGTTTATTTTATTGTCTTAATTTTGTATTAATTATATTGCTTTTGATTACAAATACCTTTAAGCATGACTGGATTTTTATATATTCAACATTCTTAAGATGCATAAAGCTAAAATTTATAATGGTTTAACAATATTGTCATTGTAAGCGATTGGATCAGTGGACTTCGAAAGGTTAGTGTGCTTATTAGCAGGATTTCAAAGACGTTGACGTAGTTGATTTTAGTTGAAACATAGATGTTGTTAAAATTTGTTGGGTTGAAAAGAAGATATATATTGCATTAGATTCGAAAAAATATAACTGCGATACAATCACATCATTAGAAAAGCCTCTGATAATTAAAAGTGTTTACAATTTCCAATGTTTCAGAGGAATGTAATACCTGAAATATTTATAATAAGTAAGTTGGCTCTTATTTCGTTGAAAGCACGACAATGATAAATAAAATATTCTAGCAATTTTACTGTTCTTTCAACACCCTTAACAGTGGTCTCAATGCGTTGCTACATTTTGTTTATTTGCGAAAAGAGGAGACCATTCATCATGCCTAAGAGGGTTAATGTGATATTAGGTTAGCCTGTGTATGAACACATAAGTATTTGTTTCTGTCACTGCAACTTCCACAACTTGCATGACCAGACTCCAGGTTTTACTGCTAACAATGTCATATATCCCGTATTGCTATATCAGGTTGATAGGAGGATGTATAGTACATCAAATCCAAAAAATACATCTGGGCCACATTCGGGTTTATTGTGCGATCCTTTTCGTGAAAAATATATTCACTAAGTATATTATTTTTCAACTGGTTCTGGAACTCAGTTTCTAAAAATTTTCCAATCAGTCAGTTAGTCAGAAATGTTATATCTAGAATAACATCAATTCCACGATACTTGGATCTGACATCGATGAAATGCACTGTCCTCTTCACATTGCTCTACATTCGTTTGAATACGCACGGCCAATTTTCTAAAGATCTGCTCGTGTGTCCACTCAGAATACGTACCAACATACTAACTTCAGACTTGCTCATTTTAAGGAGATTTCGCGTCTTATTATTATCAGGGTCACTGTATAAGATCTTTGTGATTCTACCCATCGGAGAGAACCCTCTAGTCGACCTATACCTTTATATAGAAAGTTAGAGCCCCTAACAATTAATTAATCAAAAGTATTATTTGGTCTCCACTAGTTTAATCAAACATAACCTCAAACAAGTTAAGTTAAACGAAAGCACGCAATTAATGCAAACAACGCATAACTTGGAAACAGTTATACTGAGTAATACACCCAATTGGTGCGAGTTAGACGCAATTATGTCGAAAGCTTGGCAACAAACACAAGCCTGATTGTCTTTAAGAAATAATGGCGATGACGCGAGAGTTTTTCCCCAATCCAGACCTGAATTACGACTTCAATACAGACTTTACTTCTATCTCCTGATGTCGCCCTAATTGCTTAATTAATACATTTCCTTATTGATCGGACTTCGGCCTGGAAGCTTGTGTTATGATTGGGTAAACGGTGGTATATGTATGTTTCTGGGACTTTAATATAGAACCGCTGGCTCAGTTTATCCCCTAACTTAGAACCATCCGTGTAACAACGGATTCCTGTTGGTATTTGCTCTAGTTTTCTGCTTGAACAAGACATTCTATCTGGGATCAGTGTTTCAAAGTTTCCCACATATTCTGTGTCTGGTGTGCGATCAGGCACGTCCGATGACTGTGTGACAGTATACCCAAGCAGCCTGTTCGCAGAACTCCTTCTAGTAGTTTGATATTACAATTTTTGTTCAAAGCATTCTACCAGATTATTGAAGCATAGGCAAGAATGGGTCTAGTTACACTTTTATAAAGTGTAATTAAACGAAGTTTAAATCGTATTGGATCAACTCGAGCTGCTGCGTCAGAATATGGAAGTAAATAACGTAATCTGACTGAGACGCACTATGTTATAACTATTGTACTATTGAGACTAATTTTAAATTTTAACGATGATTATGTTTTCGCAAAAATTTTCGCCAACTTAGTGCATCGTGCTATATCTTCAGATTTCGCTACAACTGTAGCAAAGGTTACATATATTTAGTCATATACTGATCAGAACGACCTACGTTAATTCTGATTAACATATTCCATTATAGTAACAATACACCCCACGTTGCAAAGGTGCTTCAGTGAATCAATAGAGTTGGATACCTTACTGTCACCGATTAGTATCTTCGCCTCTTTTGTACGCGCTCGAGTAGCTCCAAAATAGGGTACGAAACTCTAGCCTAAGCACGAGAGTTGTATTCCATTTTCAGTCGAATATACGTAAGTGGTGTGAATAGTGAGAAGATCAGATGGAGTGTAGTATGTCTTACATCGTTTCAAAAAACCGAAATACTTGAATGCATCTCTCGTTACTTGAAAAATATGTTAAGCCCATCGAACATTGCACTCCATTTTTATTTCCTAAAAATTTAAAATTTTAATTTAAAAACAAAATATTTTTACTGAAAATTTCCAAAAAAAAACCTTTATGAAGCCCATAAATAAAAAGATTTGTGTAAAATTTTCTTTTTTTTTATAAAATATGATTTTTTGTATTTTTGTTTTAATTAAATTTTCTTTTAAATAAATTATTTCTTATAAAACTAAAAAACATTTTATTTAACACTAAGAAAATATTTTGTATATAAAAATAACACTAAAATTATATTTATAGAGAAGAAGTTTTAATTTTTTATAAAAAAAATATATTTATATTTTGTCTTAAATTTTAAACATTGTCTTCCATTAAGTTTAAAAAATAAATTTGAGCTTAAATACATATATATAACTATTTATACAAAAATAAAGTAAATTTGTTTGTTTTGCTTTTCTTTAAAACTTTTTACAAAAATATACAAAATTTGAAAATTTCATTAAATTAATTATAATACATTTGTACAGGCACTCTACACACAGAAAAAAAAGGAAATTAAATGCAAGGAAATATAGTTTTGTTTTGTTACAAGAGGCTGACTAGAGTTTTGGTTTTTGTTTAAAATAAAAGGAATAAGAAAAGGCTCTGCCTTTGTGATCTTTTTTTAAGAACTTCTAACACCAGGTTGAATTTATAGTATATAGGTAGAAAAAAATAGTTGAGATTTGTTTTAGGAACTAATTTTTGGTGGTTTTGTTATATGGCAAACGTGATATGTTTTGTCAAAAATTCATTTCCTAATGCTCGTTATAGACAGGATAGGAGTTTAGTTCATTGGAGGAATTGCTGGAGTTATTTGTAGAGTTTAGGGAACCTTGGCAACCACCCTCTGAATGTTTGGTTAACAGAGACATGCGAGAGAAAGTTTTGGAACAATTTGTGCAGGAATATTTCTTAATGTCGGAGTGTGTTTGCAAATGGGCTCTTAAGTTAGAACGATCAGCAAAGGCTCGGTGGCAATGTTGACAACTGAAGGGTTTTTCACCGGTATGGGTGCGTATGTGACCCTGCAATAACCAAGGGCGCGAGAAGGCTTTACCGCAAATATTGCACTTGCAGGGTAGAGTGTGGGTGCGTATGTGCATTTTCAAAGCCCCCAAGGAGACATAAGTTTTGTCACAATCCTTGCAGCTAAAGGATTTTTTCACTTGATTTCCTTCAGCAGCCGGGCAGTGGAACTGTTGATGCTTGGTGAGACCCGAGAAGGTAGAGTAGGATTTCTGACAATCTGGACATTGATAACGAGGAGGACCATTTTTCTCTTTCTTAGCTGGTGTTGTGGCAGATGAAGCTGTGGCACATTGTTGTTGAGTTATGGGAGAAATATCAATTTTCTCTGTTTTAATAATGCTGGACTTTTGTGGTGTCTTCATGACATTACAGCTATTGGGCTTTACCGAAAGATCTTCGGGCACAGGCGAGGCTAAAGATTCAGGTGTCAGTGATCTCATGGAGTAGTAAGAGGATTCTGAGTAAGCTGGTGAAATGGGAGCATGATGATGTTGTGGAGGATAACCCAGGGCATAGGAAACGGCCGATTGATGGTGGGTGGGATAGGCAGGCAAAGGATAAGGCATAAATCTATGCTGATGTTGAGGCGATTGAGAAGGCATTTGTCTAACACCAATGGGTCGGTGTATAACATCTGTACGCATGGGAGGTGATACTGAACTGGCACGTCCTCCCAAGTAATGATGAGGTGGTGGCGATAGAGAACCAATAGAATCCGAGGGAGAACTGGGCGATAATAGTTCTCCTCTAAGAGGTGAAATTTGTTGAGCCAAATGAGGATTATTAATAGTACGATAAAACTCAGCAGTATAGGGAGACATATGGAAATTCCAGGGTTGTATGCCATACTTAGGATAGGTGGGTGTAGGCACTACAACAGCCGCTGAAGCAGCAGCCACAGCAGCGGCAGCTGCCAAAGCTGCAGCTTGTGTAGTATTTGTATCTTCACTGTGATTATCCTCAATATCCACACAATCGATCATTTCATCCTCATCATCACACATGCTATCATCATCGGTGTGATCAACATCAACACCCTCATCTTCACAACAATCACTAACATTGATCATTTCTTCTTCGGCAGTGGTGGTGGTATTGGAGGAGGTGGAAGACATAAGTTTTATGGCCGTTTCACTGGTATCCTTTTTTAAGCTTAAATTTTCAGGTTCATCATTATCCATTTTGAGAGGCACTGTAGTAGGGTTTGTGATTTTTGTATCCATAATTATTGAAGACGACTCATCCTCATCGAAATGATAATGGACGGGACGTTTTTTCAAAGGACACTTGGAGTAATTTTTTTCCACTAGCATATCTTCAATATTATGCATTTTGTTTGTTTTTATAGTTTTTTTATGAGCACAATAAATATTTTTTAAAATTGTTTTTTTTTTTAATTAGAAATATTGTTTTTAATTTTAAACCGTTATTTTACACGTTTTGACATGTTTTATTTACTAAGATCGTTTTGTGTGTGTTTTTTTTAGAAAAATTCTCAAACTCAAATGTTCTTTAGATCTTTAGCAGTAAACGCGTTTTGAATTGTTTATTTTTATCTTAAATGATTTTTTTCTTAAAAAGCGATGTTAACGCAAGCAAAAGCAACGAAGAACTGTGCTAGAGCATAAACTATCACGAGTTTATATAGGCTGAGAAACATTTCTATAGCTCTTTATTCCTATACTCCACCATAATTCAAACTCCCGTTGTAATGACAATTATGCTCTGCTCTCCAGCGAGTATCACCTGCTTAAATTTACTCACTCTCCTGAATTTTGTTTATTTATTTACACTCTCATTCTCCCTAAACCGGCTCTTTCCTTAATGTACATTTCACATACACACATACCTATATGTACATACAACCAGCATTTAGTTTCAACCACCAATCATTTGGCCCAATGTGTTTAGTGAACCGCTATGTTTAGCTGGTGTTTATGTGTATGTGTGTGTATGTAGCTTTGTTTGTCATACATTAAAAACAAAACCTGTTTGAGCATGTTCAAACACATGTTGGCTACGCGTGCCGTTATAATGGTTTTAAATAGAATCATACACCAGCAGCCAATAGCAAATGTTACCAATACTTTTAAAACAAAATCTTGTTATATACCTTGATTATTAAAGATTTTAATGCTCATTCTCTATTTTAAAACTCTCTTTTTCTCTTTATATGGTTATACTCTATTCGGTAACTTAAATTCTCATTTATTTAGTTTTATGCTCATTTTATCAGATTCTTTATAAAAATGTATTCTAAAATTTTATCTCTTGGTCTCTTACAGCTGTTGCTTATTGAAGTTTTATATTTATTTTCACTTCTTCAATACTTTTCAAAACCTTAACTTGTCCTCTTAATTCCTTGTTATGCTCTGCTGAGTTTTTCGTAGTTTTTAAGTGTATTTTTTTCATTTCCTGAGCACACTTTTCATGTCACTTCATGTTTATAACACCGAGTTTTAGCTATTACTCTTGTTTCTTCATTTATTGTTGTTTTTCTTCTCGTAGGATCTTTTTTCATAGTTCTCGTTTTACTGTCTGTGTGTTAATATCGTTTAAGTATTGTGGCATTTGCTCAAACTCAAGTAGTCTAAATATAGACTTCCATGTGTTCGGAAGGACAGGTGGTCGTCCGTTGTTCTATAACACTTAGTTTTTAAGGATTTTTCTTGTTCGTACTTTTACGTAGTACATTTATACACATGTGTATGTCTATTTACGTTTTATTGCTTTTACAATACGTTTAGTTTTCTATAAAGACCCACTTGAAGTTTGTTTTAAGGACTTAAGCTATAAAGTGTTTAATGTTTTATTTTTAAGGAGTGTTTTTTGGGAAGGATTTTTTTCGTGTTTTTTTAATAAAAAAAGTTCATTGAACTAGAATATGAAAAAATGTTATTTCAATTTATGGATTTCCTTTTAAAATTTATTTCAGAATATGTAATTTTTTTAATGTTTGGTTGGATTAATTCATTCTTCTTCGTCTACTAATTTCTTTTGAACTTTTGTGTTATGTTTGAAGTATAGATTGTCAATACCAACTAAACTACATAATTTTTTTTTACACTGATGGACGGACATAGTTAAGTTGTCTTAGAATATAGTAGGAACCGAAATTTTATACATAAACGGTAATTGTAAAAGATAAAAAAGTTTTCTGGTCGATATTTAAAATATACTTTTAGAAATTTTTTGAAAACTTAATCAAATCAAAAATTTTTGGGGAAAATGATTCTGCAAAATGTTTAAGATGTCTCCCAGCAAAAAAATTATTGATGTCATGCTTTACAAACTACATTTTAATCAGATCTAAATATGCGATTACATTTTATTCACTTTTATAAACCAAATATTTCCATACAAATGAAACCCCAGTTAAAAGTGTGAAAAGAAGTCATTACAAATAACACATTTGAAGTACATCAAGGTTTTTGTGAAAAACCACTGAAATTTACATAAGCGGGTCATTAAGAGAAGGTGTTAATTTTTGACATCCAACTATCGGATTTTTAGATGTAGTTCAGGGTTGCCAAAAATGAACAACATCCCCTCCAATGACATGCTAATGTAAAATTCATAGGTTTTTCACCCGAAGCACTTTGGGTTACTAGTTGTAATGAAAATACTACATCTTTTTCCAAACTTTTTGTGCTGGGCTTCAATTCAAAAAATTCCCACAAAATCTGTAAATAAGAAAAATTTCGTAATCTGTATTTTACTCTTTGATGAACTCGATATTAAACTCTTAACTAGTTAGTGTTGTTGATTATTTTTTAGAGATGCTAGTAACATAACTATGATCTCCAAATTAATATTTATGGTATGATTGTTTTTCAATTGGTTTAATCCTTGTTCCAAAGAAAAAACTATATAGCACATTTTACATAACGACTTGGGAAATGATTCTTCCTTTAGTTGTGTATATTACAACAATCGTTAGTATTAGCATAACTTTTACTTCATATTGTCTAAAATGGCCACATTCTCTTAAAAAATTCAAAAAACTATTACATTTGGAAATATAAATTTCTTCTGAACAATTCCAATGGTTGTTTATTTGCTTCAGTTTTGATTTTGATTGGTCTATATTAAACTTTAAAGTAAAGCACATTTATATGATATGAACTTTTAGTGTTATTGTTGTAACACTTTTACTGTAGCTAATGGTTATTTCCTTCATTTGACATGAACTTTGACTGTTATTGTTGTAACAGTTCGGCTGTGGCGGATAATCCTTTCGTCCGAAAAAAACAACGTTCGATTGTTATATCTATCGATGAATTGACAATATTTTTTCAAGTAAGAAGATCCAATTTCCATGGGAGTATATACATAAACATAAGTTAAGTACATTGCTCTGAGTCTCCGTAAGAAGTCGTTGATAAAAGAAGAATTCATTTTTAATTTGGACAATGAGGGCGATATTAGATGACAAGTTTAAATGTAGGACGTATTGGATCTAAAACGTTAGGCACTTTAAAAATGTGAAAGCTTTACGTCATATGGGTATCAGGCCTCTCAGGAACCAATATAATTCTATAAAGTTATGGAAACTCGTAGTAACGAAACTGTGATTAAAAACACTATATTCTGTAAGGTGACCATAACAAGTGAGGATAACTAGAAGCCCCCTCAGGATGAGCAAGTCTGAGGATATAGTAGTGAATTCCGACACATCTATATAATAAAGGGAAAGAACAGTAAAACTCTTGAAAACATTATTTGTAATTGCCAGGCCTTCATTAAAATTATATACAAAGATTTCTAATCTATATTACTTTAAATATTACATTTCGTACACAAAGGCGAAAAAACGGTGGAAAAGTCTTGAAACTGATGTGTATAAAAACATATGTAGTTTTCAATACAACAACGCATTGTTGTCATTTTTGCAATGCGATATTTCGACACAACGCAACGTTTTATTTGAGAATATAACGTTGTCACTTTAATAACATATAATGTTTATTTCGAAAAAAAATACTATTTAAATATACGTATATTACAAAAAACAAATAAGAAATTATAATCGGGCGAGGTCAACCGTATAATACTCTACAACTGTTACAAAAAGTAAAATGTGATTTAGTTATTATAATAAAATATTTAAGTTGAATTGTACCTTGTCTCGGATACACTTAAGCCATTTAATGTTGAATAAAACTGTGGACATTTAAGTCTAATTTTGAAGGGTGCTTTTTATAGGGGCTAAGGTCAAATAATGCCCTATACATTTTAGAACTGACGAGGGTCATCATGCCAGTATAGAACTTGATTTCGCATTGATTAAACATAATCATAAACTTAAAAGCCCTATTCGGTGGGTTCAGTTGTATGGGGGCTAGGTGAAATAATGGACCATTTTCAATAGGCTTCGTCCCTTGGACAAAAGAAGATCATGTATCAAATTTATTTTCAAATTATCTTCAAAATTGCGACCTGTAGTTTGATTACAAGGTTTACATGGACGGACAGACGGACGGACATAGCTAAATCGTCTCAGAAAATGATTCAAAGTCTACATTATTGTGAGTTACAAACATCAGCACATACCCAATATACTCTCCCCAAATTTTCGCAGTTAGCTGCCACAAGATATAGATAAGTTTGACAACAGTCATACTTCGACAACGGATGTTATTGAAATATTATAATAACTTAATTTTATATTTTTTTTTCATTAAAATTCATTTTCCCCTCTGAGTTTCTTAACATCGACCAATTAATTTTTTAAATTTTGGACGTTCTGAGTAAGTTCTTTAATTTTATTTATTTGAATTAATTTTATAAAGAGGAATCAATGGTTAAAATATATCATCTTTTTGATCCTTACTTAAACAAAAAAGTTTCGTCAAGTTTTTGCCAGACTTTTTTTTATCAAGTACCTATTAAAACCTAAATAATTGAAAGTAAAATTAAGATTTGCAATTTTAATTAATTACTCATTTATAGACCTTATTTTAATAATTGCAAATATATGCAACAAACATATAAAACATGCATAGAAAACATGTACAAAAAATAGCCCGAAAACCCATTCTAATTTATAATGAAAACAACTGAAAATTTAACATATATATTTTTTAGGGTGGTACTGTGCTGATCGTGTTTTTTATTTATATTCAATTATTTGATCATATTTGTTGTACATATAGCAAAATATTTTTTTGTTCTGTACAGTTCCATATTTTCCTTAAAAAACAAGCGGAAAAAAATAACAAAATTGAAAAAAAAAAAATTATAAATTTTAAATTAAATTTTAATACAAGGAATTGGTTAAATTAAATGTGCACTACTCGACTTCTAACAACTATTATTTACTACATACTAGTATGGCAAACATACTACAAATACATATACATACGTATGTACATATGTTTATAGTAGTAAAACAACAAAATTTTTAAACAAAAACAACCAGTAAATAAAACGAGACAAACAGACGAAAAAAGTGAAGAAAAAAACGTACAGAACGAATGAACATGAACACCTGGACAATATTTAAGTTTAGTGTTTGTATTGTTGTTGGTTTATTTATTTTTGTTTAATATTACGAGTTTGCAAATGTAGTAGTTGTAGTATTTTATGTTGTTGTGTTTTTTTCATAATAATGTTTTTAGTAAACGCAACCAACAATAATCATATTTATACAAAATTTACATATACCAAAGCATATTCATATAACAAATCAACAACTATTTACCCGTTTAACAAACGTTTGAATTAACGAATAACAACAACAACAGCAACAAAAACATATCCAGACAACAACAACAATAACAAACTAATATCTTATTCATATCAACTGTTTAAACATGAATAATATAAAGTTATAAGTTTACTATCAGGCACCAACAACAACAGCAGCAGCAGTAACAGCAAACCACCAAATTTTCAAAACCAAACGATCGTCGTCAGTGTTTTATGATCAAAAATCAAACTAAATCATTCATAATACAACACACACATACACACAGCAACAACAAAACAACTATTTATAGTTTCGTTGTTAAAACGACAGGAGTTTGAATAAAAATTGTCGACGACTACAATGACTCAGATAGTTAAAGGTATTGAACGTGAATGTGTATGTTGTTTGCTTTGTCTGAAAATGTTGCTGCTTAGTCTGTATATCGGTAACTGATTATCACTGCGATCAATAGCATGAGCACGTTCACTATACAAAGTTTAGTTAAAGAGTTTCTGTAAAATATTGATTTGTTTATGGTTTTATAGAGGAATGGATTTTAAAACAAGAGATATTTATTTTAATTGTATTTGTTATAGAATTTAAATATTTAAGAGATAAATTTTATAATATTTTAAGAGTTCTATCTTTTATTAGATATTTAAGAGTTATAAATCGATATGAAATGGAAATGAAACATTTGAATTCTTAAAAGAGAATATATAGAAGTAATAATGATTTTAATTATTTAGTAAGAGCATTGAATATTAAAGAGATTTTTGAAAATATTGTTAAATTCATAGCGATGCTTTTTATGTGATCTTATTTTGCAATATGTTTGTTTTTTTTTGGTCGAGTTTGTTTACAGACTGATCGTTCTTGGTAACAAACAATATTCGATAAAATTTGATACATTATGTAAGTACCACTATAAACAGGATCACCAAATGTTTTGTTTAGATATACTCACTTGTATTATAACTAAACCCATCCAAAATTTAGCTTGGGAATCAGGCTATTAGATAACTATAGCATAATCCAAAATAGCATCAGAACAGATTCTGTATCACAGAATATTAGACGAAAATATCATTTCATTTACTAACAGTAAAGTGATCACCAGAGACCTTGAGAAATTTTCCAAAAAAGTTCTGTGGATTCTTGATTATATAGTGAAACATTCGAAAGGTACCGTAACGTAGGATCCTGAACGTGGGGACATAAATGGCAAACCAAATTAGAAACGTTCTACGTTTAACCCTAGTAGACTCGATCTCAGAAACTTAATAGCAGTCGTAACAAATATTTGGCCGGTTGATATAGATGCAATGTTGTTCAATCTTCCTTATGTTGTTTTCTGTAGAAGTTTTAATGATGGAAAATAAGAATAAACTGCAGAACATCGTCTTTATCATTGTCCTGCTTTTAATGAAGTAAGTTAAAAGTAGTTTGGTCGTCGAACAATTACATGCATAGAAGTACTGTTTTTTAACAGAACTGAAGTTAAAGTCTACAGCGATTAGGATAACCAAGTATAATATTATACTCATCATCTTCTTCACAATGATAATGAATATGATGTTCGTCCTACTTTAGTGTGGAATATGGTGTCATTATATAATCTTCGGATTTCTCGTTTAAGTCACAACATCTCCGACATTGGATCGATTTTGAAACTTACGAGATAAACAATTATCGAAGAAGCACAACTACGCTGATGTCAAGAAACTCAGTTTCCCAAAGTAAAAATTTTCCAATCTGTCGGTAATTTAAGTTCAACAACATCCTGACAATAATTATGAAAGTTTTCCAGAGTTTTGTGAACATAACATAATATCCTTGATGAACTATTGATTCATTGATTAAGGGGGAACCAAGAACTGCGACCCAAATTAAAGATCTTTTGTGCATGTTCACCATTAGAGATTAAGTTCACGAATGAATCTTAATGTTCTAGACGGTTAAAAAATGGATATTTCATTATGCGAAAAAAGGCGCCTCTCATTCTGATTCTGAGAAGCCATAGTGGCTGACAGTCGCAAGGTACATGTTCAGAGTTTCTATAATTTATTTCGCAGAATCTGCATAGCCTCGTCGTATTGTTATTATTATTTGCTAGTGGTAAGTTCACATTGTCCGTAATAAGGTCCCGTAAGTAATCTTAGGTAACACTTGTTAAGTAATAGCAGTTAGTTAGTTAGTTAGTTTTAATAAAGGATGTACATATATACATCAAATCTAAAGAAATACACCTAGGCCTCTATCAGACCTGTTGTGCGCTCCTTAAACAGTGCCATAGGTGGGAATCGAACCCACCATCTCCGGTCTACCAAACTAGAACTCTAACCACTAACCTACCGGAGGCCAAGTAAAAGTAACTTTTGGAATATATCTTTTGTTAGCATTATGAAGCGTTTCTGAGGCCTGACATTGAATCCCAGTGGCAAAGAAATTTATATTTATATGAATCGCATTTTTCCTTTGCTTCTGCTTCAATAAAAAACACCGTACTCCCCTGTTTGCCAAATAATCTGCTCTTTCATTGCCAGAGTGTCCTTCATGGCCAGGCACCCAATATAGTGTGAGTTTACCCAGTTCATTTAGAGATGTCAAACAATCAAGTACAACACCCGACCTGATTTCATATGATAGTTAAGCCTTAGGGGCCGCCTGACTATTCGACATCACAAATATATTTAAACTTCTCAGTTCTCTTCTAATGCATATATGGTAATTGCATACACTTCTGCCTAGAAGATTGAGGGAAATTTTGGGCCATCTATTCCCGCTCCAATATTGCCATTTATCTGTTTGTAATACAACTTTAGCAGCAGTACAAGAACCTCAAAGGCTCTGTGTATAGTCAGAACTGTTGAACTACATTCCGGAATCCATATACATATATGGATCAGTCATAAACTGCTTATATAGTGGTAGTCGTAGTGCTGATTTGTCCACTGCATCCTTTGTGAGGATGTGAAGTGGTGGGATGTGCGGAATAGCACCAAGAGCTACATATATAATACGATATATTTTGTCGAGTGAAGCCCTTGTCGTAACCTGATCATCCTTCTTCTACCAAACCAACGCACCATTGGTTAGTATGGGTTTTATTATGGTGTCAAAGGTCCTGAAAATTATCTTCAATGTTAAGCCCCACATTCTACAAAAAAACCTTTGACAGGCATACAAGCATGTATTGATGAATGTACCAGAAAATATAAAATGCTTTAATAGTAGCCTCTGTACTTTCGTTCTACAATGCAATCGGAAAAAATAGGTCTTAAACCTACCATTTCTTACTGGAGGTTATCGAAACGGTAAAAACCAAAACATATTTGTGTTTAGTTTGCAGATGTTATGAGACCATAATCATAAGAGAAAATTTCTGACGTACCTGCAGTTTATCAAATTGTCTCTATACTAAATGGTGCTTACTGATTCATGCGCACAAAACTTCAAAGTACATTCAAAAATTTAACAGATTCTTTCGAATCAGACCAATATAATTTCGGAAAACCTTTTACCATATTATAGCAACATAATGTATCTGCAAGGGAAACCGAGAATTTGTAGAGTCTTTAATTTTTCTCAACTCCCACAAAAAAAGTTCGAAATCTTTTTAATTATATTTACTTCCTGTCTCTATGATTCGGCATGAAAAAATATGCAAATTCAGTCTATAAAATAAATCCTTATAAGAGAAAAACTTTGCCATTGTTGCTGTTGATATTCCAAGAACTTTATTAAAACATTATATAATTTTTCGGAAAATAACATTAAACAAGAAACATTAAAATTCACTTCCTCCAGCGACCGTTATCCACTTCCATCCTAAAAACCGTTATCTCTAACAATGTCCAATGAACTCGAGTAAATATTTATTAATATCGAAAAAAAAACTACAAGCAGATGTAAGAATGAAAACTATTTTAAACAAACTATGACCTTAAATACAAAATTTATACAAAAAGTGAGCCCCAAAAATTTAGGTTAAGGATCGACAAATGTTTCTTATCTCAAGTAGGTATACTTTCAATAAAGGAAAGAAAACTACCCCAACTAATAGATTACAGATACTCTATATAATAGATTAAGTTACATTCAAAAATAACAAATAAAGAAAACGTTATAAAATATCTAAGCAACAAGAACAAGGAAGTTATAAAATCGAATTGTTATCCTTAAAAACGTACGATAACTGTAAATACTATTAAGGATACAATGAAATTTGAGTTGCAAGAGGAGTGAGATGCAACAGACAAACAATAAGAAAAACAGGATATAACCAATACAAATAAATACAATTGAAAACTAAACTCAACTGTTCCTTTACAGATTTGCACAGCATAAACAGATGAATCTTCATTTCCATAGTGGGTTTAGTAGGAAAGTCTTAAATAAATAAATAGATAATAGTTAAAAGATTTCTATGGTTGCCACCCATAAAAAACAACTAAAAAAGAAAATATTGATCTTGCAACAAGGTGTGTGCGATAAAACAACAAAGTGTGCCAATTTTTCCAAAATGACACTCATGGAAAAACAGTTTATAGTTTTTTTTTTTTTTTTTTTTCACTGACATATCAACAAATTTTAATCTCTGAATGTGTAGGTAAGAAAAATTACTAAAAAAGGAAGACTTTGTATATTTAATAACTAACCTAACGTTTGAGCATCTGATAAATTTCATAGACTCCAAATATAAGCGCCAGTTTTCTTTAACTTTTCTTATTCATATGTGTTCTAAAATCGATTGTCTAGAAGATTAATTATTGTTTTTTATGAAAAAGAAATTTTCTCAAATAAACTAATTTTCTTTGATTGGATTTTTTTCTCGTTTCAACATTGATATTTAATTTGATATAAAATAATTTAAATTGATATTGGTAAATTAAGGTTCTTTTTACAGTTTAGTTATAACAATTTATTATAACAAATAGCTAAAGGGTTTAAAATCTTTCATTTTGTTTTATATAAGTAACTTTCAAAGACGCCACCCATGCATGATGTTAATTTTTTTTTAAATTTTAAAAAAGGAAAAGATCATTAAAAATCGATAAAGTGGTTTTTAGATTTATTTTATATTGTATTCATTTTTGAAAAAAGTGATGAAACAACGATTAGTTAAATGATGTATAAAACTTTTTAGGAGTAATTTGGATTTTTGTTGTATTATCTAGCTCTGAAAAGAAACATTTTAATTTGTTTTGCTATGATAACTTAGTCATAACGATTTTAGTTTCGTTTGACGAAAACTTTATATCGATGTTCTAGAATTAGAAGAGAAGTAGAACAAAACTAGAACCAGAACAGAACTAGAACAGAACTAGAACAGAACTAGAACAGAACTAGAACAGAACTAGAACAGAACTAGAACTAGAACAGAACTAGAACAGAACTAGAACAGAACTAGAACAGAACCAGAACAGAACTAGAACAGAACTAGAACAGAACTAGAACAGAAGTAGAACAGAACTAGAACAGAACTAGAACAGAACTAGAACAGAACTAGAACAGAACTAGAACAGAACTAGAACAGAACTAGAACAGAACTAGAACAGAACTAGAACAGAACTAGAACTAGAACTAGAACAGAACTAGAACAGAACTAGAACAGAACTAGAACAGAAATAGAACAGAACTAGAACAGAACTAGAACAGAACTAGAACAGAACTAGAACAGAACTAGAACAGAACTGAACAGAACTAGAACAGAACTAGAACAGAACTAGAACAGAACTAGAACAGAACTAGAACAGAACTAGAACAGAACTAGAACAGAACTAGAACAGAACTAGAACAGAACTAGAACAGAACTAGAACAGAACTAGAACAGAACTAGAACAGAACTAGAACAGAACTAGAACAGAACTAGAACAGAACTAGAACAGAACTAGAACAGAACTAGAACAGAACTAGAACAGAACTAGAACAGAACTAGAACAGAACTAGAACAGAACTAGAACAGAACAGAACAGAACTAGAACAGAACTAGAACAGAACTAGAACAGAACTAGAACAGAACTAGAACAGAACTAGAACAGAACTAGAACAGAACTAGAACAAAACTAGAACTGAAGTAGAACAGAACTAGAACATAACTAGAATAGAACTTGACTTAAAAAGTGGTCAGCAAATCTTTACATCGCAGATGGTATTGTATCTGTTGATTCGGCAACAGTACCTAGAGATGTATCCCGCAAATCGAAATAAGAATCAATTAAATAATTTTCTATAATATTGTGTTAAAAAATGTATTTATGATCAATCGATTTTAATAGGATTTTCAGTAGACATCGATTTAAAGAATATTCAAATCCGATTGACAGAAAGAAACAAACATACTCTTAAATTTCGGGCTTTCCTAAAAATTGCTACCAACAATAAAATTTCACCCTTTTCTCAATGACACTTCAATTAACACAAGAAAATTACTCAATTAATTAAAGTAATACATTAAAAATTTAACTATTGTAAAAAAAGGTTACATCAACATCAGTTGCAACAATAATTTTAACTCATCATTCAAAGATGCCATAAATAATTGACATGATGAGTAATAATTACGGAGAATAGATAAAATAAGTAGTTATTGAAATAGAAAGAAAAAACAACAAAAGCGACATAATAACATCATTTGATAAGGGTCGTTAATTGTGAGTGTGTTAATGTGTGCTCATTGAACATTAACAAAATTGCAAATGCCAAATGACGCATGATCATGTGGCTTAACCTTAGAGACATGCATATAAACAAGCCACCCTCCTCAATTAGAAATATTTTTTTTTTTGAAAAACTAATGCAAAAAAGACCAACATAAATAACCATAAGGCTTTTTTTCTGTTACGTGCCACATACAAACACATGTCATTTATGTTGCAACACACACACACACACACACACACACACACAGATATTAGGAGTGTTGAATGTATCATCTAGCAAACGAAATTCCATGGCATTACATTTAGAAAACAATATGTTTAAAGTAATGATGATTGAGTTGAAACTATATTGCAACATTGATGAATGACACCCAAACGACTACACTAAGTGTGACTACTGGAAAACTTAGGAAAGGGGTGTTTTTTTTAGGGGTTAAGTTTTTTGTAACAAACAAACATATATTTTAAAATATTTTTAAAATAGTTGTTTGTTGTTTTACTTTAATGGTTTTTCTTTTTGTTTTCAATTTTCATTTTAACTTGTACGCATGCGTAACATTTTCAACAAGCTCAAATTGCATGCCACGTCTGTTGTTGTAAATGCATGCCAAATGCCACATCTGTCGTGTGCCACTTGAAATCGAGTGGCGTCATTTTAGTGGAAGTAAGGTGTTGAAAATAAAAGGATTTCTTAATACATTTCATATGTAAAATAAAAATAAATAAATTAACATTAATTTAAGTAGGAGTGTTATTTGTCTATACAATAAATTTCGTATTACATTTTGAAAATTGGCCTACGTGCCTGTAGAAAAAAATGTAGTTATGGAATACATTTTTTACGTTTTATAGATTCAGAGCTTATATCTGCTTTAAGTTTCTCGTTAAAATCATTTTATAACTAAAATAAGTCATGTAGGTCCATCCCCCCCCCTTAGTGAAATCTCCATCTTGTTGTTCTTTCAATCCCGGAGTAAAGAGGTGTACCCTCGGCTTTGCATTGGAATTATTTGGCATGGGGTCGAACAAAAGCTCCAGATAATCTGGTACTACGGGTAGCCAGTTGCCGCAGGACTTGTCCTGGCTGGTCAATCGGTTGAGGTTCCTTCGGAGTCCACGTAGTGCCTGTGGTTTAATACCCTAAATCGCAAGGAGATAATGTTGGTTAAGGAACTGATATATCCAAGCCACATACAATCCAGACATATGTATATTATACATATGTCTGGATTCTCTCCCCGGTGCTGTTGCCATTTCAACAGATGTCTCTGGGTGATGTGACATATCAACCTCTGCAGGATCCCTGAACACGTTGAGTATATCTTACTCTTCGCGTAGTAGGAAGCAGTATAGGTTACTTGTCATCCCGTGGATAGTTCCTTACGGTCTATGGATGCAACTGATTAAAATCGGTTAAGTTTCCCCTGCCCTCCAGGAGACTAGTACTGATTTAATATTTTAATTTTAATATACCTCTTACTTCAGGAAAGTTCTCTGGTACCGTTGCCTTCTTAACAGGATTCATATTGTTTCATGCTTGTGGGGGCATTATGTCGATAACGTTGCCGAAACAATGGGGCATCTCAGTGGTGTGGTTTCGCGGGCTCAAAGAGGTTATGAGGTTATGGTTCATTTATTGATGGGGACTGAATTTTAAATGATTTCATGGCAACACCTGATGTTGGGGTTGTCTTCCCTTCTATTGACTTTAGAACAGTGATTCCTTTTTCCATGTCGGGTTATGCATTGGGATTGATAACATACTGCCTGTCATTCCGCAACGGGGCAACTATGGTAAGAGATTAGATAACTCGAGTAGTTAAGCAAAGCTCTTGTACTTGGACCTGGACAGCCATGTACAAAAACTGCCACTTGAGTTCTTCATAGAAGGATTCAGGGCCGCGTAATAAACCGCTCTCAAGTCTACCCAGTGGATGAAAATCCACCGTGAAATAAGGCGGTCACGGCAGATGTTTACGTAAAGCTCATTTTTAGGAGACCCATTTAAAGTACGTGCACAAGGTACAAGTTGAAGTATTCAAGATAATTCAAACTTATATGAATTGTTTAACCACGACTTGTATACCAGATTTTAAAATAAACATGGTAATACATTTAGTTGGTTGGTTATCGTGGTAGTATACTGCCCGCGAACAATCAATTAGAGTTGAAGATTTACATTCTGACAGGACCACTCTACTCCTGAGAATTCTTAATATGCCAGTAAGTTTAGATCCGGTTATCTCACCAAGGTTTGATATGAAGTAATTGCGAAGAAAACTGTTTATTTTAGAGGCTAAAGTAGGATATTCACAGAGAAGATGGATGAGCGTTTCTCCTTCTCTCCTATCTTTGCAGCTGTGACAGTACTCAGGGGAGCACAAGCTGAATCAGGGTCATATTATTACTGCTATCAATCTGGATATACCCCGCCTATTTCGAGTTAAATGGTGTCTTGTGCGATATAATACCTTCGCCTCTTTACATATACCTAGGCTATTCCATATATTTTCAGCCTTTCGGAAAAAGATATTAACGGATTTGGTACTAATGCGGAGATATCCTGTTAAGATTTCATTTTGTCAAGCTCAATTGTCTGTTCATATCCATAGTAGTCCCTATGCGTAGCGACCGAAGCAAGGCCAATATTAGTCAGATGACTCATTATTGAAAGACGCTTTTAGCATTGTCTGACTAATAGTGGAAGTGTATGGGTTTAGAAAAAGAAGTGCCGCTTAATTGTCAACGAAAATTTCTATGTTACCACGAATATTGAGATCGTATAATGCCCTATACGCTGATATTATAGCAAATATTTCAGCCTGAAAAAATGTGAAACAAACTTGCTGAAGAAGTATTTCGCTTCACTTTTGATGTAAAAGTATTTAAATCTAACATTCACAAATATCCTCCAACCATTCCGCCACTAACTATTTCCTTAGTTCCAACACAAATCCCCAGGTTGCAAGAGGATCTGAATAACTGCTGGTTCAGAGAGTAATAATCAGGTCCTCGAGGTGCTTTATTCTTCCAGACAAACAATCTCTTTCCTTGTGTATGCAGAAAACTATAGCCAAATGCTGCCGGCTCTTACATATTTTCAAAATAAATTTGGTTTTCTTAAGATATCCTTTTAACACTAATTACAATTTTATAAATATTTATATTTCTTTATCGTTTGTAGATATTTTTTTAAGAATCTGTAATTATTGCTAAACCTATCAAAATTTATCTAATTGCCGTTGTTGGCACAGTTTTTTTTTTGGTCTTCTCTCTATAATCTAAATATGTGTGGTCCATTATAGACAACAGCTCAGTTGTGGCGATAAATTATCTAGACTAGTTCTGTAAACAATTGACATACATGACATACACAAACAAATACTACACTAATACAGGTATATTTATACATTTAACAAGGTAATTAAGTGGTCTCCTAGGAACTAGTTTATATTTTTTTTCGTCCAACTTATTGCCATGATCATTCACTGCGATCAGACAACGGCAGTCCTGTAGTTTGTAGTTGTTTTTGTCGATGTTGTCGTTGTTGTTTTGACAACATTATAAACCAAAATAAAGTCTAAATCTAGTTATTATCTTATCTTTTAATTTATGCAGGTTAGAAAATTTGCACGTCGCCACAACCACTGTTGGAAATGGGAAATTAGTAAAACAGTCACATATACACTCACAAACACACTCAGTCACTGGCTGTTTAAAGACCATAGAACTGTGTGTAAAAGCCATAGATTTGACCATATTTATAGACGCGCGGGTGTATGAACTAAATAATGTTGAAATACATTTTGTTAGTTAAACATTTAAGTCGAGAGTGTGTGTTGTACCTGTTTTTATGTATCCTGTGGTTAAAGACGACAAATTAACCAATTGTTTCAAGTGTTGTTTTTATTGTAGATTTTTTCACAATTTACTTTCTTTCGAGATAGGCAGACAGTTTTTGGTACGAAGCAAAAACTAAATATGTGTCAGTGTTATGTTCTTTCTAATGTTATTTACATCATTAATGATTTAATTGGTTATCTTTCTAACAAAATTCTTATAGTTTTTTTTCCTCCATTAAACTGAGTTTGCTGTGTTGTTGTGTGTCTGTTGGGCCGTTGTTTTTTTTGCCGTTTTTTTCGGTATGTGTTGTTAATCATGTTGTTAACAATAATGAAAACATTGATTTTAGTAAATGATAATTTACCTTCAGTACTTTCTTTAAGAGATTTTTTTTCCATAAATTTGTTGTAAATTTTAAAAAAGATGCCTACTGAGTTTAATCAATTTTTTAACAAGTTCACCTAGATTTTTTCTTGAACTACGTGTGTGGTGCTATTCTGTATTGTTTACAGCTGCATTAGATCTGAAAAAGTTATTAAAAGTATAGAAAAAAATAGAACGAAAAGAAATATTTAATTAAATTTAAAAATGCGGGTATACACAGGAATAAATATACACGCCTGGTACCAAATTGACACCAAAGTGTTTATCATTTTTCAATACCAAGCGTTGTCAAAGTATATACATACGTATGAAAACGCTATGTAACGTTGACAACGTTTATAGACATCCGTTGTTAAAATTTAGTTAACATTTAGACAACGGATGAGTATAAAATTAGATTTCGAAAACTAATTGTTGCAATTTTGATAACTTTGAGTTGTCAACATTACATAGTGTTGTCGTACGTATGTATATGCTTTGACAACAGATGTTATTGAAACCTTTTAAACACTTTAGTGTCAATTTGTTACAAGACGTGTATATTTCTTTTCCCCCTGTGTAGTATTCAAATAAGGTTGATTCTATGTTATAAAAAAAATTAGAATCTAAAGAAATTTTTGATTCTATTCCAGCAAAATAATCCCTACTATACGCATTGCCAAACACTTCAAAATACCAAAATTTTAACACACAACAAAGTATTATCCAACTTGATTTTCACTGTCAAAAACGATTAAATTTTGTGGTAAAAAGTCAATTTCATATTCAAACATTAATAACAGAAGCTCGATCGCTCTCTCTCTCTCTACATCAAGCACTTTTAACAAAATTTTCAAAAACAGTTTTTAACAGTAAAATGTCTTAAGAAATTATTATAAATTTGAACAAGTTAATATGATAAACTACCAACATATGTTAACAAAAATTGATTTTGAATATTTTCAACAATTTTCTTGTCATCTGCCAACAAGAATAATTGTAATTTCTGCCAAAAATTTTCAAGAAAAAAAAACATAACCTTAATTTTGTAAAATAAACAAAAAAATAACACAAACAAAATATTTTCTCTTTGGCATAATAAAATTTGCCAAATTTCTGAAAAAAAATTTAAAAACGATTTCAATTTTAACAACACTTGTTGTTAATTCATTTAAGTTTTTTTTTTGTTTCGTTTTTGTTTTTATTGTATTTTTTTAGCTACAAAACTATAATTTTGAAATTACATTTTTATTTATTTAAGATTTTCGTTTTAAATACAAGGCGTTTGCTAAAAGTCTCTAACAAAATAAATAACTTTAAACCAACACTTCCTTAAAATTTAGGCAAAACTTCTCAGACATCTCTCGCTTTTGTGACCAGCTTAAGGAAACCACCTAAAATCACCCAGAATTTATTACAAGTATTTTTTATATTTGTATGCAATGCAGTTATTTAGTTACGAGATATTTTCTTTACGTTTAAGCTGTCCTTTTAAAAAAATTTTATTGTCGTTTTTTAAGGGCTTTTTTGGCGATTTATGTAAGCTTTAAACATAAACATGATTTTGGTGTGTTTCCTTATATCGAAGTTAAACAGAGAAAAAACACACACATAAACTAAAAGGAATACTTAAGACTGTTTTAAAAAATACTTGTAATAAAACAAATCTTATTACATGTGGTTTGTTTCATCTGTGTGATGTCTGTTTCTGGAGGGTGTATTAAATACGACAACAACATCATTTTGAATTTTAGTACTTTTGGTGCTTTTTTTTCTTCTTCGTATTATTTCACCAATGACCCTGTTTTCTGTTGGCAAGTTGTTCTGGAGATTTGTTGGTTAAAGTTTTGACAATACTCATTAAATTGTTTTTGGGGTTTTGAGCTTTTTTTAATTTTTACAATATCAACTTGTACTTATAACAGAAACATAAAAATGTTTTATGATTTGTAGGAAAAAAATTATATTTTTTTAAATTGAAAGGAATTGGGTTTAAAAAAGAAACCGCACGACGACTGTATTATTAGTCCAGACCGAAAGATGTCATACACTAGCTACAGCAACTATAACTAACTAACTAACTAACTAACTAACTAACTAACTAACTAACTAACTAACTAACTAACTAACTAACTAAATAACTAACTAAATAACTAAATAACTAAATAACTTACTAACTTACTAACTTACTAACTTACTAACTTACTAACTTACTAACTTACTAACTTACTAACTAACTAACTAACTAACTAACTAACTAACTAACTAACTAACTAACTAACTAACTAACTAACTAACTAACTAACTAACTAACTAACTAACTAACTAACTAACTAAATAACTAACTAAATAACTAAATAACTAAATAACTTACTAACTTACTAACTTACTAACTTACTAACTTACTAACTTACTAACTTACTAACTTACTAACTTACTAACTTACTAACTTACTAACTTACTAACTAACTAACTAACTAACTAACTAACTAACTAACTAACTAACTAACTAACTAACTAACTAACTAACTAACTAACTAACTAACTAACTAACTGACTAACTAATTAACTTACTAACTTACTAACTTACTAACTCACTAGCTTACTAACTTACTAGCTTACTAACTTACTAACTTACTAGCTTACTAGCTTACTAACTTACTAACTTACTAACTTACTAGCTTACTAACTTACTAACTTACTAACTTACTAACTTACTAACTTACTAACTTACTAACTTACTAACTTACTAACTTACTAACTTACTAACTTACTAACTTACTAACTTACTAACTTACTAACTTACTAACTTACTAACTTACTAACTTACTAACTTACTAACTTACTAACTTACTAACTTACTAACTTACTAACTTACTAACTTACTAACTTACTAACTTACTAACTTACTAACTTACTAACTTACTAACTTACTAACTTACTAACTTACTAACTTACTAACTTACTAACTTACTAACTTACTAACTTACTAACTTACTAACTTACTAACTTACTAACTTACTAACTTACTAACTTACTAACTTACTAACTTACTAACTTACTAACTTACTAACTTACTAACTTACTAACTTACTAACTTACTAACTTACTAACTTACTAACTTACTAACTTACTAACTTACTAACTTACTAACTTACTAACTTACTAACTTACTAACTTACTAACTTACTAACTTACTAACTTACTAACTTACTAACTTACTAACTTACTAACTTACTAACTTACTAACTTACTAACTTACTAACTTACTAACTTACTAACTTACTAACTTACTAACTTACTAACTTACTAACTTACTAACTTACTAACTTACTAACTTACTAACTTACTAACTTACTAACTTACTAACTTACTAACTTACTAACTTACTAACTTACTAACTTACTAACTTACTAACTTACTAACTTACTAACTTACTAACTTACTAACTTACTAACTTACTAACTTACTAACTTACTAACTTACTAACTTACTAACTTACTAACTTACTAACTTACTAACTTACTAACTTACTAACTTACTAACTTACTAACTTACTAACTTACTAACTTACTAACTTACTAACTTACTAACTTACTAACTTACTAACTTACTAACTTACTAACTTACTAACTAACTAACTAACTAACTAACTAACTAACTAACTAACTAACTAACTAACTAACTAACTAACTAACTAACTAACTAACTAACTAACTAACTGACTAACTAATTAACTTACTAACTTACTAACTTACTAACTCACTAGCTTACTAACTTACTAGCTTACTAACTTACTAACTTACTAGCTTACTAGCTTACTAACTTACTAACTTACTAACTTACTAGCTTACTAACTTACTAACTTACTAACTTACTAACTTACTAACTTACTAACTTACTAACTTACTAACTTACTAACTTACTAACTTACTAACTTACTAACTTACTAACTTACTAACTTACTAACTTACTAACTTACTAACTTACTAACTTACTAACTTACTAACTTACTAACTTACTAACTTACTAACTTACTAACTTACAAACTTACTAACTTACTAACTTACTAACATACTAACTTACTAACTAACAGTTAATCTTTGGTGGTAATTGTTCTCAATAGATGAAAATTCTTATTTTGTATTAAAAATCTTCCATAAATAAAAAGAGTCTTCAAGAATTATAAAAATTTCTCTTTCTTTTGACAGATATTCAAATATCAAATATTTCATCCTTTAAACTAAATAACAGACTAATTACTGGGTCTTTTCTAGTTAAAATTCGACATAAACTAGTTTTAAAGAAATCAAAATCTTCTCGTTTCATAATTGACCCTACCCGTTAGACAAGACACCTTAAGAAGTAACTTTTTGAGGACCGGTTCACTCCATCGTATAGAGATAAATTGCGATATCAACTAGTTTTGTAAGGTATCAAATTTATCTGCAAAATATTGTGAAGATCGGGTCCTATATAAATACCCTTTTAAAAATAATATTAAATCTGATGGATAACAATAAAGTGCTACAAAACAAGTTATATTAAAAACAAAGTCAGAAATTCTTTTACAAAATTCTATGAGTATAGACCCACAATTGATCTAATCTAACAATAAGTAAAATGTTTTTAAACATTTGAAGAGGTTATATATTTTCAGATATTATAGGTCCGATATTTATGTTAATTTATCAGGTCATGATTTGAAGGTGTAGACACTTACTTGTTTGTATTGCAAACCCTACGACGAACTAATAATACTTTCAATACGTCTGCTCTTTTAATATTATTTCAAATGTCTTTAGGTCTTTTAGTTACGAAATCTTTTTAATGAGCAGCATTTTGTTATTATTTAACTTAAGGATTTCTTTCACTCATAATGGGGTGTTAAAATCTTAATTTTTATGTGTTTTTTTAGTAAAGAAATCTTTTTATGTAACTTTCACCAAAGGAAAAAATTAAACTTAACTTATTGCAAACAACTTTTAATTATTGCTTCAATTAATTGCCAAGTAGGTGATCACAGAATTTGGAGAAATTGAATATGGTCAACAGACTCATATAGTGTGATGAAAGTCATCCTGAATTAAAAAATGAATGTTACAGAATTTGTCTCAATATTTTGCCCGAGATTCTCATAGTAAACTAAAAATTTACAGGTTATTATCATGAATTTTCTCATCACCAATAAACATAAAAAACTGAAACCATTATACAATCATTAGAATCACATAAAACCATAATTCCCACAGAAGAATTACTGATACGACAGAACTCTTTAACTAAAATAAATAAACCAATAAAATGATAATAAAACTATCAACCTGTAAAGATAAAACCGAGACAAGTCTAAACAAATCCTTAGCATTTTAAGTGCATTAAAAACAAAACTAGAAAAAATAATGAAAGGATAATATAAACATTAGATAATCATTTGGACACAAATATTTGTTTTAAACATATTTGATTATCTCAAAATGTTCGAATAAAATCTAAACAGTTTTAGTTTCTATTTAGTTTGTTGAGTGTTTTTGTGTGATATAATTTAAGTAAATAATACAATTCTATTTTTTGTTGACCAATGATAAACTAAATGACATAATGACACGACGCGACACCTGAACTTTAATATCTGTCAGACACACACTTTTAGATATATTTTCAAAACAAAGTGTTAAACCACAGAATAAAATGTTTAACTAATTTAATATTTATTTTTCCATCATCAACTATTTGTTAAGAGAATATGTTTTAAACACATTTTTTCACAAGTAAATAAAAATTAAAAAAAAATATATTAAAGGTGTTACAACAGGTGACAGGGAAAATTTTATAAATAAAATTGCTTATCGGCAATTATGTTTAAGGAAAATGTGATATTTTATTAAAGGAAAATGTATAGAAATTTTTTCCATCAATTAAAAATTTACAGATTTTTTAAAGAAAATCGTATTTATTAAAAATTTTCTAAAAAAAATAAAAATTTTTTCATAAAAATAGAAGAATTTATCAACATTTTTCATAAAAAGAAGAAAGTTATTATCATATATTTTCTATAGAAAAAGGAAATTTATTGGAAATATTCTAAAGAAAAAGTGTTGAATATTTTCTATAAAAAAATATCGAATAATTTCTATAGATATGAAAAATTTATCGAAAATTTTCTATAGAAAAAGAAAATTTATCGGAAATGTTGTTAAGATAAAGAAAATTTATTAAAAATTCTTCATAGAGAAAAAAAAAAAATTAATCGAAATTTTTCTATAGAGAAAGAAAATTAATCAAAATTTTTCTATAGGGATAGAAAAATTATCGAATATTTTCTATAGAGAAAGAAATTTTATCGAATATTTTCTTGAAGGAAAAAAATGGATCCAAAATTTTTTATAGAGAAAGAAAATTTATCGAATTTTTTTATAAAGAAAGAAAATTTATCGAAAATTTTTGATAGAGAAAGAAAATTTGTGGAAAAATTTCTATAGAGAATGAATATTTATCGAAAATTTTCTATAGAGAAAGAAAATTTATACTTCTATAGTAAATTTAAATTTATAGAAAATTTTTTAAAGAGAAAAAAAATTTATCGAAAATTTTCTATAGAGAATGAATATTTATCGAAACTTTTCTATAGAAAAATAAAATTTATCGAATGTTTTCTATAGAGAAAGAAAATATATGGTTAATTTTTAATAAAGAAAAATATATATCGAAAATTTTCTATAGAGAAAGTTCGTTCTCTTTCTCTGTAGAAAATTTATCGAACATTATCTATAGAAAAAGAAAGTTTATCTATTATTAATAATTCTATAGAAAATTAAAATTTATCGAAAATTTTCTATAGAGAAAAAAAAATTTCGAAAATTTTCTACAGAGAAAGAAAATTTATTGAAATTATCTATAGAGAATGAATATTTATCGAAACTTTTCTATAGAAAAAGAAAATATGTCCCATGTTTTCTATAGAGAAAGATAATATATGGAGAATTGTTAATAAAGAAAGAAAATTTATCGAAAATTGTCTACAGAGAAAGAGAACATTTTCTATAAAAAACGAAAATTTAGCGATAATTTTCTATAGAACAAGAAAATTTATCAAAAATTTTCTTTAGAAAAAAAAAGTTATGAAAAATTTTTTTATAGAAAATTTAAATTTATCGAGAATGTTCTATAGAGAAAATATATTTATCAAAAATTTTCTATAGAAAAAGAAAATTTATTGAAAATTTTCATAGAGAAAGAAAATTAATCGAAGGTTTTTAATACAGACAGAAAATTTATCGAAAGTTTTCTATAGAAAAATAAAATTTATCGAAAATTTTCTATAGCATGTCTAATAGAATTATTGAAGATTCGGATCTCGCCGATATCTGGGCTCCTTTAAAAACTGATTTCAACAGACAGACAGACGGACATCACTTAATCGACTCCGCTATCTATAAGGATCCAGAATATATATACCTTATAGGGTCGGAAAATTATATTATAGAAATTACAAACGGAATGACAAACTTATATATACCCTTCTCACGAAGCTGAAAGGTATAAAAATTCAGTAAATTTTTAAAATTGTCCTTTAAATCATTTCCAACAAAAACTTGCTATGACTGGCAATTCTAACTACTTACTAATTGACACACTTTACGTACTGTTTATACAAAAGTAGTTTAGTAACGTCTTATTAATAATGTGTTATATAAAAACATTCTTATTCATTAGTAAGCTTCTTCGTGAAGATTTACATTCACTGATTTCTCTAATTACTTGTAAGTGATTGTGGTAAGTACTTGCCTGCAATGACAACATCGAATTAAAATAATAACTCAAATGCTATTGTGTAAATAAAGTTAACCGCTTATATGGTAATAAAAGTTTTTGCTGGATTGTAACCAGAGCTACGAGTACGTCAAACCCTTAACAATCCTGTAATTTACTCATTTGCATATTATCCTCCAAATACGTTATTACCAAAAACACCTTAAAATAAATCTCAGACATGATGAAATTTATAAGAAAGTGTCTTAAAATAATTAAGGTTTAAACAAGCCGCCAAAATATACACAATAAAATAATAAACCGAAAACAATATTGTCTATGGGGAAATGATTTTAGTAAAAGATATGGCCATATAATTAACAAACACTAACAAAATATAAAGAATCCAAAAAAAAAAACGGTAAACGGCTGACATTAACAACAACCAAAAAACAAATTATATAATGAAGGTAGTATATTATTTTCAAAATCTCCTTTTCCTTAATTTTATTAAAAAAATGCAGACATGTTTACTCAAAAATTATTAAAGGCGCCTTTTGTTAACCGGTGAAATTCATTATGAACATTTCTTTATGATAAAAAGAATCAGGGAGAAAAAAAAACACCTTAAATACAACAAATAAACAAACAAAAATGCACATTTTAATAAAAAAAACAACAACAAATAAAAGAGAAGGTGTAGACACTAACCGTCATACAAATCAAATACATAATCAAAACGGCGAAAGACTGACGGCGAATATTAATCCTTTCGTTTGGTTGTAAATTTTTAACTGACTCATATACTTATGGGCTGGAAGGCTGTATAGATGGACGACTAACTCATTTATATACAACCATATAATCAACGCCTTTTGTGTTAAAGTATTTATGCATTTTGTATCCTTTTTTCTTTGGATATTTTTGTTTTTTCGAACACTTGACAGTTTAACGTGTTTAGAAGAGTGAAGATGAGAATTGATAATATGGTTTGTACACTGGAAGAAAATCACTAGTCAAATTTAACCAATTATGAAAAAAATATTTTTTAGAAATTTTCTATAAATAAAAAATTTTATCGAAATTTTCTATAAAAAAAATCTCTATAGAAAAAGAAAATGTATCGCATATTTTCTACAGAAATATAAAATTTCGATAATTTTCCATCAAAAAACTCATTGAAAAAGTTCAAAATTTTCCATAACATATACTTAAGGGATAAAAAAAAAGAAAACTCAATTTTCTAATATTTTTTCTCAGTGCATTTCCGCTTGTTATAGATTTTTGAAAATTTAACTATATTCTTGTTAACCTCATTTGAGTTAGGAACACAAAGACTCGTGAGTATCAGTGGTCAAACCCTTTTGTTAAGTACCGTTTTAAATCAAAATTTGTATTTTGTTTCGGCAAAAAAAAAGGAAAACAAAGAAAAGAGTGTGGTTGCATTCCTATTGCCACCTGCCAAATGATTAATCATTTTTGTTAAATATTGGGTTATATGTACATTCGTTTATACATAAATAGTTGTGTCGGTTGTTCGGTTATTGTTGAAACTTAGCTGATGATCCATCAAAGTGAAACTTCATCATTTATTGTTTCTCTTGAGGTATCACAAGTTAATACATGGACATATACATATTCCGATTTTTTTATACTTTTCCGTGTTGTTGTTGTCGGCACTCATTATATTGAATATACATTGTGTATGTTTAACACCTTTTTCCGTTTGCACATTCTAGTATGTGGCATACTAGGGGAGTTCAATTGGAAATTTAATGAACAATAATGCATAAGTAGAGTATAAGAGACTAATAAGAGAGATTTTTATAAATTTGAAAAATGGCATAGTGTATTGTCTAGGCTATAGACTAGACTACAGACAAGACTATAGACTTCATTATAAACTAGATTAAAGAATAGACTATGTACTAGATTGTAGACTAAACTACAATAGACTGGACTGTACTGTAGACTAAATTATAGATTAGACTATTAGACTGTACTGTAGACCAAACTATAGATTAGACTATGGACTAGACTATAGACTAGACTATAGACTAGACTATAGACTAGACTATAGACTAGACTATAGACTAGACTATAGACTAGACTATAGACTAGACTATAGACTAGACTATAGACTAGACTATAGACTAGACTAGACTATAGACTATAGACTAGACTAAACTAGACTATAGACTAGACTATAGACTAGACTATAGACCAGACTATAGACTAGACTATAGACCAGACTATAGACTAGACTATAGTCTAGACTATAGAGTAGACTATAGACTACTCTACTCAGATCTATTCTATAGTCTAGTCTAGTCTATAGTCTTCTCTGCAGTCTATATTCTAGTCTGTAGTCTAGTCAATTTCTTAATTCTTATTTTATTCTATATTCTATAGTATTGTCAATGGCCTAGTCTACAACAACAGCGTCCAAAAGACGTCATCTAATAAAAATCATATGATCACCTTAAATTAACTCTTCTGTCTTGAATACCCGTAATGCTTTTTTCCAAAATACATTTAATATGCGCCTACTTAAATCATGTGAAGTGATTATTGTTAGTTTTTTTTGTTTCTTCGTCGATGAAAACTACAAGTACACCATCATCAATATCATTTAAAACATGGTTTAATATGTAAGAATTACCAAAAAAAAAAAGAAAACATACTTTAGCCCAAAAAATAACTTTAAAATCGAAAGAACCCTTTTGTTCTTGTACTAAACACAACATGTTTAAAGAAAAAAAAAAAAACTACAAAACTCATCAATTATTGTCGTTTATGTTTAAACAAAACAAAAGTAATGCCCTGCATCCCTTTCCCCTGTGTTTTTTAATAATTTGTTTTTAAATAAATAAAAATGCATTTTTTATATTGTCAGTAAAATGTGTTACAATCACACGCACTAGGCGCATTCATTCGCTTGGAAAGAAGAAAAGAAAATATCACTCACTGAACTTCAATGCCTGTGGCCTTCACTTTGAAGTTTTGCTAGATGTTGAAAAAAAAACACAATTTGTTTTTTCAATTTCGTTTTTGTTTTTTCTTCTTTTCCTCCTAAATTCTTTCTAATCATGTCCATCAAATTTGACAAGCGTATAAGTATGTTTAGTATATAATAATGTTTTAGCTGGTTTTAAAATGATTCGTTTTTCTTAATTTATTTTCTTTCTTACAATTCTGTGTTTCTCTATGTGTCGACTTAATAGTGGCATTATAACACCACTTTAGAGAGATTTGAATCGTTAATACTTCTTTCACTTTGAAGTGTGTAAACGTTTTCTTTTCCATCTACTTGTTAGATGATGTTGATGATTAGTGTTTAGCTTTACTTTGCCTGTTGGCCAAAGTCAATGCCAGTGCCAACAATGTACGATATTTGTTAGTCCAGTCCAGTCAGACTAAGTCAGGCTATTTAGTTAGTACGCCTTAAAGTCTTCAACTGACACATGATGATGCATTCATCATCATGCACGCGTTGATTGTTAAATACTTCAGGGTAGTGTTTATTGGTTTTGTTCGTTTGATTTTTTTAAGTTTTATTTAATTTAAAATTGTTATATATATTTTTCAGCATTTTTTAAATCATTTTAATTTGAAGAAATTAAAGTGTTTCTCTAATGGTTAATTATTTGAAAGGTGCTGAAAATTTGATTTGTTTCTTTTTATTAATACTCTATAATTTTGTGTAATTTAAAGAAAATAAATTACAGCATATAGAAACATTTTAGAATATATTAAATACGAGGATGTGTTGTATTAAATTATTAAGAAGAAGTAGTTTGATTAATTTATCATTCATATCAAGAACAAGACAATTTAAACCTTTTTAGGATGAAAGCGATTTCAGGATTTTCGTTGTAAATTACCCAGCAAAAATAGAACGATGTCCTTCCAAAAGAATAACATTTATCACCACTTCAAAAGTAGCACTAAGTGAAGTTGTTTAACTTCTGTGAAAGTAATGTTTATTGATTCCAAAGAAGCGAAAAGAATTCAAATTAGTTATTTTCTATAATACTCCAATTTCACTTCTTAATAACTTCAAAAAAAGTTCCCAATAACTTCAAAAAAAGGACATAAAAATTACTTCCTGAGAATGACTTCAGATGAAGTGAATTTGAAATCAAATTAAAAAAACATTTCTCTAATGACAAGGCTGTGTTAAAATCATCACTTCTACCTTTTTTTCGCTTCTTTGGAAGTCCTTTTTTTGCTGGGTAAGGTTGAATAGTTAAGTGTTTCCGATGTTAAAGTAATCCACTATGGTATATCAGTTTGGTCTTATTAATAACATTTGGAGACCAATTATGACAATTTTTTTAAGGTCGATCCAAGTATTAACATTTTGTAGACGTATTGTCATTTATTAACATTTCAGAAAGTTCATGCCGTTCAATATACATACATTAAATTTATTGGTAAAGTTTTTAACTTGCTAAAGATTTATCATTATGTTTTGGCAATTATCAGAGGTGCTCTCAGTCTAGTTCGCCTGGACAATAAACTGATGTTGTCAGATGTATCCTCGGCCTTTCTTTAAAGTTATTTGACCTATAATTGAGCCTCATAATTGGTATCATGAGAACCGCTACCTCATAGGATAGAATTTCAGACTTTGTCTTGTCCCGGTTATTGAAGAGGTACCTTCGGAGTACATGTTGTTTATACTCGAGGAAAGACAATGTTGGTTGAAAGATTTATGCACATTACCACACAGAGTCGTCTAACAATCTTACGTAGTAGTTGAAAAATTACCACAGTGAAGTAAGACCAACACGGCAACTGTTCACTTAATGCCCTTCAAAATGCACAGATTTAAAAAAATATCCTATATCCTATGTATAGGATATACTATATCCCATACATATATTCTGTACAGCATTCCTTTATATCTATATTTTAACAAGAGAAACCTTTCCGAAGATTAGAGCTACAAAGATCTATCTATCTGTGAACCAAATATTATCCGCATTGTCGTGTCATCAAGTCAAATTAAGTTTCTTGTTTAATAGGCATGACATACTCAAAGTTTATACTGAAAACCGGAACAGGCGACTTACAATTCCTAATACATAAATATAATATTACTCTTCTTCAAATAGAGAATATGTGACCTATAACTCCCGTTAAGGAATGTGATCACATTTTCTTAAGAGAATGGTGTTCAAAAGACTAGAGCTGAAAATCAAAAATGTTAACCAATTTCAATAATTTGACAGACAGACAAAATTTGAAAAGGTCGAGATCTTGAGACCAAGTTATACTTATCTAAATAATTGAGCTGAGATGACTCCGAATCTAAAGAAGAAATATTCTATGTCAAATATAAAGTCTTTATTTAATAGTTGTTGTCAAAAAAGTCTAAAAATTAAGTTTATTTTAAGCTACAGGGGCCAAATTCTAGCATTTGAAAGCAATCGAATGTTAAAGGCATCTGAAATCCCAGATGTGATGGATATTCGGATTCTGTGCGCATATATAATTTAGAATAGTATACTTTGATCTCCGGGTTAAAAAGGTGTCGGCTTGTGTTATCCACTTACAAGATTTTTTAATTCCTCATAATGTATGTCGTTGAGAGATTGAAAGACGATCTTTGTGATTTTCATTTACCGTAATTATAAGTTAACTACGCTGTATTATAAATCGGTAATAATGTGACCATTGGATGATTTTCGAAACTTGGAATGATTATAGATCGTGTTCTAAAGAATCTGTCAAAAAAGTAATGACATAATACTTTATATTGGTTTGTTACACCTGGTTCACACTGCGAGACTTTCGTTGAGAAACTTTTGATTTCGTATGTGAGAGAAAGAGATGGTTGATATTTCTTTCTCTCACAAACAAAAATCAAAAGTTTCCCAAAAAATATTTCCTAGTGTGAACCCGGTCTTAGAGTAGTATTAAAGAAAAAGCTAACTGTCAAGTAGAAAAGACTCCATTTTGACTATCACTATTCAGATGTAGTGTGTACATATATGGTATTAAATCCAGATCCGTAGTAATAAGAAGTAGGTTTGTGTAGGTATAATATATGTATAAGTCCTGGCATTGACTCCTCTTTACAGCCGAGGCAAAAAATTGGCAGAGAAGGTATATACCCGAGTTCTCTTTTTTGGGGACTGATCTCTTTTGTCAAGCTCATCTGTCTTTTCTTGCATAAAATAATTGCGCAAAATTTGATTACGTTTTCCACAAAAGCCAACATATTTTAACTTTTTAAATTGTATTCTGAGGGGCATGTGCTGTCCAGGTGAAATTGTGAATTTGAAATGTTAAAATCACACTTTCAATACAATCCAACGTTTAAGTAGAAACTGGCATCAGGTCATTTCTAGTTCCTACATCCATATTATCACGCATCTTTTGTAATTTCAAACATTTCCAACATCAATCAAATAATTTCACTTTTTTCCTAGACAGGTGAGACATAGATCTAACGCTTTTTTCATAATATTATCTCTAATCCTTATAAGAAATGATTAAAAATATCAATTTTATAAGAATTCTAAACGATTTTGCAAAACGTAGCACGCAAACCAAAGCAACAATAGAAACACACAACAAACAAATTGCAACATAGAAATCCCAAATGAAGCAGGCAAATGTAAGGTGCACAAAAATCACAGATAAGCAGATGTAATAGTAGAAAAAAAACTAAAATTGGAAGAAAAAATTTCATTTCTTTACAAAACAAGATAATATTAACCAAAAAAGGAAAAAAAGAAACTGATAGTAACAAGGGAATAGTTTTTGCAAGGTGTTTGTAGAAATTTATTGCATAATAGAGGAAAACTAAACTACAGACATGTTTTCCACAAAAAAAGGAAATCTTTCATTGCAAAGAAATGTGTCCACTTGCCCATAAAAACATGATTGTAAATTAGATAAAAAGTAAACAAGGTGCGGGTGTTTAATATCAGAAATAATCTTAAAGGTAAAGAGTGTAAACAAAAAGTTCTTTAGCAACAAGGTGCTAAAGATTTTATCTAAAATTTTATATCTGGTTTTTTTTAAGGCGTGTGTCCAAATAAAAACATTATATTAAGGATTAACAGCAACAAGGTGATATTCAAGGAATTTTTATTTAAAAATTAATGTATTTATAAAACAAAATATTCCTGTGTGGTCTTGTTATGAAGAGTTTAATAATTCATTTCTATCATATAATAAATTTTATTTAGGTCATCATAACTTTTCTGAATTTTATACAATTTAATCTTTTAGTTTTGAAAAAATATACACATATATGGTATGACTATTGTAAATTAGTCATAATTTTTTCCATCCATAGAAATTTCATAATTTTAATTGATTTCTTTTCTTTTTTTCTCACACACAAAAACCAACTTAAGTTTATTAGTCTGATTTTAATCCGTTCGAGTTATAAAAACTCCCTCTTATACTAATAAAACATCTTTTTTTTCATGGATTCATTTGTTTGATTTTACTTTGAACGGAAGTTTCTTGTTTATGAGTTTTATAGCCGGTGTATCGCATCCCTGTTATTATTTGTCATAAATCTTGATAAAGTAATAAGCTGTCAGTTGTTGCTTTTAATTTTTTTTAATAATAATACCTCTGTTTTTAGTATATGAAAATAATCATATGCGATCAAAATTTTAACTAAAGGATTATCATTTTGAATATGATATTTCAAAACAAGAATTAAATTTTTGTTAGACATTTAAAAGAAGCGCTTAAGTAGATAACCTGCTATTAAGAATAGAAAATATTTGTTTAAGGATGATCGCAGACTAGAAACATGAACTGAGTAATACGCACTCAAATCAATTCAGAGCATTATTAGAAATACAATAAATATGTTTATTCTAAGTTTAACTAAGTGCAAAACGTTTGATTCAAGTACGGGTCCATTCTGAAGGACAAATCTCATTTAGGATGCTAGACTAGATCAACGTTTAATGTAAAAATGTTTTTATTTTGAAAACTGTTGAATGCATTCCAAATTGGTCCAGAACTGTCAGTCATTGGTCCATAATAGGATATCGTATTCATCAGAGCAACTTTCTATAGAAATCTGTTTTAACACAGACGGCTCTAAAGGAAATGTCAAAATTAATGTAGTGATCTTTATTTAAAACTGAAATATACCAACGCTTCCAGGATGATCTTCTTAGTAGCCAAGAATACTTTTGAGCATTTTTTAGCTGTTCTGCAAACTACCAAGACATCACATCAACCACTCAGATTTTACGGGACTTTAACCAGAAGAGGACTTGTGAAAGGACAAACCTAGTGTCACTGGAATTAACAACCAAAATCCACTATCTCAGAATACATTGCAAATCGCCATGCTCACCAAATTAAAGGGATCATAGTAGACAAATTCTTAAAATCCTGTGGAATTAAACACTACACAGACAGATATAAACGTTGATGAGAAATGAGAAGTGTCATGAGCAAGCTCAAACTAACCCCGTAAAAGAGAAAGACAATCACTGGTTAGAGCCAATAGAATGCTTGGACCTAACATCAGCTAAAAACGCGCTATTCATGCTATCGTTCTATGTCCCTACAAACATTCATATCTACTAAAGGCTCATTCCAATATATTTCTGGACCTTTTTAAGTCGCTCAACCACTTGTTGATATTTCGGCAACAGCACCTAGAGAACGTAATTGGTGGTTCGAGTATCGCAGATCTATGTTTAATTAACATGACTTATTTCAGTCACCTACTGTGATAAGTTGAGCCTACTTAAAGTAAACTCCAACACCCTCAACCATGAAAAAAAATTGCCGATAAAGAAACATCACACTTTCTGTCATTTCGACTTCTCCAGAGATACAATTCAGAATCCCTTTCATCCATCAGATACAAGTACCCTGTGGTTTGTTGCCGAAATGTCAACAAATAGAAACATATCCCGAAAATTTCAATTTAACTGTGAATCAATATTTTAACCAACCACTTGCAAACTACAGCCACCATGTGGATCCCGAAGTAACTGACCAGCCAGGACCAATCGCTGTGTGCAACCAACCACCCGTAGTACCAGATTATGTGGTGCACTATTTGAAATTATTCCAAGGAAAGATCGAGGATACATTTGACATCACTACTTTATATTCCCAGCAGACTTGAGTCATTAATAGCAACTCTTTTCCCTGGGATTCCAATCACATCAAAATGGGGTCTTTAATGCCCCCGAGAGGAGGAAGTAGTATGTAAATACCACTGTGCTACATCACAACGATTAACCTAACAATCTAATCACGTGTGTTTTTAGATTGTGGGATTTGGCCGAAGTAATCATCACAACTTTAACAACTCACAGTTTGATGCGACCCCAAGGAATGCACTGATCTTTTTGTATTCGAGGATATCACATATCACTTGATATGCTCTTTCATACTTGAGATTCAGATGCTCATCACCACATATACAACTCTCCACACTATCCTGCTTTCTAATAGATTTATGGATAAAATCAGTAGAATTAGAGACATTTTCAGGCTTGGACAACGGTTCTAAATACATGCCCAATATGTTGGGTTTAGCATAACGTCACCACATTACAATTAGTCCAGTAAGAGTAGCATAGTTTCGAGGCTTATACCTGAATGCAGAAAAATTTTTAGTTTTGGTTATTACAACAACAACCATGACATTCTGGTTTGTAATCTATGTGGGCAGTTTTTTATGCGTAAAACAACAGTACATTTGTAATAACCAGGGAAACCATAATATGCAAATGCATGTTTTTTGTGGTGCGTCGTATGGACTCGTGGATAAGATATTTATACGTTTCACACCAATTTAAGAATTTTGGC